>NC_139744.1:8712265-9278926 GCF_964211835.1 Anser anser | reverse complement strand
TGTTCCTAACTCCCTTTGTCCCCCTGAAATCTCAAACCCCAAGTAAGTTACACGTGACTGAATCAGCTGAGCCTTCTGTTGAGAGACTCGATACCCATTCAAACCCAGAAAATTAAGGAGACTTATCGTCCATTGCATGCAGCTGCTCCTATTCTCAGTGGCTATCAAAAGGTCATCAGCGTATTGCAGCAGAACGCCTTCGGTGTTTGGGGCCTCCCAAACCTCAAGCTCTTTTGCTAGTTGATTCCCAAAAATCGTGGGGCTGTTTTTGAATCCCTGCGGCAATACGGTCCAGGTCAATTGAGCCTTTCGTCCTGAGTCTGGATTTTCCCATTCAAAAGCAAAAAGCTTCTGACTTTCTGGGGCTAAAGTCAGGCAGAAGAAGGCATCTTTTAAATCCAGTACGGTAAACCAAACTAAATTATCTTTTAATTTAGTCAGTAATGTGTACGGGTTGGCTACCACAGGGTGTATATCTTCAGTGATCTTATTTATAGCTCTTAAATCCTGCACTAATCTATAGTTCTTCCCATCTGGCTTCTTAATTGGTAGTATAGGAGTATTATATTCAGATTCACACTCAACCAGCAGTCCATGTTTTAAAAACTTATCCACTATCCCCTTAATTCCTTTCCTGTCTTCTAATCTTAGGGGATATTGCTTAATCTTAACTGGCCTTTCCCCTGGCTTTAATCTCACCACTATCGGGGCTGCATTTTTGGCTCGCCCAGGGATGTCAGTAGCCCAGACTCCTGGGTAAACTTGGTCTAAAATCTCCGAAGGTACTCTACCGATGGGGTCTGCTTGTATCAGCGTTAAGCTTAGCGCGGTTATCAGCTTTTCTTCTCTCACCTTTAACCCCACCTTCCCTTTTTCAAAGACAATTTCCGCTTCTAATTGTTCTAGTAAATCTCGCCCCAGCAAAGACTTCGGGGATCCTGGTAAATATAAAAACCTATGTATTCCCATCTGTTTCCCTAACTTATATTTTAAAGGCCTTAGGAAAAAGGCTTTCTCGTGCTGGCCTGTAGCTCCTATCACCGTCACAAAATCCTCATCCTCTGGTATCAATTTCTGGTTTAACACAGAATAAGTCGCTCCTGTGTCAATTAAAAACTCCACTTCCTGTCCTGATTTCCCTAGCTTAATTTTAACCAGCGGATCTGCTAGGGTAGAATCCCCCGGTCCACTTCATTGGTCGGGAGATACACTAGCTACCATCAACCTGTTCTTCTCCCGTTGTTTCGGACATTCCCTTCTCCAATGACCCACTTCCCTACAATATGCACACTGATTCGGTCTCAGGGGAGGCTTTACTGACCTTCCCCTTATCCCATTCCCTCTTCCTTTTCCCCGAAAAGGTTCTTCTTGCCTCTGTAAGGCCGCAACAGTTGCCGCAGCAATAGCCCTACCCAGCCTTTGTTTCTCATTCCCTTCTCGATTCCTAAATACCCTCCATGCCTCTTCCACCAGCCTTTCTAAATCTCTCACATCCGGCTCTTTCACTTTCTGAAGCTTCCGCCTTATATCGTCCGCAGACTGACCCAAGAACAATGATACGAGCTGGACTTTACCTTCCTCAGAAGAGGGGTCTATCGTTGTAAATTTTTGCATTGCTGTCCTTAGTCGATCGAGAAATTCTGACGGGGTCTCAGTTTGCCCCTGTTTTATGGTATATAACCTAGACCAGTTTACAGACTTTGGTATCGCACTTTCCAAGGCGATCCTAATCCATTCCTGATATCTTTTTAATAACCTATAATCACCCTCATCATTATAGTCCCAGTTTGGGTCCACTCTGGGCACATATACCTCCACAGTTCCAGGTAAAACTCCTGACGTTACCTGGGTCTGTACTTGAGTTTGTGCATTCTTAATTACCAGTTGCTTTTCCGTTTCCGATAATGCTGCCAGCATTATCTCTATATCTTTCCAATCGGGATCTAAATTCTTTACAATCAGCTCAAACCTCCGGGCCACTGATTCTGGATCATCCCGGTATCCTTTCACAGCTTCCTTCCGTGAATCTAACTCAGCAGTTGTGAAAGGTACTTTTATCCGAGCTGGTCCGTTAGCCCCCATAGCCTGTCATAACGGGGCTTGAATGATGGGCCCGACCTTACTTCGGGTTCGAGCCGTGATCGGGGTAAAGTCTCCATTCCCCCAACTCTCATTTTTCTTATCTATTCTGCCGTTTCCTGAGCTCGCCCCCACGCCTCGTTCTATTATCTGGGGCGGGAGGACATAATCCTCCATTCTCTCCTCTGACTCATTCAATTTCAAACATCTCTGCCCGATACTGCACGCTGAACAACATCTTTTCATTTTTCCTGCCCCTTCCTTCTTCATATCCTTTTCTATTGCCAGGATCAAAGGATCCTGTGGGGCTAAGTTAATTCCACACTCCTTCTGCCATTCCGGGTGGTTTCTCAAAGTGAAAAACATATCTGCGTATGACACCTCATCCCACTTTCCTTCTCTCCTTAGAAACAACATTAACTGTAGTAAAGTATTATAATTTAAGGTTCCATTCAGTGGCCATTTTTCCTCACAATCCAACTTATAAAGTGGCCACCATTGATTACAATATTTTATCAACGTTTTCTTATTTTCAGTTCCACCGGGGGATCCCCCTATATCTTTCCAATGACTCAAGATACATCCCAACGGGCTTTTCTTTGGAATCCCACTACTCTGCTGCCCCCCCATGTTACAGTTCAGAATGTTTCTTGTTACACAATACAAGCCGGCAGCTTTCCACAATAACACCAAGATCCTAGTAACGTTATAAAGAGTATAATCAAAATCCCAAAGACAATAGCCAAGGTCAAGTTCCACATTTAAACACAACGTAATACCAACCTCGCATGCAAAGGTTACTTGTTTCCCAACAGCAACTGAGTGCTTTCCAAAAAACCAAATGCCGTCTTGCAGAAAACTTTTACTTTCCGACTTACAGACGACCCCAACTGACCGGTCAACCAAATAAACCAAAATAAAGAATATAATCACTTACAATGATGGGGTCCGTGTCTGCCTCCGCAGTGATCCGTTGAGTCGAGGAGTCCCTCCGGGAAATCCCGGGGGTACCCTAGGGAGTCCTGTTCCCAGCGGGTCCTGCGGTCCGACAGAGAAGAAGTCCCATCTGGGTCGCCAGATTGATTCAAAGATCATAAATCCAATTTCTTTAAGTGATTTATTCTTTATTGACGGCGCCGGATGCACGGGGGATCTTTCCGCCTATCGTGCATCCCGAAGTGAAAAGCCGTCCCAAATTTATACATCACAGTGATTAATATTTTATTAACGCCTATACATATTCATTATCTAACCCCGCCTACTCTCGCTTCTCATGCTAATCAGTTTTTTGTGTCCTGCGCCCGCGCAGATCCTCTCAGTGGTCTTGGGCAGGGGTCGTCGAGCTGTGGTCGGTGGTCTCAGAGAGGAAGGCCATAAGTCTTCCTCACAGTGTACTTTTCACCCTTGGTCAGGATTCTGCTGAATTAGCTTTCTTCCTAACCGCAAGGACTGTTTTTTCTTCGAATCTTCTGCTCATTATTTTCTTATCTTGGATTCCAATGTCTTGTTCGAGATATATTGCCCGTATGTCCTATTTTGAGATACATTGTCCGTACATCTGCTTCCTGCCCTACACCTAATGTTCTGTTCTCCTTTAATAGTTTCATTCTTAACCCTTTCTTACCTGGAATCGCCTCAGCTTCCCTAATCACCTAAAAGCCCTAACCCTAAAAATTAAGACCCTCTAAACCCAACCCAAAACGTAAAGATTCTCAAAGCCCTAACGCTGGAGACCCTAACCTTAAAAAAAAAAAAATAAGACCTTAAAACCCTAACCCTAAATACCTGACCATAACTAAAACCCTAAGACCCTAACCCTAAAAACCCTATCAACACTAAAACCACAAAATACTTTAAAACCTTAACACACTAACCCCCAAACCCTAACCCTTATAACTCCAACCCTAACAACCTTAAAATCCTAACCCTAAACCCTGGAAACCCTAACCCTGAAACCCAACCCTAGTGCCTTAGCCCTGAAACCTTAAAACCCTAACACCTTATTAGAAACACTCTGTAACCAATACCATAGGCTCAGGCAAGTATCTCAGTGAGGTAGCATTTTTATTCACGATTGCAATGGCAGGCGTCCCACAAGCCACCTACTAGTTCCATAACACAGTTTATATAATTTTTTTTTCCTCTCGGTGACCAGGACCCTCCCCAGTTTCCCCATTGACTGGGTAATCCATGTTCACAATCTATCCAGTGCTTCACAGAAAATACACAGCTGCTGGCCTGTTACTAGTCAATTTTATTTTTTTCTTGACTGTTTTCCTCTTTGAGGTGGTAATGTTTCTTACACCGTGATTTCCACCCAATTGCTCTAAGGATTCTGGTTGTCTGCATTTTACAAGGTTGTCTGTTAAGCTTTCTTATCACTGCAAGCATATATCAATACCACCCTCCTTCCCTCTAAACGATGTAACTCTGTGCAAAAACATTTTTATTCCCACAACCTTGATCCCCTTACCCTAAAATCCTTATTCTCTTTAACCGTAACAACTCTAACCACAACCCTAACCCTTCATATCAACCCCCCGACGCTAATGACACTGACTAATGATCCAAACCCCAAACCCCAGGCAACCAACAAAGAAACAGACACAAAGCTGAAAACTACAAAAAAGGCAAAACCCTGGATACAGACCCCAAATCACAAACACGCTACCAAAATGCTACAGAAAAGCCCCAGACGCAGGCCCCAAGCACTACAGCTAGGCCCCAGAAGCTCTAGACACATCCCAAAGCCAAAATGCAATCCCCAAACACTACAGAAAAGCCCCCAAACACCAGACACAGGCTGCAGAAGTCTACAAGCAGGCCCCAGCCACACCCGGATGCAGACCCCAACTGTCCACAAGCAGCTCCCAACCCACCCCCCCCATGAACTGGACCCCCCCCCCCCACCACCCAGATGCATGCCCCAGGCCCCAGGCCTCAGCCCCAGCCCCCACACCCCAGACTCAGGCCCCAAAGGTGTACAACCAGCTCCCAACTGCCCCCCTCAAAGGGAGGCCCCAAAGCCTGCCAGAGGACCCTAGAGCGTACAAGCAGCTCCCAACCCCCCCGGCACAGGCCCCAACCCCCCCCCAGACACAGGCCCCAAAGGTGTACAAGCAACTCCCCATCCTCCCCAGAGGCACGCCCCAAAGGTGTACAAACAGCCCCAACCCCCCAAGACCCAGACCCCTACAGCGTAGAAGCAGCTCCCAACCCCATGCCCCCAAGGCACATGCCCCAACCCCTCCCCCAAGGCAGGCCCTAACAGTGTACAAGCAGCTCCCACCCCCCCCAGACGCAGGCCCCAAAGGTGTACAAGCAGGCCCCTACAGTATACAAGCAGCTCACAACCACCCCCCCAAAGGCAGGCCCCAAGCCCCTCCAGATGCAAGCCCGAAAGGTTAAAACCAGCTCCAACCCCCTAACCCCCCCCGCCCCGCGCAGACGCAGGCCCCAAAGGTGTACAAGCAGTTCCCAACCCCTCCAAGGCAGGCCCCAAAAGTGTACAGGCAGGCCCCTACAGTGTAGAAACGCTCCAACCCCCCCCGCTTCCACCTCGAGGGAGGCCCTCCCCCCCCAGTATACACGAAGCTCCCAACCCCCTCTCAGAGGAATGCCTAAAAAAGTATACAAGCAGCTCCTAACACACCCCCCCCCCCCCCCCCCAAAAGAGGCAGTCCCCAAAGGTGTACAAGCAGTCCCTCAAATCCCTTAGGTGTACAAGCAGGCCCTTCAAATCCCTTAGCCCCTGCGCCAGCTTTATTGGCGAGCAGCGAGGCTGGGGGGGGAGGGGGGCAAGACAGCCTTAAATAAAATACAAATATAAAAAGTGTTATAAATGGCTGTTATAAATCCAAATAGGATTACAATCAAAGTTTACAATTTATTAAACGAATAGAGGCAAGCAAGCAGCGCTGGGTGCGCCGGGAGTCTCTGCTCCCCCAGGACGCACGCCTGTTACGTAAGGCGGCTGGTTTTGATGCTCCCAGGCTAATACATATTCATTACTACTTCGAGAAGAGGCAGGGTTATTAGAATTGGTTTCCGGAATCCGAAACCCCTCCCAGGGGCGCCTGCGTACCAGTCTCTGGTGGTCTCTCGGGGCTTGCTCGGGCTGAATGCTGGTTGTCTTCCTCTCAGGCTTTTGTCCTTCAATTGTCCTTCAGCTCCCCCTTCCTCCTCGTTTGGGAGCCTCTGCGCCGGATTTCAGAAACTCTAGCAACATCCCCTGCAGTAGTCAGCACTTTTCCCTAAAAACCCCTTTGTTCTCTTATCACCTAGACCCGGGCCTCGATGGTAACCCTTCAAATCCCTTAGTGACACGAATTGCTGGACCATTCCTTACAAAAGGAAGGATAAAATATGTAGAGGAGCAATGGCACCCGCGAAAGCCCGGCGCCGCGGGCAGAGGCAGCGAAGGTTGACGGCAGAACAGTGCTCGGTTTGAACACGGAGAGGGAAAGCGAGGGGAAGGTGGCCGAAGCCGGCCGCAGTCTCTGAGCTCTCCTCCTCCTGATTGTTTTCTCTCAAAGCCATTTCTGTCTGTGTGCGGGCACCCGGAGCCGGCAGAAGTCCCCGTGAAGTCCTTCGGCAGGACGGAGGGCTGCGTGGGCTCCAGTGAGAGAGGGAGTTAGGAGAATCTTATCAAGTAGAGATAGAGCGCTGACAGCGTTAAACTAGGATGCTACTTAGTGTCTTTGCTAACTATGGTGCATTGTGCCAATTAACTAAAGCAAGAAGCCTTGGGCCCCTTACCAAGGTCAGTCTCCTAATAAGAGAGTGAGCCTGTCTTAAGAAACTGGGAGAAACTGGTCCTGCAGGTGGACAAGAGCCAAGGAGTAACTGAGTCTGTGCAAAGACAAGAGGTCAACTAGCGGTGACGAGGAAGAGTCATCAATCTTCATGCCCACGACCTCCCGTGTTGCCCAGCGCTGAATAAACATACCTACTTTACAATCTCACTGATTGTGGAGTCCCTTTTCCGCAAGTCACTAGCAGCGGTTTCTTCCGCAGAGGTTTTCCCAGAGCCGCTTCAAAGCTTCCCTCGCGGAGCTGGGGCGTCGCAGGGGGTCGTCAAAGCACGCACGCGTGCACACACACACACACACATACACACACACAGGCGTTGTTGTCCAAACAGAAAGTATTTACAACAAATTCGACAAGCGGTTTTCCTCTGCCAGCAGCAAATGCCTGAGGGCCCCTACAGCTTCACAAATCATAGCACAAAGAGCCTAAAGTTCCTCTAAAATTTAGGGAAATGATTCAAAATAGATCTGCTAGGGGAAAACGATCACTGGCGGCAGGGTACACAATACACGCGAGTCTCAGCTCTCCTCCGCAGGGTCAGTGCCCACGCCCAAGTGCGACGCTGATGGCACCCGAACATTTGCTGTAGCAGGCAGCAGAGCCAGCAGCTCAGGGGAGCAATTTTAAAAACCAGGAGGCACTTAAACCAACCCTTAATTGACCCAGTTACTGCAGGAGAGTCCCGACTACTCGCCCTGGAGTCCTACTGTCACCAGCAAAAAGCACCAACCAAAGCTTGGGGGAACTTTGGTACAGCACAAGAGAAGGGAGTGGGGGTAGCGTAGCCGTATCGCAGAGCTGCTGCTTTTCACACCATTTTATCATCCCTGATAATTGAAAGTAAGGCCGGGTGGGCTGACCCCACCACCACCACTCCTGGCAGCATGTTTGGTCCACAATGCTAGAATAATTATTTTGCTCCCTCCCGCCCCTACAGCTTCATTATCTGAAAAGATTACAGTCAAAACAATGGCATACACAAATAAAAGTCAAGAGTTGACATAGTAACTCCGGGATTTGGGTATCAACTGTCCGAGAAATCAGAACACCCAGGCTTCACAATGTGCACAACATCGAGCTGTGCCAAGGGGGGGCGGAAGGAAGAAGCTTTCCGTTTAAGCCTTCAGAGCATCGCTCCATCACTACGTCAATTCACAGCCACCACAGCGTGCCGATGGACATCTTTCTGTGCCAAAAGAAACAAGTGCTTTGTCCTCTTGATATCAAAGGTAGCCACCTATAGTTACGGAACCATGCACAAGACCTTAACTCTGACCAGCAGGAAAACTTAGGACAACTGAGTGCAGATCCTGCCAATTTCTACCAGTTCCAACTGTGCTTTAAGTCTCATTGCAAAGCCTCAGTTAGAAAAAGGATCACCTCGGGGTATCCAACAAGAAGAAGAGTTTTTTTTTGTTGTTGTTTTTTTTTTTTTTTTTTTTTAATATACCATAGGACTATGCAGTTCAATCATCAATCATCTTGGAAAGCTCAAGGAGGAGGTCATCCTCATCCTTCCCTGGGTCCAAGTCGAGCTCGGCTTCCAGTATGCCGTCTGAGAGTTCCCAAAGTAGCATCTCTAAATCCTCGTCTACAGATACGGGCGCGTTGCCTGTGGAACTCAGCCGGCGTGTCCTTGCTTCTTCTAGCTGGGAAGAAGCTGAAGTCGAGCTTGAGAACTCCATTGGCTCCACGGATTCTGCCTGGCTTCCAAGATGTGCTTCAGGTCTTGGCAGAGCAAGGAAGAGAACAATCAGTATATGCCATTTCTTAACGGGAAATCCCTTTTCTGCAAACCGGCTCTTAAAACCGTAGCCAACCCCTCCTGCACTTCAATCTTACCCAGGGATTGTTATTCAATTAACCCAGGGCTACATTTAGAGCCCAATATATTAGCAGGTACATTTTTCAGTTTGGGGGTTTCTCTGTGAAGCCAGAGCACCCGGAGTCTAGCAGAGATGGTTCAATTTTTGTAGCAAGAGGCACTTTGCCACCTCGCTTAATTTTCCTGTAAAAATGTTAAGAAGTCTCCATCTGCAAATATCTGTTTACTAAGTTAGTCATTTTTCCCACGGCACACTCAGCAGAGTTTGCTCCCCACTACAGGAAGCTGATCTGCAGCCATCACTTCCCTCTGCTCTCCCTGCACTCTTGTCACCTTGTATGTTTGTTCGGGTGGCATTCTTGAGGACCAAAAGGCAGAGGACACTACTCATCATTTATCACCTCACGAGGAAGTAGAAGAACTTCACCTCATCCTCATTTAGGTATTCAGACAGAGCAAGAAGTCACTGGAAAGCTGTACCGACTTGCAGCATTTAAAGAAAGTAAGTCTAATTAAGCATTCCTGCTAGCTGCTAGAAAGTCATTTCACGTGACTTATTTATCTTATAAGATAAATAAGTGACTTATCCTCTGATGGATTTGGGCTTTAATTATCTCAGAACCCTCCTTTTTTCCCCACCTGTGACAGAACTTATGTTTCACTGGGGATATACACCGATTGAGAAAAAGAACAAGTTGTGGTCATCACCTGTTTTGGGGATTTTCTTCAAGTCTGGTGGCTGGGACGTGCTCCAGCGTGGCTGGAACAGCCTAGAAAGCAGCAAAACAGTGTTTAGGACTCATGGGTAAAAGATTCCTTACTAGCTTTTTCCTCCATGCTGCTTCTCCTCTGGCATTGCGGAGCCTTAGCCAAAATACAAAACCAAGGTGCTCCTGAAGAAAGTTAATATTCACTTGGAGGTTACTAATGATCTTGTGTCTTTTAAGAACACAGCATTAATGGACAAAATCCTCCACACCAGAGAAATCACAGAATCACAGAGGACTAAGTAAATAGTGCCATTAATCTAATAAATATGGAAGGGTACTACAAGAATTCTGTAGGCAGCTACTGGATTTAAAAGGAAACAGAAGGCCTGTAGAACATTTGAGTTTTCCATCTTTTCTCCTAGAGGAGGGTATAAATTTTACAAGGGATCCATTTCTGCATTAGCCCCTGTCCTTACCATAGCTGCTTTTTTGGCTGGAGGTCCCATTGTGTCAGCATCGGAGGCAGTCCGTGGTTTCACAGCTGCTACAGCAGAGGGAAAACTGCCAGGTGCCTTACGTTTCAGTGCCTTCTTCTTGGGGGAAGCGACTTTCCCATCCCAAGGCTTCGCAAACATGTTAAAGTTGGCTAGAGTAAAAGGAAGAGAGAACTGATACAGTCTTGCTCTGCCTCATGAAAAATCCACGTTCTCTTCCTCATTTCCACGGCCCTTCTACACAGTTAACTGTATTTGGCCAGCAGAATTACACTGCCATTGCCTGGATTCTCAGCAATATCTTCCACATAGTAAACTCCGTCTACCAACAATCCATACAAAGGAACAAAGAAAGTGAATGGCTACAGTAAATCATAATCCAGGACGAGGGAAACTCAGACACAGAGCGATCCCAAGTGCAAGCAATACTCTAAGACGTTGTATGAAGTCTAGTAAGATTCACAAATGTTGACAGCTTTTGTATTTAAAGTCTTGCTCCCTCTAGGAAAGGAAAAGCAGCAGGTATAGTAAGACAAGAGAGTGTATGCAACTGTTGTACCAGCTTCCTCTCCCCTGCAGTGATGTCCCACAAAATTTATTAAGTTGTTCTACAAAATCCAAATTTGTAGAGTCATATTCTAGTCTCCCATTCCTGACCTAACGTCTGGCTGGCAGGAGAAGAAACGAAAGAAAGCTGGGTACTTGTTTTCTTTGTGTGTTTATTTCCTCGTGTCCCGTGAGACAGAGAGAAAGGCTACAATGTGCAGTGCATGCAGCCTTTAAGCCCTCCTTATCTCCCTCACACAATCTCATTTTACAAAGTTGATATAATCTTAACAACGAGGCCTTTGATCCTCTGTCATTTTTGACAGAAACTGGCCCCCCACATTAAGATGCTGATGCATGCTTTACAAACACATACACGTGTCAAGCTAAGCAACACATGCCAAAGAGGAAGGTGAACTTGAACTCAACACAGGGAGGACTTCATACCATAAACAGATGGCAGAAAAAAACAGAATACCAAAATTAGACTAAAAAGCCCCTCAATGTGTTAATTTTCTAGTGGGAAATACAGAATACCATCACGTAATTAACGAAAACAGACATGGTTGCACGTTCTGGCCCTTCTTTGCCTTTGAACTTTGTAGCCTTAAACTCTTTTATCCTCCGCATTGAAGGAAAAAGCAAAGCAGATCCTGAGCAAATGGAACTTGCTCAATATGGGAAGCACCTCACCGGGGCAGGTATTAAAGCATCTTATTACCTGATAGCTTTGCGTTCCATAACGATTTCTGCCCGGCTGGGGCAGGTCCAGGTTGTGCTGGGGGAGCTGGCACATTTCCTCCACTCTGCTGCATCCGCAGAGCTTTCTCGCGCTTTATTTCTTCCAGGGTTTTAACACGCACTTCTCCTTCTGGCTTGGCTTTACCTGCCGGCTCCTTCGACTGCACTTTGCTGGGCCCGGAAAGAGTGAGCACACTCTGCTTCTTGGGCTCACCCTCAATTTTTGCCCCTGCGCTGGGATCTTTGGTTTTACCATGCCATTCAGCCTGGGCTTTGGCTTGACTTTCTCGAAGAGCTCTCTCACGATGGATTTCCTCCAGTGTTTTCACATGGATCTCTCCCTTTGGCTTAGCAGCCTTCCCTGTCATCATCAAGAAATGAGAAGCACCAGCATTTAAAGAGAGTCCAACAATAGTTTAAGTCTCCAAAATTTGTCACAGTACTAAGGAAAACTAAGCCTGAGCGTTCCCAATAACCCATCTTAGGACAATAGCCTAACATTCTCCTCCTCCTCTGAGCCACTTGTTGTATTTTGAAGACCAGCCCTATCCAGAGAGAGTTGCTACACAGAAATGCTAGTTTACTTGATTACTTTTTCAGACTGCATTTCAAATTCCTGCTCCCGGCAGTGGCTCTATTCTAATTGTATATGATGGTTCACAGAAGCAGCTTAAAACCTTGACAAGGCACAAGCGGAAAATAAACACACACCTAGAGGCAGATTTCTGATAGTGGCTGTCAGAAGAGCTTCAGCACTCGAGCAAGAGGAACCAGTTCTTTGTTTTCATTTGAATTCCTTTTTAGGGCTGTATGAAAACGGTCTAAGTTCACGGAAAGGAAGAAGGAGAAAGTATATTTAATAGCCAGTTGTTACCTTTCGCAGTACTAGTCCGTTGAGAAGGTAATCCTAGTCTCTCCTTCACAGACTTGGGAACTTGAACTGCAAAACAGAAAAAGACCAAATTAGGGAGGCTGCATAAACGTCAACTTTGTGTTCACATTCGAAAACAAGGCAGGAAAGGTAACTTTGAATCCCGGTGATTAAGACCTCAGCCAACATGCAAAAAGAAACATCGCAGGAAAAGGACAAACAGAGAGCCTAAATACAAAACCCGTGAATCACATCCAGATGCCTGTTTAGTAGCTGTACCTCTCTTTGGTGCTTTGTCAGCATTTCCCGGAACCTCCACCTTCTTCCCCAGCCTTTCAGCAAGGCTGCGCTTCACGGGAAGGGCGCTTACATCAGCTTCAGACAGAGAAAACAAGGAATATTTTAAGAACATTTCTTTGCAGGAAGATTTGAGAACAGTCAACCACAAGCTTCTATTTTTCAAGCATATTTTCATAAAATTGCCTTTCAGCTGCTAAATGGTTTTTTTGCCATTTCTGCAGTCAACACAGATCTCCACTGCAACGCATTTTCCTCTCACACGTCAAAAATACTCTTCGATGCAGTCATATAGAGAAGGCGGCACCTAAATAACAGCTCATAAAAAGTTCTTACCCACGGAGGCTTTCCGTTTTCCTTGTTTCTCAGCAAGATCTAGTCAAACCACAGGTTCCTCCCCTAAAACAAAAGTAAAATTTTTCTATTTCATAGAGACCAGTAGCCAATAGAAATAGTATACTGTTAGCCCATGTCCAAAAAAACCCAGCAAGACACTGTTTTGACAGCTAAACCACACAAACTCATATTACAACTATAATTAACTTAGAAAAAGTATCCATAGTCTCAGTGTTTGCCTCAAATTCCAGCTGAATGTAGTCGAGAATGAATCTGAGTCTGCTTGACAGCTATACTTTGTGCAGAACAGAGCTGCATAAGCAAGCAGAATATTATTAGGTACAAATGCTGAGAAATATTCCTTTCTAAGGTGAATGTCTATGAGTAAAAGTACTTCTTCACTTCTTTCCCTTTCAAAGGAATTTGCACAACTCTAAACAATATAATTTATACACAGACTCCTATCGCACTACTGTCCACACGTGCCACTGTCAGCCTCTTTAAAGCTTCAGAAATTGCTTCTTACATAGCACTGTCCTCTAGAGCTCTTTCTTCTCGTTACTCTCCTGTTTTTCAGTTATCCCCCTATTTGCATACTGACACATTTTTTTCTTTCTCCTGCTACTGCACTTAACCTGAGCACCAAAGCTTTCCAGTACAACCAGGGACTTTCAGCATAAAAGCATGTTTTGAACAGAAGGCGGCAGCACCAGGAGGCTAACAGGGGTGAATTGCCTTCCTTCTTGCTTAACCTTCCAGTTGAGGAGTAATGAAATCAAAACAAAAGCATTAATTATTACCTTCCTCTGTAGACAGTGTCACAGTTCTCACCACTGTCCGGACATTTTCCTTTTCCGGAGCAGGAAAAATCATAGAATCGACGGGAGGAAGAGAAGATCTTGAAGGACCTTCTGCTCAGAGCAAGCAAAACATAAGGAAGTTTACCAAACAGAAAAAACTATCACGAAGAACAAAAAACTGTAATTATTCATTACTGTCAAACATACAGTGACCAGAGCATGCAAATAAGAGAGGTGACTAATTTGCCTCTGGTTGCCCTTGGAATTCCCATCTAGAATACCAGCTGGCTGAGAATCAGGTTGCTCGATGCCCCCAGCTAAACATGGAAGTCTATCCCTCAAGCAGCTCCCAGCCACCATCACCTGCCATTCTGAAGCCAATCAAATTTCACTTCTTTGGCAAATAGTTGGATTCACCAAAGCATAGCCAGCTGCCCGGTATTACTGGAAGAATTTTTTTTTGAAAGAAAAATCATCACACAGGATGAAGGTGAAGAGGGTAAGAAAGTAGGGAATATTAACTCACCACCGTGTCTCTTAGTTTTTTCCTTCATTTTCTGCAATTTGATTTCTTCAAGTGTTTTTATTCCAAAATTCAGACCGTCCTCTGAAAACAGAAAACAGTTAATGAGACTAAGGCTTAGAGGCACTCACTGAGGACCACAGATCCTCAGGCTTCTTAGTGCTCAGGAACTTTCAGAAGTATTTAGAATAAACCCTGTCAACACTCCTCACAAGTGAAACAACCATAGAATCAATGGCATTTTGCCCCTCCTTTCACCCTTCAGGGTAAAAACTGTAGTTTTAATTTTAATCCATTTACGTGATATTAGATCCCTCTATCGTTAGATATGGCTTTCAACAGTGGTTGCCAGGCTGCACGTGCAGCCATTTAAACTCCATGCTGTGACCCTGTTTTGTTCTCCAAAAGGAAAGAAAAGGAGTTCAACTTTCTGACCCAATGGGCACATGATGGTATCAGGGAGAAATGAGATCATGGAAATAACCGAGTCCATTCAGCACCCCTACATTCTGTTGTGTTTTTACGCCACATTGCTTTTGAGTTAATTGTCAAGTTCTCCTTCCGATTTATCCTACTACAGGTGCTGGAATACCTTGTTTAGCAGTAGTAGCACTGGCTTTCCGAGTGGAAATCATCCGTAATCCATTTTGGCCTTCCTCAGCTGGTTGCTGGACGGGAGTTTTAGTTTCTTCTCCTTCCGCAGAAAGCTGGTCTGAAGGGGAAAAATCTATTCAGTTATGCATAGGCCAGATTGTTCGTGATTATGTAGCTCATGCAATGACACTTCAGTCCATGGTTCCTATAAAAAAGCTTTTTTTTTTTTTTTTTTTTTTTTTAATACAGCTACACTGACCTGATGAACTCATAAGTAGACTACCCTAGGACAAAACATCTAGGACTCTAGATTCTCTCTGCAGCTTTAACTACTACACAACATATTACTCTTCAGACAAAAAAAAAGGAATTTCCTTCCTAGTTTCACATAGAGCTTTACACAACAGACCAACTAAAGCCAAGAGTGGTTCTAAGCTTTCCTCCAACATTTCAGGTTCTGTCCACTGACTGCCAGACAAAGCCACCAGTGACCTGACCAGACTGCCTGCCCTATCGCTAGTCAGACCTCAGGTCATCTGTGATTTATACATTGATTTACAGCACAAATTCCTTCCAAGAACCAAAGACTTACACAATCATTTACAGCACAAATTCCTTCCAAGAACCAAACCATGCTCACCATCATCATCTTCATCATCATCTGCAGCATTGATTACAACTGGAGGGTGTGTAGGGCTTGGGACATTTTCCGAGTTTTCCACTTTCATCACCCGCCTTAGCTATGGAGAGGGATTGGACTGGACAGAAAGTTTGTTTTGCTGCAGTGACATCTGAGCCACTTTCAAATCATCGTCCGCGGACTCAGGCGGACTTGGCAGTGTAGCTAGAGGAAGAGGAGGATCATCAGTAATATGGCAGTTTAAAACTTTGACCACAATGCACGAAGATGGTAGCTAAGGCAGATAACCTGCACAGACAATGAATTCAGCATCTCCTTTTGCCCATCCCGCCACTGTTTACACCATGAACAATGACTTGCCTTCAAACAACAACACATCTCCCTACCACCCAGCAGAGGACGAAACAACAGAAAGCAAACTGCAAGGCAAATATCACACAAAGCAGAGAGAAGCTGAGCATGAAAGCAGAAAACAAATACCAGCAGTACAGCAGCAGTACACTCGGTTTAGCTGACCACCTAGGACTGCAGACCTTTTCCTGCACTCACAAATGGACGGTTACCTGATGTCTCCTACACTATTGGCACCCACTAAGTAATATGCAAAATTAATTCTTCAATACTTAAAGAAAAAGGACCTAAACTCACTCTTGCTTGGTGGTAAGAAGACTCCATCGATGTAACGTCCCTTTGCGTGATGAAAAGCACAGTTGGCTTTCTGACAGCCTACTGGCTGCTTCTCCCAGTAGCAGGGAATCTCACCGCGCTTCTTCTGAAGACAGAAGGAAAGACAAGCTCGTGATAACATGCACCTAAGGTTTGCAAAGAGATGCACAGTTCCAGGTCACGACAGCGATAGGGCTGTCACAATACAGTGCTGAAACATCATTCCAAAGGTCAGTTTATCACGGAAGTATAGTATTTCCGGGCATATTCACAAAGTTTGCAGAAGCTGTAACCACTATGCACGTTTAGCCCTGTCATCATTCAGTTTGAGAAGACAGGCACTCTCAGACATCAGTTTAGGGTGGGTTAAACTAATACACCTAGGATTATACTAGGATTATTCAGAGGGAAAAAGAACATCTTAAATTGCCTACGTTAACTCTATCCAGAACTACTTCTTGGAGACTTCGTTCTTCTGCACCTTTAACTTTCCCCACTGCTTCCTAGCCCAGGCAGCTAGAACAGCATTATCTGAAGGACTCCGGGACACAAGAGACCTGATAGATCATTATCAAGCCTGCTCTCAGGAGGCTAGTACAGCCTGTTTATTACCCCCCTGCTCCAGCAGGTTTTAGCAGTCTAGTTAGCGGTTATTCTGCATCTGTTGAGACAATACTGTCGGCGTCTAATAAAAGAAAATCTTGCTAAGACATACCTAAGGCATTGATTTTATTTCCCTCTCCTTCCTCCCACCCCCTCCCCTGCTAACAGAAACCAGTGTAATTCCAAAGCAAATGACTCTATCCTGCAAAAGCACAATCAGCACACCTACAGCACTGAAAAATGCTTTTGTTGATTTATTTTGAGAACACATCTTTAGGCACTCACGTCAATTTCCATGTGTCTGAATCGGCAGACATTCCTGAAACAACGACCCTCCTGCCACAGCGTGCAGACTGTCTCGTTCCCCAGAGCAGCTTCGCAGTGGCGGAAGGAACAGTTGTCTCCCTGTAACCAAAAGGAAACCAACAAGGAAAATATAGTACAGCCTCAAAAACGTCCATGCTGCTGCCTCAGGTTGCTACGATTGAATTCAGAATCTATCTGGTTATCACGTTAACCAAAGACCAGTGTGCCTCCTCCTCCTACTCTACCCCTTCCTGAAAAAAATGAAAAAAAAAAAAACCGACAAAAAAACAAAGCAAAGCAAAGCAAAAGAAACCCAGCCATACCTTGGTACAGGTAGAATAGAAATAGAAGTAGCAATCGTCTCCTTGTTTAGACATGCCGACAAGTTCTGATAACAAGCTCGGGTTCTCTCCACAGGGACTTCCTCTGCTCTTGGAGAGAGCTGTCTTCACCCTTGCTTGGGCTGAAAGTCTTCCACTGGCTTGTGATCAGTGAAATCTTCTTTTTAAAAGTAACCCTAAACAAAGTACCAACAAGTGAAAAATAATGAGTAACAAGCATTTTTCCAGCTTTCTTCTGTTCATCAAATTAGTCTCTTGGGGAGAGCAATGCCTTGAAATCAGCTGTTACGGGAACTAACACAATATTAAACTAAAGTTCTGTAAAGCTGCCAGGAGCTTTGTCAGCAAGTGTTCTCTTCCACGTCCTCAATAATATGCCTTGGAGCACACCTGGAAGCCTGAAAATGGAGTCACTTCTTCAAAAACCACCTGATCATACATGCAAGGCAATGATCAACTATGGCTACGAGTAACTTCTACAGAACGCAGTATGACGCATTAAATAGCATGTTCCAGTCACTGTGGGTCTTCGAGTTCACCTACCTGGACAACCTCAGCAAAGTTATTGATCTTCAAAGACTTCCAGTTAACTTCTCCTGGAGGCCGAACCAACACTGAATCCGTGAATTAATGATAAAGGGGTAGGAAGAATTTGCCTCTCCACTTTGCCAAGGGAACCTCTCATCCACAATTCAAACGTAGGATGTGCTTTTAAACAGCTTATAACTAATGGAGGAAGCAAGTCCATCTGAACACTCTCTCAGACTGGAGACAGCCAGGGTTAGTTAGCTCTTCAAAAAATAAAAACCAAAAAAAACCCCCCACAAAACAAAACAAAAACAAAAAAAAACCAGTGCATTTAGAGATGAACTCGTGATTCAAAGTGGCTGCAAAAATGAGGATCCATCTTCCACAGCCAGATAATTTGACTTTTTTTTTTTTTTTTTATTCAAAATTCAGTATGTTCCAATCTCTGGTCTTCAAGATTTCTTCACCTATTAAGAAAACACTAAAACCTTTCCCCGTCTTTATTACCTGTACAGCAAAAAACACACCAGTGCATACAAATACACAAATGTGCATACGCATACACACATATGTGTTTAGACACACACACGAGGAGTGAGTGATAGAAAGTTAGCGAGAGCGACAGTGGAAATCAGAAGTTTTGCCTTTTTGACACAGAGAGCGCGTAAAAACTCTCTCATTTTGAGGGAACTAGAAAAAAATGGAGGATCTACCAAATATTTTGATGAGTATGCCTTCGAGGCCAATGCTTTATACCATGAGTGATCTGGGGGCCAGCACACAAATATGCATACATATGTACATGCATACAGGATAAACATATCTATACACACAAGCGTGCACAGTATATGTTGTATGGTATCCATATGGAGAACAACTCGTAGCCCTGATCAGACACGTAGAGTTGCAATCAATTAACAGCAGGAAGACAGCAGATCAAGGATACAGCAAGCTTTGAGAGGCAGGGCAATGCTCACTTTGCCAGTGGCATGGCTGCATGATACCAAGAATTTTGAATTAGTTTGATTTTTTGGAAGCAATTTGTTTTCTTTCTGCGCTGTAGCAAATACCACAGGTTTGCCATCACGTGCTGTTCCCTAATCCATATATCCATCATCATCCATTGCTGCAAGATCATGAAAGGTTAGAAAAGATGACTTACGTCCAATTTAACAGCCAATGATTTTTCAATGACCAGAGCTGCAACAGATTTTATTTAGCCACAAGCAGGTTTTTTTTTCTGATGTGAAGTCAGATATTTTGATTTTTTTTTTAAGACACTAAATGTCATAAAACCTGCAACCAGACCAGATAAAGTTCAAATTAGAGTGATTCTGAATCCTTTCATTAAAATGCTGCACATTTCTGTGCAAATTATTTCTGACTCTTCTGGACAAAAGCGGATGAAATAGTTCTTACAAATTAATAATAAAAGGTTGGAACCTTTTACTCACACAAACACTAGTGAATTTTCCAGGAAGTATTATTTTGGCAGGGAATTTTCCCAAATCTAAAGTAAAGAGGGGAAAAGTTGGGTTCTCGTATTAGTTGTTGGTTTTGACTGCTTGACAAAGGGAATAAAAACAGTAGTTAAGTGCAAGGTTTCCTTCTCTTCTTTAGTATTGAGAGGAATCGTCACTTCCGACCTTTAGCACCTTCAGAAACACACCTAGTGCCATGCAGATTCCTCTGCATCTACTTCTAAAAATTACTGGTGCTCCTTAGCATGGAAGTTGGACTTGAAATCTTTTCCAGATTGAGCTCTTTTGAATGCCCAAGGAGCTCATCATTTTGCTTGTTGCCTTCCATTTTCCTGAACAGACCCAGAACGCTGTTCAGGGTATGAATGGATCTGGTCTAAGGAATGGGAAGAAAGCAAAAACCAAGGATACCTCACAGCCCTAAATGCCATAAAAAGCAGTCTCATTTTAAAAAAGATCTCCAAAGCTTTTTTTTTTTTTTTAACTGACATCTGCCAATATGGCGATCCAAGTGCTGAACAGAAACCAACTGAACTAGCCCCTGAAAGCCTGAATAAAAATGAGTAACTCTGGTGTACTCAGCAGGTCTGTAATAGAAGTTGGCAAGAGTTTTAGATTTCTTTTTTCTCCAGGGTGCTAGTAAAGTTTTTGCGTTACGAGATTTTGAACTCTTTTTGTACAAAAGAATTACAGATGCACTACAGTCACGGTAGCTGGGGGTCTGGAAATACATGCCAACAAGTGTCATAAACTTTGCCTTTGCTGAAGGAAGATAACTAGTCCAAAGAAAACCTGTCTAGTTTGTTTTACAGGCTTGTCTTTCTCAGTATGGAACAAACTGACCTCCCTGGTCTAACTTTCCAGTTGGCTATTCTGCCTTTGTCCTGGAGAGAAGAGCAAGAAGGGAACAAAATATTTTTGCACTCCAAAAAATGCATTAGGGAAGGATTATCACACCTACCTAAGGGTAATTTCTTGTTTGTTTATAAAGCACAAAGTCTTTCTCTTGGACAGTCTCTGTTGCTGGCCTGTTTTGTGCCTTCCATTTATAATAAAGGTATTAAAGATGCTTACCCCGTTTTGGTGGTTTTTTTTTTTTTTTTTAGAACAGTGTAAGCAGACAGTCGGATGACAAGCAAGAAAGAACAGCATAAACTCCTTGTTGTGACCCTGCTTTTTAATCACCCAGCATCAGCCTGGCTGCAAAACAGTCTCCGCTGATTTACCTGCTTGTTAAAGCACCCCACAGGCTGCAAGTGTTGTGTGCTAGGTGTCAAACTATATTTAACGGTGCATAGGTAAACCATTCATCTTCCCATGGTCGAAGCACAGAACAGCCCCCTGCTAGCACAGCTCATCCTTGCTGTAACTGCTTTTAAACCTATTTGTTGGTAAGAAAAGAGCTCAGTACACCACCTTCACAGGGCAAAAATTCACATGGAAGAGCAGAAAAACCCAGAAGTGCTTCCTGAACTTCACGTTACCAACAGCACCATCGGATTTAGATCCTGGCCTGGCATCCAGGATGCACGGCCTGCAAGCACTGCTGCGATGTGGAAGTGCCAAGGCAGGTTTTTGGCCTGCCCTAAAACACTTTTTTTTTTTTTTTTTTACAAACAATACAAAGAGTGTGCCAGGTATGCTGTAATGCCCGTGTGCCAGGTCAATAGAGGATATCCAAACAACAGAGGCGCTTCTCCTAATTTCCCGCGTGAAAACACTTTCACAGCGTTCTTTTCACGAAGAAACCCCTCTCTATCTTCTCCAATGCTCCAGGACCTGCTGCAGCTGCAGCGGCTGCGCTGGTACAACCCGCATCTTTGACAAATCTTTTCAACAGTTCTGCTTTACCTCGGCACAGTTGAGGTCACTCCTCTTCCTCTTCCAGCTGAGGAAGCAGCTTGCGGGCTCTGCCACACGGTCGGTGCAGAAGCGAAAGCTGGGAACACAGCAGTCAAACTCTCACTGCTAACGAAGCCACCAGGGCAGAGGGCTGACACAGACCCGCCAGAGGCGAACCGTACCCGCTCTCCCTCCCGGCTGCGAGGCTCGCCGCAGCAGCCCCGACCCGAAGCGCTCACAGTGCTTTGCTTGGTGATGTCACCGATGAGTCAGAGTCCCCAGATGAGCATCTGCCTTGCCACTCTTTAATGTTGGTGTTGTTTTTTGGTTGGTTGTTTGCTTGCTTTTGAAACTTATGCAGGTTATGGTAAACCTTCAGGTAAACCACAGATCAATGGGGAAGAAGTCCCACACGAGGGAAGGCCGTGCTTTTCTTCCAGGCAATGGCGCATGCTTTAACATGCTGCATTCAACAAAGAAGCTCTCTCCATTTTGCGCAGTGGCAACAGGCACGACTGCAACACACGCACGTGTAGGCAGCACCTGCAGGTCCCAAACCCTTAACCAATTTTTAGATAGCACCAATTTTTTATGTAGTTGCTTTCCCTTCATCCATAACCCCTTTTTTCCTTTCTTTGTATCGGGTGGCTCTCCTCCATTGTTCTCTCTGTCATTTTCCTCCCCAGTGTCTGAGCAGGCACTGGGAATCGTTTCCAGAGGAAGGGTACTGCTGAAGCTACAACATTTACTCTCAGGGAAAAGAGAGTATGTGAAAGAATACATACTTCCTTTCTTTTTCCTTTTTTTTTTTTTTAAATCTCTGAAATCAACGCTGCGGCCTGGCAGCAAATAACTATGGGAGTAATGATGATTCCTCATCCTCACTGTAACGTTGTAGTTAATGTCATAAAGAAGCAATTTCCCCAGACAGTGGCCATTTGAGATGGGAAGGGGCAGTAAGAGGAAGTTTTCCTTAGACTAGCTCTTCCCCCAGAACACCTCGCCATCCAGCAACAAATTCAATTCACCTGCTCCGCCTGATCAGTCAAACGCACGTCCGACTCCAGCACACGCCACAGCGGTGGTTCTGACGTGGTTTGAGAATCACCTATCCGCAGAATATCTCGGGTTTGTACACTCAAATAACGCAGTCTTTTCCAAATAAGGCCCAGAGCTCACACTCCGAGTGCAGCCTAACAGCACCAGAGGGCCGGTAGGCTAAACATTCCCATCCTGGCAACAGGACTGACCCGGGCAACAGTAAGCATCCCTTCTGCACTTTCATCGTGAACATCAGCATAAGGAAACAGAGACCTCCTCGATCCAAGTTTGAACAAACCCAAGCGGGTTTGAACAACCCAAGCGGGTTGTTTTCAGCAAACTAACGGAGAAATTAAGGTGACAACCGCGTGCATCCAGAGTTAGTCAGATCCCGAAGGCAGTTCCTTTGGGAAACGCAGGAGCAGCGCGCCAGATGACGGCTACCTTACAGCGCACCCCTCAGAGGCACTGCTACGAAAGGAAGGCAGAAGGTTGGAACTCAAAATAACTCGCAAGGCGGGTTAAGGGGGAAGCTTTAATTTCCTGAGCAGAACCTCCCCCCTGAAGACAGCCCAGGGACTCTTTGCTTCCCCAGGGAGACGGCAGGGACAGGGCAGGGAGGTGGGATGGAGGGACACAGGGCCAGATGGACGGCCAGACGGCCGGATGGATGGACAGACGGCCAGACGGACGGCCAGACGGCCCAAAAGGCCTGAGCAAGGGCTGAGGAGCGGGAGGGAAGGGCAGGGCGAGGGGAAGGGCGGCCCTGGGCCTGACAGGGCACCTTGGGCCTAACCCCGGGCAGCAGCTCCCCGTCTCACAGGGCCCGCGGGGGGCTGCCTGTAACAGGAGATGCGGGCAGGTAAATTTTACAAGCACTGCATCACAAATACCCTGCAACACCTGAACTATTCACTGGGACAGCCTCCTTCCTCACCTCCTGAAAGCTCCAGCTGGCAAACCAAGGACAAAATGAAAGGCAGATGTGGAGGACCTCGTAAGATACTGTTTTGTTCCCTACGTGCCCACTGCTGGTGACACGTAATGCCTCCTGTTCCCGAACGACATTGGCACGTTACATCTTTACTACATGCTGAAAGGAACTCAGCAACTTGAACACAACTTAGAATTACCCATCCCGGCAGCAGGCTGTCCAGCTGAAGCTGCTTTAGCCAATCAAGTGTGTCGTGCTGCCCCTCAAAGGTTTCTTCCTGGGAACGTCTGCTGTGACACTCCTGACGTATTACTTCTCGGAATGGCAGAACTGCGCTGGGTAGGCCCCACAGCAAGACTCGTATTTCTGTCCTTCCCTTTCAGGAAAGGATCTCCCACCTTGAATTTATTAATTTTCATGATGATGATACACAAATTGAAGTTTTGAAAAACTGAATGCTGATTAACAGATTTCTAGCACAGCCTGTGCATCAAAATTCATTTCTCTCCATTTAGGTAATCTTAGTTTCTGAGTTACAGTTACAGTCAAAATTTTTCTTCTTCGATTTTTTTCTTTTTTCTTTTTTTTTGTGATCAGAAAAACGAGGGGACTGGCTGTCCCAAGTCAGCCGGGGAACTTCTCTTTGGTCGATGCATCAAGCAACTCAGCTCTCTTGGGGAAACTTAAATAGAAAAGACAGATCTCCAAACGGATAAAAAAAATAAATCAAATGGTAAAAACCCAACCGACACATCTGATACCCCAGCTTATTGAACAGCACAAGGGTTTAATCTACAGGCTCTGTCCAAAGCAGCAAGAAGTGACAGATTTAATCCAAACCAGTTGCCCGCTCTCACTCTCTGATCTGGAGACGTTATTGGACAAGCATGCGTAGCAGTAACACTTGTAAACACTGGGTTACTGCACCACAGCCCCAAATCCCTCACGGGCCCACTAAGATACTTTTACTGACTGATCCACAATAAGCACTCCCAAAAAGATTCTCAACAAGTTAAACCCTGTTTAGAAAGAATCTGAGGAACCTGTCACTGCAGCAACAAAGGGCTGCAATTGCATGCAAAATCTCCAACACCCTCCTTAGCACCCTGCTAGCTCAAGGACTGTGTGGGGCTTCCGTGCCCTGAACGAGTCCACCCTGGCCACGTAATGCAGATGTAATGGTCAAGAAAGCACATAGCGTTATCGAAACTTATCAGATCCACAGCAAAAAGAAAAGCCCACGCTTCTATATTTCTCCTCCTTCTCCATTCACAGAAGGAAGAGACTGAAAACAAGCAGATTTGTGGTTTACATTTACAGTTAATGTGAAAAATGGCTATTTGTGAAATACATCACGTATTGTTTCAAGCTACAAACAACTCGCTCCCACAAAGGAAGGACTTTTGACCTCAGCATGCAACCCCAGTTACAAATAACTTCCTATCTACCAGCGGGCCGCGTTCCCCTGGCACTCAGTCACTCCGCAGCACGGCAGCCACCTTTGTTCTAAGGATGGCAAATTCTACTTAGAAACGCTCTGTAGAAGAGTGATGCTGTCCCCTTTTAACACGATCCGGCCTGCAGCACAGAGAAGGGAAAGAGGGGATTAGAGAGAGCCCAGAACCTGAGAATAATCTCGTGTTTTCAGAAAGTGTTTCGTGTGGTTGAGCAGGGTTTTGCCCATCATGCAGAGTGCAGGCCGCCTGGTATTACACGTTCCAAAGACCAGAACTGGTCTCAGGCAGGGACAGATTCTCCTTCATTCAGCAAAATCAGCAGCTCAAAAATCATCAGGGACAGAGATGTAGCCAGGAATTGCTCACTGAACTTCAACAGCAAGGCTCGTCACACGGTTGGTACCTCTCAGTGCTGCTACCTAGAAGGCTCACCCGGGCAGGTTTCAGACCGCGCGTCACTCGGGTTGCACAGACACACGACACACCCAGCTGTTTCCTTGATTTTGTCTTGGAGTGAATCTCCTCTGCGTCGTCCAGCGCCAAATTCACGTACTCGTCAAAGCCCTAGAAATCGGCAACAGTGGCAATTAGTTCAGCAACAACACGAACCATCGTCAGCTTTGCTGAGCCAGGCTGGACAATGAAGACTAATTGTTAGAGAAGCACGATTTCTTTTTTCCCTTGGGCTAGTTTTTCTTGACAAGAAAAAATAGGATTGTGAATGAGGGAAAACAAACTAACGACGTAACGTGGGGTCGTGCTGACACTCACGATGATGCAGCCTTCTATCCGCACGTTCACTTGCTCAGCCACACCTGGATCCTCGAGCTCTGCAGAACGAAGGAGGAGAGTAAATTGGAACACAAACACCGCGAGCAGTTTTGTTCTCTCTCGTGTGTTCAGAAATACCCGCTAACCATAGCCGCTAGAGCTCCCAAACACTCCAAGGAGCAACTCTCAGGGGCAGTTTCAATTAACAGTCTGACATTTTAGAGTCTTATATGACTGGGTGAATACTACACGTTTGCTGAAGGACACGTTTCCAGTCACAAGGGAACACTCCTGCACGCCCGGCTGCACGATCCCACTCCCGTTAACACGAGGGCGAAACGCCGGGCTGCGCAGCAGCTCCTTGTACCCACCAGCACGCCGCACAGCTCTCCATTCCCCACAAACCTGCCCCGAGCAACGGGTGGGAGCCGAAAACTCAGCGAGGGAGATCCCCGGACCCTCCCCGCTCCCCCCACCCCCCCCAAATCCCCATCCCCATCCCCTCCCCGTCCTCTCCCCGCGCTACTCACGCTCTGCAGGTAGCAGAAGATGAGGTTCCGGGGCGCTGCGTGAAGGGCTCAGCACGGGGACAAGAGCTCCAGGCCCGGGACAAGGCCTCAGGACAAGGCCTCAAACCCTGCAACGAGGCCCCAGGGCCCCGGGACAAGGCCTCAAGGCCCGGGCCGAGACCCCTGAGGCCGGGGCCGCCCCCCACCCGCTCCCCCGTCGCTCCCCGGCCGCAGGAAGGCTACGATGGGCTGCACCATCACCTTCTGCACCTTCTGGTCCTGCCCGCGGTACGCCATTGCTGCCGCCGCCTCGCTGCTCCCGCCGCCCCTGCTGGGCCGCCTCCGGAAGCCCCTGAGGCCGGGCGGGAGCGCGCAAGGGACGCTGGGATGCTGGAGGAGCGTGGGGGGCCGCTCTAGCAGGCCGGGAGGACCGCGTCTCTATGGTTGCAGGCAGGGGTCCCTGCGCTAGCTTTATTGGCGAGCAGCGAGGCTGGGGGGGGGAGGGGGGCAAGACAGCCTTAAATAAAATACGAATATAAAAAGTTTTATAAATGGCTGAGTCCCAAATAGGATTACAATCAAAGTTTACAATTTATTAAACGAATAGAGGCAAGCAAGCAGCGCTGGGTGCGCCGGGAGTCTCTGCTCCCCCAGGACGCACGCCTGTTACGTAAGGCGGCTGGTTTTGATGCTCCCAGGCTAATACATATTCATTACTACTTCGAGAAGAGGCAGGGTTATTAGAATTGGTTTCCGGAATCCGAAACCCCTCCCAGGGGCGCCTGCGTACCAGTCTCTGGTGGTCTCTCGGGGCTTGCTCGGGCTGAATGCTGGTTGTCTTCCTCTCAGGCTTTTGTCCTTCAATTGTCCTTCAGCTCCCCCTTCCTCCTCGTTTGGGAGCCTCTGCGCCGGATTTCAGAAACTCTAGCAACATCCCCTGCAGTAGTCAGCACTTTTCCCTAAAAACCCCTTTGTTCTCTTATCACCTAGACCCGGGCCTCGATGGTAACCCTTCAAATCCCTTAGTGACACGAATTGCTGGACCATTCCTTACAAAAGGAAGGATAAAATATGTAGAGGAGCAATGGCACCCGCGAAAGCCCGGCGCCGCGGGCAGAGGCAGCGAAGGTTGACGGCAGAACAGTGCTCGGTTTGAACACGGAGAGGGAAAGCGAGGGGAAGGTGGCCGAAGCCGGCCGCAGTCTCTGAGCTCTCCTCCTCCTGATTGTTTTCTCTCAAAGCCATTTCTGTCTGTGTGCGGGCACCCGGAGCCGGCAGAAGTCCCCGTGAAGTCCTTCGGCAGGACGGAGGGCTGCGTGGGCTCCAGTGAGAGAGGGAGTTAGGAGAATCTTATCAAGTAGAGATAGAGCGCTGACAGCGTTAAACTAGGATGCTACTTAGTGTCTTTGCTAACTATGGTGCATTGTGCCAATTAACTAAAGCAAGAAGCCTTGGGCCCCTTACCAAGGTCAGTCTCCTAATAAGAGAGTGAGCCTGTCTTAAGAAACTGGAAGAAACTGGTCCTGCAGGTGGACAAGAGCCAAGGAGCAACTGAGTCTGTGCAAAGACAAGAGGTCAACTAGCGGTGACGAGGAAGAGTCATCAATCTTCATGCCCACGACCTCCCGTGTTGCCCAGCGCTGAATAAACATACCTACTTTACAATCTCACTGATTGTGGAGTCCCTTTTCCGCAAGTCACTAGCAGCGGTTTCTTCCGCAGAGGTTTTCCCAGAGCCGCTTCAAAGCTTCCCTCGCGGAGCTGGGGCGTCGCAGGGGGTCGTCAAAGCACGCACGCACACACACACACACACACACACACACACACACACACACAGGCGTTGTTGTCCAAACAGAAAGTATTTACAACAAATTCGACAAGCGGTTTTCCTCTGCCAGCAGCAAATGCCTGAGGGCCCCTACAGCTTCACAAATCATAGCACAAAGAGCCTAAAGTTCCTCTAAAATTTAGGGAAATGATTCAAAATAGATCTGCTAGGGGAAAACGATCACTGGCGGCAGGGTACACAATACACGCGAGTCTCAGCTCTCCTCCGCAGGGTCAGTGCCCACGCCCAAGTGCGACGCTGATGGCACCCGAACATTTGCTGTAGCAGGCAGCAGAGCCAGCAGCTCAGGGGAGCAATTTTAAAAACCAGGAGGCACTTAAACCAACCCTTAATTGACCCAGTTACTGCAGGAGAGTCCCGACTACTCGCCCTGGAGTCCTACTGTCACCAACAAAAAGCACCAACCAAAGCTTGGGGGAACTTTGGTACAGCACAAGAGAAGGGAGTGGGGGTAGCGTAGCCGTATCGCAGAGCTGCTGCTTTTCACACCATTTTATCATCCCTGATAATTGAAAGTAAGGCCGGGTGGGCTGACCCCACCACCACCACTCCTGGCAGCATGTTTGGTCCACAACGCTAGAATAATTATTTTGCTCCCTCCCGCCCTTACAGCTTCATCATCTGAAAAGATTACAGTCAAAACAATGGCATACACAAATAAAAGTCAAGAGTTGACATAGTAACTCCGGGATTTGGGTATCAACTGTCCGAGAAATCAGAACACCCAGGCTTCACAATGTGCCCAACATCGAGCTGTGCCAAGGGGGGGCGGAAGGAAGAAGCTTTCCGTTTAAGCCTTCAGAGCATCGCTCCATCACTACGTCAATTCACAGCCACCACAGCGTGCCGATGGACATCTTTCTGTGCCAAAAGAAACAAGTGCTTTGTCCTCTTGATATCAAAGGTAGCCACCTATACTTACGGAACTATGCACAAGACCTTAACTCTGACCAGCAGGAAAACTTAGGACAACTGAGTGCAGATCCTGCCAATTTCTACCAGTTCCAACTGTGCTTTAAGTCTCATTGCAAAGCCTCAGTTAGAAAAAGGATCACCTCGGGGTATCCAACAAGAAGAAGAGTTGTTTTCTTTTTTTTTTTTAATATACCATAGGACTATGCAGTTCAATCATCAATCATCTTGGAAAGCTCAAGGAGGAGGTCATCCTCATCCTTCCCTGGGTCCAAGTCGAGCTCGGCTTCCAGTATGCCGTCTGAGAGTTCCCAAAGTAGCATCTCTAAATCCTCGTCTACAGATACGGGCGCGTTGCCTGTGGAACTCAGCCGGCGTGTCCTTGCTTCTTCTAGCTGGGAAGAAGCTGAAGTCGAGCTTGAGAACTCCATTGGCTCCACGGATTCTGCCTGGCTTCCAAGATGTGCTTCAGGTCTTGGCAGAGCAAGGAAGAGAACAATCAGTATATGCCATTTCTTAACGGGAAATCCCTTTTCTGCAAACCGGCTCTTAAAACCGTAGCCAACCCCTCCTGCACTTCAATCTTACCCAGGGATTGTTATTCAATTAACCCAGGGCTACATTTAGAGCCCAATATATTAGCAGGTACATTTTTCAGTTTGGGGGTTTCTCTGTGAAGCCAGAGCACCCGGAGTCTAGCAAAGATGGGAAACCAACATGGCCTCCCGGAAGCCCAGTGTCCGAGAACTACATCTCCCGGCATGCTCTGGGAAAACAATATGGACTCCCGGAAACCCGGTGGCCAAGAACTACATTTCCCAGCACTCCCCAGAAAATTGAGCCTCGCACCTTGCCGTAGGACGCCATTTTTTGCTCTGTTACATTACCGGTTTCGTGTTTATGGAGGGTTTTCCCGCCGTTTTGGGGGGTTTCCCCTCAATTTCGGGTTTTTAGCTCTCCATTTCAGAGTTCTTCCCCGCAATTTTGGGGTTCCTTCCCCTAATTTGGTGCTTCGCCCCCCCCCCCACTTTTGGGGTTCCCCCTCCATTTTGGGGATTCCCCCCAATTCCAAGCCCCCCACAATTTTGGAGGCCCCCACCATCCTTTCTTGGCCTGCCACCCTAATATTAAGGTTCTTTCCCCCAATGTTGGGGTTCTCACCACATGTTTGAGGTTCCTTCCCTTAATTTGGGGCTTAGCTCCCCGGGATCTGGGGCTTTAACCCCAATTTTGGGGGTCCCCCCCAAGTTTGGGGATTCCTCCCCAGGTCTGGGGGGGGTCCACATTCAATTCTGGAATTTCACACTTCCATTTAAGTCTTCTTCCCCCCAATTTGGGGGTTCACCCACCCAATTTTGGGGGTTCCTCCCCTAATTTGGGGGGACCCGACCAATTTTGGGGGTCCCCCCCAATTGTAGAGTCCCCCACCCTCCTTTTTTGGGTTCCCCCCTAATATTAAAGAGTTCTTCCGCCCAATTTTGGGGGACCCCACAATTTGGCCGTTCCTTCCCCTAACTTTGGGCTTCAACCCTTCGATTTTGGGGGGGGCTCCCCCCCTCTTATTTTGGCCTTCCGCCCTAATATTAGGCCTAACCCCTAAGAACCTTGACCCCTAAGCCTATGGCAACCACGGATCTAACCCTAACCCCTACCCCAACAAACTCTAGAAACCCTAACCCTAAAAACCCTTGCAGCCCTAACCCGATAAAATTTACCACACTAAACCCCTGAAGACTGTTCTGGGGGGTCCACATTCAATTCTGGAATTTCACACTTCCATTTAAGTCTTCTTCCCCCCCAATATGGGGGTTCGCCCACCCAATTTTGGGGGTTCCTCCCCTAATTGGGGGGGACACAACCAATTTTGGGGGGGACACAACCAATTTTGGGGGGGACACAACCAATTTTAGAGTCCCCCACCCTCCTTTTTTGGGTTTCCCCCAATATTAAGAGCTCTTCCGCTCAATTTTGGGGGACCCCACAACTTTGACGTTCCTTCCCCTAACTTTGGGCTTCAACCCTTCAATTTTGGGTGGGCTCCTCCCCTCTTATTTTGGCCTTCCGCCCTAATATTAGGCCTAACCCCTAAGAACCTTGACCCCTAAGCCTATGGCAACCACGGATCTAACCCTAACCCCTACCCCAACAAACCCTAGAAACCCTAACCCTAAAAACCCTTACAGCCCTAACCCGATAAAATTTACCACACTAAACCCCTGAAGACTGTTCTGGGGGGTCCACATCCAATTCTGGAATTTCACACTTCCATTTAAGTGTTCTGCCCCCCCAATATGGGGGTTCACCCACCCAATTTTGGGGGTTCCTCCCCTAATTGGGGGGGACATAACCAATTTTGGGGGGGACACAACCAATTTGGGGGGGGACACAACCAATTTGGGGGGGTCCCCCCAATTTTAGAGTCTGCCACCCTCCTTTTTTGGGTTTCCTCCAATATTAAGAGCTCTTCCGCCCAATTTTGGGGGACCCCACAATTTTGACGTTTCTTCCCCTAAATTGGGGCTTCGACCCTTCAATTTTGGGGGGGGCTCCCCCCTTAGTTTGGCCTTCCACCCTAATATTGGGCCTTACCCCTAAGAACCCTGACCCCTAACACTACGGCTCCCACGGATCTAACCCTAACCCCTACCCCAAAAAACCCTAGAAACCCTAACCCTAAAAACCCTTACAGTCCTAACCCGATAAAATTTACCACACTAGACCTACGCCTAAAAGCCCTAACCCTAAAAATTAAGACCCTCTAAACCCTAACCCAAAACGTAAAGATTCTCAAAGCCCTAACGCTGGAGACCCTAACCTTAAAAAAAAAAAAAAAAGACCTTAAAACCCTAACCCTAAATACCTGACCATAACTAAAACCCTAAGACCCTAACCCTAAAAACCCTATCAACACTAAAACCACAAAATACTTTAAAACCTTAACACACTAACCCCCAAACCCTAACCCTTATAACTCCAACCCTAACAACCTTAAAATCCTAACCCTAAACCCTGGAAACCCTAACCCTGAAACCCAACCCTAGTGCCTTAGCCCTGAAACCTTAAAACCCTAACACCTTATTAGAAACACTCTGTAACCAATACCATAGGCTCAGGCAAGTATCTCAGTGAGGTAGCATTTTTATTCACGATTGCAATGGCAGGCGTCCCACAAGCCACCTACTAGTTCCATAACACAGTTTATATAATTTTTTTTTCCTCTCGGTGACCAGGACCCTCCCCAGTTTCCCCATTGACTGGGTAATCCATGTTCACAATCTATCCAGTGCTTCACAGAAAATACACAGCTGCTGGCCTGTCACTAGTCAATTTTATTTTTTTCTTGACTGTTTTCCTCTTTGAGGTGGTAATGTTTCTTACACCGTGATTTCCACCCAATTGCTCTAAGGATTCTGGTTGTCTGCATTTTACAAGGTTGTCTGTTAAGCTTTCTTATCACTGCAAGCATATATCAATACCACCCTCCTTCCCTCTAAACGATGTAACTCTGTGCAAAAACATTTTTATTCCCACAACCTTGATCCCCTTACCCTAAAATCCTTATTCTCTTTAACCGTAACAACTCTAACCACAACCCTAACCCTTCATATCAACCCCCCGACGCTAATGACACTGACTAATGATCCAAACCCCAAACCCCAGGCAACCAACAAAGAAACAGACACAAAGCTGAAAACTACAAAAAAGGCAAAACCCTGGATACAGACCCCAAATCACAAACACGCTACCAAAATGCTACAGAAAAGCCCCAGACGCAGGCCCCAAGCACTACAGCTAGGCCCCAGAAGCTCTAGACACATCCCAAAGCCAAAATGCAATCCCCAAACACTACAGAAAAGCCCCCAAACACCAGACACAGGCTGCAGAAGTCTACAAGCAGGCCCCAGCCACACCCGGATGCAGACCCCAACTGTCCACAAGCAGCTCCCAACCCACCCCCCCCATGAACTGGACCCCCCCCCCCCCCCACCACCCAGATGCATGCCCCAGGCCCCACGCCTCAGCCCCAGCCCCCACACCCCAGACTCAGGCCCCAAAGGTGTACAACCAGCTCCCAACTGCCCCCCTCAAAGGGAGGCCCCAAAGCCTGCCAGAGGACCCTAGAGCGTACAAGCAGCTCCCAACCCCCCTGGCACAGGCCCCAAACCCCCCCAGACACAGGCCCCAAAGGTGTACAAGCAACTCCCCATCCTCCCCAGAGGCACGCCCCAAAGGTGTACAAACAGCCCCAACCCCCCAAAACCCAGACCCCTACAGCGTAGAAGCAGCTCCCAACCCCATGCCCCCAAGGCACATGCCCCAACCCCTCCCCCAAGGCAGGCCCTAACAGTGTACAAGCAGCTCCCACCCCCCCCCAGACGCAGGCCCCAAAGGTGTACAAGCAGGCCCCTACAGTATACAAGCAGCTCACAACCACCCCCCCAAAGGCAGGCCCCAAGCCCCTCCAGATGCAAGCCCGAAAGGTTAAAACCAGCTCCAACCCCCTAACCCCCCCCGCCCCGCGCAGACGCAGGCCCCAAAGGTGTACAAGCAGTTCCCAACCCCTCCAAGGCAGGCCCCAAAAGTGTACAGGCAGGCCCCTACAGTGTAGAAACGCTCCAACCCCCCCCGCTTCCACCTCGAGGGAGGCCCTCCCCCCCCAGTATACACGAAGCTCCCAACCCCCTCTCAGAGGAATGCCTAAAAAAGTATACAAGCAGCTCCTAACACCCCCCCACCCCCCCCCCCAAAAGAGGCAGTCCCCAAAGTTGTACAAGCAGTCCCTCAAATCCCTTAGGTGTACAAGCAGGCCCTTCAAATCCCTTAGCCCCTGCGCCAGCTTTATTGGCGAGCAGCGAGGCTGGGGGGGGAGGGGGGCAAGACAGCCTTAAATAAAATACAAATATAAAAAGTGTTATAAATGGCTGTTATAAATCCAAATAGGATTACAATCAAAGTTTACAATTTATTAAACGAATAGAGGCAAGCAAGCAGCGCTGGGTGCGCCGGGAGTCTCTGCTCCCCCAGGACGCACGCCTGTTACGTAAGGCGGCTGGTTTTGATGCTCCCAGGCTAATACATATTCATTACTACTTCGAGAAGAGGCAGGGTTATTAGAATTGGTTTCCGGAATCCGAAACCCCTCCCAGGGGCGCCTGCGTACCTGTCTCTGGTGGTCTCTCGGGGCTTGCTCGGGCTGAATGCTGGTTGTCTTCCTCTCAGGCTTTTGTCCTTCAATTGTCCTTCAGCTCCCCCTTCCTCCTCGTTTGGGAGCCTCTGCGCCGGATTTCAGAAACTCTAGCAACATCCCCTGCAGTAGTCAGCACTTTTCCCTAAAAACCCCTTTGTTCTCTTATCACCTAGACCCGGGCCTCGATGGTAACCCTTCAAATCCCTTAGTGACACGAATTGCTGGACCATTCCTTACAAAAGGAAGGATAAAATATGTAGAGGAGCAATGGCACCCGCGAAAGCCCGGCGCCGCGGGCAGAGGCAGCGAAGGTTGACGGCAGAACAGTGCTCGGTTTGAACACGGAGAGGGAAAGCGAGGGGAAGGTGGCCGAAGCCGGCCGCAGTCTCTGAGCTCTCCTCCTCCTGATTGTTTTCTCTCAAAGCCATTTCTGTCTGTGTGCGGGCACCCGGAGCCGGCAGAAGTCCCCGTGAAGTCCTTCGGCAGGACGGAGGGCTGCGTGGGCTCCAGTGAGAGAGGGAGTTAGGAGAATCTTATCAAGTAGAGATAGAGCGCTGACAGCGTTAAACTAGGATGCTACTTAGTGTCTTTGCTAACTATGGTGCATTGTGCCAATTAACTAAAGCAAGAAGCCTTGGGCCCCTTACCAAGGTCAGTCTCCTAATAAGAGAGTGAGCCTGTCTTAAGAAACTGGGAGAAACTGGTCCTGCAGATGGACAAGAGCCAAGGAGCAACTGAGTCTGTGCAAAGACAAGAGGTCAACTAGCGGTGACGAGGAAGAGTCATCAATCTTCATGCCCACGACCTCCCGTGCTGCCCAGCGCTGAATAAACATACCTACTTTACAATCTCGCTGATTGTGGAGTCCCTTTTCCGCAAGTCACTAGCAGCGGTTTCTTCCGCAGAGGTTTTCCCAGAGCCGCTTCAAAGCTTCCCTCGCGGAGCTGGGGCGTCGCAGGGGGTCGTCAAAGCACGCACACACACACACACACACACACACACACACAGGCGTTGTTGTCCAAACAGAAAGTATTTACAACAAATTCGACAAGCGGTTTTCCTCTGCCAGCAGCAAATGCCTGAGGGCCCCTACAGCTTCACAAATCATAGCACAAAGAGCCTAAAGTTCCTCTAAAATTTAGGGAAATGATTCAAAATAGATCTGCTAGGGGAAAACGATCACTGGCGGCAGGGTACACAATACACGCGAGTCTCAGCTCTCCTCCGCAGGGTCAGTGCCCAAGCCCAAGTGCGACGCTGATGGCACCCGAACATTTGCTGTAGCAGGCAGCAGAGCCAGCAGCTCAGGGGAGCAATTTTAAAAACCAGGAGGCACTTAAACCAACCCTTAATTGACCCAGTTACTGCAGGAGAGTCCCGACTACTCGCCCTGGAGTCCTACTGTCACCAACAAAAAGCACCAACCAAAGCTTGGGGGAACTTTGGTACAGCACAAGAGAAGGGAGTGGGGGTAGCGTAGCCGTATCGCAGAGCTGCTGCTTTTCACACCATTTTATCATCCCTGATAATTGAAAGTAAGGCCGGGTGGGCTGACCCCACCACCACCACTCCTGGCAGCATGTTTGGTCCACAACGCTAGAATAATTATTTTGCTCCCTCCCGCCCCTACAGCTTCATCATCTGAAAAGATTAGAGTCAAAACAATGGCATACACAAATAAAAGTCAAGAGTTGACATAGTAACTCCGGGATTTGGGTATCAACTGTCCGAGAAATCAGAACACCCAGGCTTCACAATGTGCCCAACATCGAGCTGTGCCAAGGGGGGCGGAAGGAAGAAGCTTTCCGTTTAAGCCTTCAGAGCATCGCTCCATCACTACGTCAATTCACAGCCACCACAGCGTGCCGATGGACATCTTTCTGTGCCAAAAGAAACAAGTGCTTTGTCCTCTTGATATCAAAGGTAGCCACCTATAGTTACGGAACCATGCACAAGACCTTAACTCTGACCAGCAGGAAAACTTAGGACAACTGAGTGCAGATCCTGCCAATTTCTACCAGATCCAACTGTGCTTTAAGTCTCATTGCAAAGCCTCAGTTAGAAAAAGGATCACCTCGGGGTATCCAACAAGAAGAAGAGTTGTTTTCTTTTTTTTCTTTTTTTTTTTTTTTTTTTAATATACCATAGGACTATGCAGTTCAATCATCAATCATCTTGGAAAGCTCAAGGAGGAGGTCATCCTCATCCTTCCCTGGGTCCAAGTCGAGCTCGGCTTCCAGTATGCCGTCTGAGAGTTCCCAAAGTAGCATCTCTAAATCCTCGTCTACAGATACGGGCGCGTTGCCTGTGGAACTCAGCCGGCGTGTCCTTGCTTCTTCTAGCTGGGAAGAAGCTGAAGTCGAGCTTGAGAACTCCATTGGCTCCACGGATTCTGCCTGGCTTCCAAGATGTGCTTCAGGTCTTGGCAGAGCAAGGAAGAGAACAATCAGTATATGCCATTTCTTAACGGGAAATCCCTTTTCTGCAAACCGGCTCTTAAAACCGTAGCCAACCCCTCCTGCACTTCAATCTTACCCAGGGATTGTTATTCAATTAACCCAGGGCTACATTTAGAGCCCAATATATTAGCAGGTACATTTTTCAGTTTGGGGGTTTCTCTGTGAAGCCAGAGCACCCGGAGTCTAGCAAAGATGGGAAACCAACATGGCCTCCCGGAAGCCCAGTGTCCGAGAACTACATCTCCCGGCATGCTCTGGGAAAACAATATGGACTCCCGGAAACCCGGTGGCCAAGAACTACATTTCCCAGCACTCCCCAGAAAATTGAGCCTCGCACCTTGCCGTAGGACGCCATTTTTTGCTCTGTTACATTACCGGTTTCGTGTTTATGGAGGGTTTTCCCGCCGTTTTGGGGGGTTTCCCCTCAATTTCGGGTTTTCAGCTCTCCATTTCAGAGTTCTTCCCCGCAATTTTGGGGTTCCTTCCCCTAATTTGGTGCTTCGCCCCCCCCCCCACTTTTGGGGTTCCCCCTCCATTTTGGGGATTCCCCCCAATTCCAAGCCCCCCACAATTTTGGAGGCCCCCACCATCCTTTCTTGGCCTGCCACCCTAATATTAAGGTTCTTTCCCCCAATGTTGGGGTTCTCACCACATGTTTGAGGTTCCTTCCCTTAATTTGGGGCTTAGCTCCCCGGGATCTGGGGCTTTAACCCCAATTTTGGGGGTCCCCCCCAAGTTTGGGGATTCCTCCCCAGGTCTGGGGGGGGTCCACATTCAATTCTGGAATTTCACACTTCCATTTAAGTCTTCTTCCCCCCAATTTGGGGGTTCACCCACCCAATTTTGGGGGTTCCTCCCCTAATTTGGGGGGACCCGACCAATTTTGGGGGTCCCCCCCAATTGTAGAGTCCCCCACCCTCCTTTTTTGGGTTCCCCCCTAATATTAAAGAGTTCTTCCGCCCAATTTTGGGGGACCCCACAATTTGGCCGTTCCTTCCCCTAACTTTGGGCTTCAACCCTTCGATTTTGGGGGGGGCTCCCCCCCTCTTATTTTGGCCTTCCGCCCTAATATTAGGCCTAACCCCTAAGAACCTTGACCCCTAAGCCTATGGCAACCACGGATCTAACCCTAACCCCTACCCCAACAAACCCTAGAAACCCTAACCCTAAAAACCCTTGCAGCCCTAACCCGATAAAATTTACCACACTAAACCCCTGAAGACTGTTCTGGGGGGTCCACACTCAATTCTGGAATTTCACACTTCCATTTAAGTCTTCTTCCCCCCCAATATGGGGGTTCGCCCACCCAATTTTGGGGGTTCCTCCCCTAATTGGGGGGGACACAACCAATTTTGGGGGGGACACAACCAATTTCGGGGGGGACACAACCAATTTTAGAGTCCCCCACCCTCCTTTTTTGGGTTTCCCCCAATATTAAGAGCTCTTCCGCTCAATTTTGGGGGACCCCACAATTTTGACGTTCCTTCCCCTAACTTTGGGCTTCAACCCTTCAATTTTGGGTGGGCTCCTCCCCTCTTATTTTGGCCTTCCGCCCTAATATTAGGCCTAACCCCTAAGAACCTTGACCCCTAACCCTATGGCAACCACGGATCTAACCCTAACCCCTACCCCAACAAACCCTAGAAACCCTAACCCTAAAAACCCTTACAGCCCTAACCCGATAAAATTTACCACACTAAACCCCTGAAGACTGTTCTGGGGGGTCCACATCCAATTCTGGAATTTCACACTTCCATTTAAGTCTTCTTCCCCCCAATTTGGGGGTTCGCCCACCCAATTTTGGGGGTTCCTCCCCTAATTTGGGGGGGACACAACCGATTTTAGAGTCCCCCACCCTCCTTTTTTGGGTTCCCCCCTAATATTAAAAGTTCTTCTGCCCAATTTTGGGGGACCCCACAATTTTGACGTTCCTTCCCCTAACTTGGGGCTTCAACCCTTCAATTTTGGGGGGGGCTCCCACCCTCTTATTTTGGCCTTCCGCCCTAATATTAGGCCTAACCCCTAAGAACCTTGACCCCTAACGCTATGGCAACCACAGATCTAACCCTAACCCCTACCCCAACAAACCCTAGAAACCCTAACCCTAAAAACCCTTACAGCCCTAACCCGATAAAATTTACCACACTAAACCCCTGAAGACTGTTCTGGGGGGTCCACATTCAATTCTGGAATTTCACACTTCCATTTAAGTGTTCTGCCCCCCCAATATGGGGGTTCGCCCACCCAATTTTGGGGGTTCCTCCCCTAATTGGGGGGGACACAACCAATTTTGGGGGGGACACAACCAATTTTGGGGGGGACACAACCAATTTTAGAGTCCCCCACCCTCCTTTTTTGGGTTTCCCCCAATATTAAAAGCTCTTCCGCCCAATTTTTGGGGACCCCACAATTTTGACGTTTCTTCCCCTAAATTGGGGCTTCGACCCTTCAATTTTGGGGGGGGGCTCCCCCCTTAGTTTGGCCTTCCACCCTAATATTGGGCCTTACCCCTAAGAACCCTGACCCCTAACACTACGGCTCCCACGGATCTAACCCTAACCCCTACCCCAAAAAACCCTAGAAACCCTAACCCTAAAAACCCTTACAGTCCTAACCCGATAAAATTTACCACACTAGACCTACGCCTAAAAGCCCTAACCCTAAAAATTAAGACCCTCTAAACCCTAACCCAAAACGTAAAGATTCTCAAAGCCCTAACGCTGGAGACCCTAACCTTAAAAAAAAAAAAATAAGACCTTAAAACCCTAACCCTAAATACCTGACCATAACTAAAACCCTAAGACCCTAACCCTAAAAACCCTATCAACACTAAAACCACAAAATACTTTAAAACCTTAACACACTAACCCCCAAACCCTAACCCTTATAACTCCAACCCTAACAACCTTAAAATCCTAACCCTAAACCCTGGAAACCCTAACCCTGAAACCCAACCCTAGTGCCTTAGCCCTGAAACCTTAAAACCCTAACACCTTATTAGAAACACTCTGTAACCAATACCATAGGCTCAGGCAAGTATCTCAGTGAGGTAGCATTTTTATTCACGATTGCAATGGCAGGCGTCCCACAAGCCACCTACTAGTTCCATAACACAGTTTATATAATTTTTTTTTCCTCTCGGTGACCAGGACCCTCCCCAGTTTCCCCATTGACTGGGTAATCCATGTTCACAATCTATCCAGTGCTTCACAGAAAATACACAGCTGCTGGCCTGTCACTAGTCAATTTTATTTTTTTTTTGACTGTTTTCCTCTTTGAGGTGGTAATGTTTCTTACACCGTGATTTCCACCCAATTGCTCTAAGGATTCTGGTTGTCTGCATTTTACAAGGTTGTCTGTTAAGCTTTCTTATCACTGCAAGCATATATCAATACCACCCTCCTTCCCTCTAAACGATGTAACTCTGTGCAAAAACATTTTTATTCCCACAACCTTGATCCCCTTACCCTAAAATCCTTATTCTCTTTAACCGTAACAACTCTAACCACAACCCTAACCCTTCATATCAACCCCCCGACGCTAATGACACTGACTAATGATCCAAACCCCAAACCCCAGGCAACCAACAAAGAAACAGACACAAAGCTGAAAACTACAAAAAAGGCAAAACCCTGGATACAGACCCCAAATCACAAACACGCTACCAAAATGCTACAGAAAAGCCCCAGACGCAGGCCCCAAGCACTACAGCTAGGCCCCAGAAGCTCTAGACACATCCCAAAGCCAAAATGCAATCCCCAAACACTACAGAAAAGCCCCCAAACACCAGACACAGGCTGCAGAAGTCTACAAGCAGGCCCCAGCCACACCCGGATGCAGACCCCAACTGTCCACAAGCAGCTCCCAACCCACCCCCCCCCATGAACTGGACCCCCCCCCACCACCACCCAGATGCATGCCCCAGGCCCCAGGCCTCAGCCCCAGCCCCCACACCCCAGACTCAGGCCCCAAAGGTGTACAACCAGCTCCCAACTGCCCCCCTCAAAGGGAGGCCCCAAAGCCTGCCAGAGGACCCTAGAGCGTACAAGCAGCTCCCAACCCCCCCGGCACAGGCCCCAACCCCCCCCCAGACACAGGCCCCAAAGATGTACAAGCAACTCCCCATCCTCCCCAGAGGCACGCCCCAAAGGTGTACAAACAGCCCCAACCCCCCAAAACCCAGACCCCTACAGCGTAGAAGCAGCTCCCAACCCCATGCCCCCAAGGCACATGCCCCAACCCCTCCCCCAAGGCAGGCCCTAACAGTGTACAAGCAGCTCCCACCCCCCCCCAGACGCAGGCCCCAAAGGTGTACAAGCAGGCCCCTACAGTATACAAGCAGCTCACAACCACCCCCCCAAAGGCAGGCCCCAAGCCCCTCCAGATGCAAGCCCGAAAGGTTAAAACCAGCTCCAACCCCCTAACCCCCCCCGCCCCGCGCAGACGCAGGCCCCAAAGGTGTACAAGCAGTTCCCAACCCCTCCAAGGCAGGCCCCAAAAGTGTACAGGCAGGCCCCTACAGTGTAGAAACGCTCCAACCCCCCCCCTTCCACCTCGAGGGAGGCCCTCCCCCCCCAGTATACACGAAGCTCCCAACCCCCTCTCAGAGGAATGCCTAAAAAAGTATACAAGCAGCTCCTAACACCCCCCCCCCCCCCCCCCAAAAGAGGCAGTCCCCAAAGGTGTACAAGCAGGCCCTCAAATCCCTTAGGTGTACAAGCAGGCCCTTCAAATCCCTTAGCCCCTGCGCCAGCTTTATTGGCGAGCAGCGAGGCTGGGGGGGGAGGGGGGCAAGACAGCCTTAAATAAAATACAAATATAAAAAGTGTTATAAATGGCTGTTATAAATCCAAATAGGATTACAATCAAAGTTTACAATTTATTAAACGAATAGAGGCAAGCAAGCAGCGCTGGGTGCGCCGGGAGTCTCTGCTCCCCCAGGACGCACGCCTGTTACGTAAGGCGGCTGGTTTTGATGCTCCCAGGCTAATACATATTCATTACTACTTCGAGAAGAGGCAGGGTTATTAGAATTGGTTTCCGGAATCCGAAACCCCTCCCAGGGGCGCCTGCGTACCAGTCTCTGGTGGTCTCTCGGGGCTTGCTCGGGCTGAATGCTGGTTGTCTTCCTCTCAGGCTTTTGTCCTTCAATTGTCCTTCAGCTCCCCCTTCCTCCTCGTTTGGGAGCCTCTGCGCCGGATTTCAGAAACTCTAGCAACATCCCCTGCAGTAGTCAGCACTTTTCCCTAAAAACCCCTTTGTTCTCTTATCACCTAGACCCGGGCCTCGATGGTAACCCTTCAAATCCCTTAGTGACACGAATTGCTGGACCATTCCTTACAAAAGGAAGGATAAAATATGTAGAGGAGCAATGGCACCCGCGAAAGCCCGGCGCCGCGGGCAGAGGCAGCGAAGGTTGACGGCAGAACAGTGCTCGGTTTGAACACGGAGAGGGAAAGCGAGGGGAAGGTGGCCGAAGCCGGCCGCAGTCTCTGAGCTCTCCTCCTCCTGATTGTTTTCTCTCAAAGCCATTTCTGTCTGTGTGCGGGCACCCGGAGCCGGCAGAAGTCCCTGTGAAGTCCTTCGGCAGGACGGAGGGCTGCGTGGGCTCCAGTGAGAGAGGGAGTTAGGAGAATCTTATCAAGTAGAGATAGAGCGCTGACAGCGTTAAACTAGGATGCTACTTAGTGTCTTTGCTAACTATGGTGCATTGTGCCAATTAACTAAAGCAAGAAGCCTTGGGCCCCTTACCAAGGTCAGTCTCCTAATAAGAGAGTGAGCCTGTCTTAAGAAACTGGGAGAAACTGGTCCTGCAGATGGACAAGAGCCAAGGAGCAACTGAGTCTGTGCAAAGACAAGAGGTCAACTAGCGGTGACGAGGAAGAGTCATCAATCTTCATGCCCACGACCTCCCGTGCTGCCCAGCGCTGAATAAACATACCTACTTTACAATCTCACTGATTGTGGAGTCCCTTTTCCGCAAGTCACTAGCAGCGGTTTCTTCCGCAGAGGTTTTCCCAGAGCCGCTTCAAAGCTTCCCTCGCGGAGCTGGGGCGTCGCAGGGGGTCGTCAAAGCACGCACACACACACACACACACACACACACACACACAGGCGTTGTTGTCCAAACAGAAAGTATTTACAACAAATTCGACAAGCGGTTTTCCTCTGCCAGCAGCAAATGCCTGAGGGCCCCTACAGCTTCACAAATCATAGCACAAAGAGCCTAAAGTTCCTCTAAAATTTAGGGAAATGATTCAAAATAGATCTGCTAGGGGAAAACGATCACTGGCGGCAGGGTACACAATACACGCGAGTCTCAGCTCTCCTCCGCAGGGTCAGTGCCCACGCCCAAGTGCGACGCTGATGGCACCCGAACATTTGCTGTAGCAGGCAGCAGAGCCAGCAGCTCAGGGGAGCAATTTTAAAAACCAGGAGGCACTTAAACCAACCCTTAATTGACCCAGTTACTGCAGGAGAGTCCCGACTACTCGCCCTGGAGTCCTACTGTCACCAACAAAAAGCACCAACCAAAGCTTGGGGGAACTTTGGTACAGCACAAGAGAAGGGAGTGGGGGTAGCGTAGCCGTATCGCAGAGCTGCTGCTTTTCACACCATTTTATCATCCCTGATAATTGAAAGTAAGGCCGGGTGGGCTGACCCCACCACCACCACTCCTGGCAGCATGTTTGGTCCACAACGCTAGAATAATTATTTTGCTCCCTCCCGCCCCTACAGCTTCATCATCTGAAAAGATTACAGTCAAAACAATGGCATACACAAATAAAAGTCAAGAGTTGACATAGTAACTCCGGGATTTGGGTATCAACTGTCCGAGAAATCAGAACACCCAGGCTTCACAATGTGCCCAACATCGAGCTGTGCCAAGGGGGGCGGAAGGAAGAAGCTTTCCGTTTAAGCCTTCAGAGCATCGCTCCATCACTACGTCAATTCACAGCCACCACAGCGTGCCGATGGACATCTTTCTGTGCCAAAAGAAACAAGTGCTTTGTCCTCTTGATATCAAAGGTAGCCACCTATAGTTACGGAACCATGCACAAGACCTTAACTCTGACCAGCAGGAAAACTTAGGACAACTGAGTGCAGATCCTGCCAATTTCTACCAGATCCAACTGTGCTTTAAGTCTCATTGCAAAGCCTCAGTTAGAAAAAGGATCACCTCGGGGTATCCAACAAGAAGAAGAGTTTTTTTTTGTTGTTGTTTTTTTTTTTTTTTTTTTTTTTTAATATACCATAGGACTATGCAGTTCAATCATCAATCATCTTGGAAAGCTCAAGGAGGAGGTCATCCTCATCCTTCCCTGGGTCCAAGTCGAGCTCGGCTTCCAGTATGCCGTCTGAGAGTTCCCAAAGTAGCATCTCTAAATCCTCGTCTACAGATACGGGCGCGTTGCCTGTGGAACTCAGCCGGCGTGTCCTTGCTTCTTCTAGCTGGGAAGAAGCTGAAGTCGAGCTTGAGAACTCCATTGGCTCCACGGATTCTGCCTGGCTTCCAAGATGTGCTTCAGGTCTTGGCAGAGCAAGGAAGAGAACAATCAGTATATGCCATTTCTTAACGGGAAATCCCTTTTCTGCAAACCGGCTCTTAAAACCGTAGCCAACCCCTCCTGCACTTCAATCTTACCCAGGGATTGTTATTCAATTAACCCAGGGCTACATTTAGAGCCCAATATATTAGCAGGTACATTTTTCAGTTTGGGGGTTTCTCTGTGAAGCCAGAGCACCCGGAGTCTAGCAAAGATGGGAAACCAACATGGCCTCCCGGAAGCCCAGTGTCCGAGAACTACATCTCCCGGCATGCTCTGGGAAAACAATATGGACTCCCGGAAACCCGGTGGCCAAGAACTACATTTCCCAGCACTCCCCAGAAAATTGAGCCTCGCAGCTGGCCGTAGGACGCCATTTTTTGCTCTGTTACATTACCGGTTTCGTGTTTATGGAGGGTTTTCCCGCCGTTTTGGGGGGTTTCCCCTCAATTTCGGGTTTTCAGCTCTCCATTTCAGAGTTCTTCCCCGCAATTTTGGGGTTCCTTCCCCTAATTTGGTGCTTCGCCCCCCCCCCCACTTTTGGGGTTCCCCCTCCATTTTGGGGATTCCCCCCAATTCCAAGCCCCCCACAATTTTGGAGGCCCCCACCATCCTTTCTTGGCCTGCCACCCTAATATTAAGGTTCTTTCCCCCAATGTTGGGGTTCTCACCACATGTTTGAGGTTCCTTCCCTTAATTTGGGGCTTAGCTCCCCGGGATCTGGGGCTTTAACCCCAATTTTGGGGGTCCCCCCCAAGTTTGGGGATTCCTCCCCAGGTCTGGGGGGGGTCCACATTCAATTCTGGAATTTCACACTTCCATTTAAGTCTTCTTCCCCCCAATTTGGGGGTTCACCCACCCAATTTTGGGGGTTCCTCCCCTAATTTGGGGGGACCCGACCAATTTTGGGGGTCCCCCCCAATTGTAGAGTCCCCCACCCTCCTTTTTTGGGTTCCCCCCTAATTTTAAAGAGTTCTTCCGCCCAATTTTGGGGGACCCCACAATTTGGACGTTCCTTCCCCTAACTTTGGGCTTCAACCCTTCGATTTTGGGGGGGGCTCCCCCCCTCTTATTTTGGCCTTCCGCCCTAATATTAGGCCTAACCCCTAAGAACCTTGACCCCTAAGCCTATGGCAACCACGGATCTAACCCTAACCCCTACCCCAACAAACCCTAGAAACCCTAACCCTAAAAACCCTTGCAGCCCTAACCCGATAAAATTTACCACACTAAACCCCTGAAGACTGTTCTGGGGGGTCCACATTCAATTCTGGAATTTCACACTTCCATTTAAGTGTTCTTCCCCCCCAATATGGGGGTTCGCCCACCCAATTTTGGGGGTTCCTCCCCTAATTGGGGGGGACACAACCAATTTTGGGGGGGACACAACCAATTTTGGGGGGGACACAACCAATTTTAGAGTCCCCCACCCTCCTTTTTTGGGTTTCCCCCAATATTAAGAGCTCTTCCGCTCAATTTTGGGGGACCCCACAATTTTGACGTTCCTTCCCCTAACTTTGGGCTTCAACCCTTCAATTTTGGGTGGGCTCCTCCCCTCTTATTTTGGCCTTCTGCCCTAATATTAGGCCTAACCCCTAAGAACCTTGACCCCTAACCCTATGGCAACCACGGATCTAACCCTAACCCCTACCCCAACAAACCCTAGAAACCCTAACCCTAAAAACCCTTACAGCCCTAACCCGATAAAATTTACCACACTAAACCCCTGAAGACTGTTCTGGGGGGTCCACATCCAATTCTGGAATTTCACACTTCCATTTAAGTCTTCTTCCCCCCAATTTGGGGGTTCGCCCACCCAATTTTGGGGGTTCCTCCCCTAATTAGGGGGGGGCACAACCGATTTTAGAGTCCCCCACCCTCCTTTTTTGGGTTCCCCCCTAATATTAAAAGTTCTTCTGCCCAATTTTGGGGGACCCCACAATTTTGACGTTCCTTCCCCTAACTTGGGGCTTCAACCCTTCAATTTTGGGGGGGGCTCCCACCCTCTTATTTTGGCCTTCCGCCCTAATATTAGGCCTAACCCCTAAGAACCTTGACCCCTAACGCTATGGCAACCACAGATCTAACCCTAACCCCTACCCCAACAAACCCTAGAAACCCTAACCCTAAAAACCCTTACAGCCCTAACCCGATAAAATTTACCACACTAAACCCCTGAAGACTGTTCTGGGGGGTCCACATTCAATTCTGGAATTTCACACTTCCATTTAAGTGTTCTGCCCCCCCAATATGGGGGTTCGCCCACCCAATTTTGGGGGTTCCTCCCCTAATTGGGGGGGACACAACCAATTTTGGGGGGGACACAACCAATTTGGGGGGGTCCCCCCAATTTTAGAGTCCCCCACCCTCCTTTTTTGGGTTTCCCCCAATATTAAGAGCTCTTCCGCCCAATTTTGGGGGACCCCACAATTTTGACGTTTCTTCCCCTAAATTGGGGCTTCGACCCTTCAATTTTGGGGGGGGCTCCCCCCTTAGTTTGGCCTTCCACCCTAATATTGGGCCTTACCCCTAAGAACCCTGACCCCTAACACTACGGCTCCCACGGATCTAACCCTAACCCCTACCCCAAAAAACCCTAGAAACCCTAACCCTAAAAACCCTTACAGTCCTAACCCGATAAAATTTACCACACTAGACCTACGCCTAAAAGCCCTAACCCTAAAAATTAAGACCCTCTAAACCCTAACCCAAAACGTAAAGATTCTCAAAGCCCTAACGCTGGAGACCCTAACCTTAAAAAAAAAAAAATAAGACCTTAAAACCCTAACCCTAAATACCTGACCATAACTAAAACCCTAAGACCCTAACCCTAAAAACCCTATCAACACTAAAACCACAAAATACTTTAAAACCTTAACACACTAACCCCCAAACCCTAACCCTTATAACTCCAACCCTAACAACCTTAAAATCCTAACCCTAAACCCTGGAAACCCTAACCCTGAAACCCAACCCTAGTGCCTTAGCCCTGAAACCTTAAAACCCTAACACCTTATTAGAAACACTCTGTAACCAATACCATAGGCTCAGGCAAGTATCTCAGTGAGGTAGCATTTTTATTCACGATTGCAATGGCAGGCGTCCCACAAGCCACCTACTAGTTCCATAACACAGTTTATATAATTTTTTTTTTCCTCTCGGTGACCAGGACCCTCCCCAGTTTCCCCATTGACTGAGTAATCCATGTTCACGATCTATCCAGTGCTTCACAGAAAATACACAGCTGCTGGCCTGTTACTAGTCAATTTTATTTTTTTCTTGACTGTTTTCCTCTTTGAGGTGGTAATGTTTCTTACACCGTGATTTCCACCCAATTGCTCTAAGGATTCTGGTTGTCTGCATTTTACAAGGTTGTCTGTTAAGCTTTCTTATCACTGCAAGCATATATCAATACCACCCTCCTTCCCTCTAAACGATGTAACTCTGTGCAAAAACATTTTTATTCCCACAACCTTGATCCCCTTACCCTAAAATCCTTATTCTCTTTAACCCTAACAACTCTAACCACAACCCTAACCCTTCATATCAACCCCCCGACACTAATGACACTGACTAATGATCCAAACCCCAAACCCCAGGCAACCAACAAAGAAACAGACACAAAGCTGAAAACTACAAAAAAGGCAAAACCCTGGATACAGACCCCAAATCACAAACACGCTACCAAAATGCTACAGAAAAGCCCCAGACGCAGGCCCCAAGCACTACAGCTAGGCCCCAGAAGCTCTAGACACATCCCAAAGCCAAAATGCAATCCCCAAACACTACAGAAAAGCCCCCAAACACCAGACACAGGCTGCAGAAGTCTACAAGCAGGCCCCAGCCACACCCGGATGCAGACCCCAACTGTCCACAAGCAGCTCCCAACCCACCCCCCCCATGAACTGGACCCCCCCCCCCCCCCCACCCAGATGCATGCCCCAGGCCCCAGGCCTCAGCCCCAGCCCCCACACCCCAGACTCAGGCCCCAAAGGTGTACAACCAGCTCCCAACTGCCCCCCTCAAAGGGAGGCCCCAAAGCCTGCCAGAGGACCCTAGAGCGTACAAGCAGCTCCCAACCCCCCCGGCACAGGCCCCAACCCCCCCCCAGACACAGGCCCCAAAGGTGTACAAGCAACTCCCCATCCTCCCCAGAGGCACGCCCCAAAGGTGTACAAACAGCCCCAACCCCCCAAGACCCAGACCCCTACAGCGTAGAAGCAGCTCCCAACCCCATGCCTCCAAGGCACATGCCCCAACCCCTCCCCCAAGGCAGGCCCTAACAGTGTACAAGCAGCTCCCACCCCCCCCCAGACGCAGGCCCCAAAGGTGTACAAGCAGGCCCCTACAGTATACAAGCAGCTCACAACCACCCCCCCAAAGGCAGGCCCCAAGCCCCTCCAGATGCAAGCCCGAAAGGTTAAAACCAGCTCCAACCCCCTAACCCCCCCCGCCCCGCGCAAACGCAGGCCCCAAAGGTGTACAAGCAGTTCCCAACCCCTCCAAGGCAGGCCCCAAAAGTGTACAGGCAGGCCCCTACAGTGTAGAAACGCTCCAACCCCCCCCGCTTCCACCTCGAGGGAGGCCCTCCCCCCCCAGTATACACGAAGCTCCCAACCCCCTCTCAGAGGAATGCCTAAAAAAGTATACAAGCAGCTCCTAACACCCCCCCACCCCCCCAAAAGAGGCAGTCCCCAAAGGTGTACAAGCAGGCCCTCAAATCCCTTAGGTGTACAAGCAGGCCCTTCAAATCCCTTAGCCCCTGCGCCAGCTTTATTGGCGAGCAGCGAGGCTGGGGGGGGAGGGGGGCAAGACAGCCTTAAATAAAATACAAATATAAAAAGTGTTATAAATGGCTGTTATAAATCCAAATAGGATTACAATCAAAGTTTACAATTTATTAAACGAATAGAGGCAAGCAAGCAGCGCTGGGTGCGCCGGGAGTCTCTGCTCCCCCAGGACGCACGCCTGTTACGTAAGGCGGCTGGTTTTGATGCTCCCAGGCTAATACATATTCATTACTACTTCGAGAAGAGGCAGGGTTATTAGAATTGGTTTCCGGAATCCGAAACCCCTCCCAGGGGCGCCTGCGTACCAGTCTCTGGTGGTCTCTCGGGGCTTGCTCGGGCTGAATGCTGGTTGTCTTCCTCTCAGGCTTTTGTCCTTCAATTGTCCTTCAGCTCCCCCTTCCTCCTCGTTTGGGAGCCTCTGCGCCGGATTTCAGAAACTCTAGCAACATCCCCTGCAGTAGTCAGCACTTTTCCCTAAAAACCCCTTTGTTCTCTTATCACCTAGACCCGGGCCTCGATGGTAACCCTTCAAATCCCTTAGTGACACGAATTGCTGGACCATTCCTTACAAAAGGAAGGATAAAATATGTAGAGGAGCAATGGCACCCGCGAAAGCCCGGCGCCGCGGGCAGAGGCAGCGAAGGTTGACGGCAGAACAGTGCTCGGTTTGAACACGGAGAGGGAAAGCGAGGGGAAGGTGGCCGAAGCCGGCCGCAGTCTCTGAGCTCTCCTCCTCCTGATTGTTTTCTCTCAAAGCCATTTCTGTCTGTGTGCGGGCACCCGGAGCCGGCAGAAGTCCCCGTGAAGTCCTTCGGCAGGACGGAGGGCTGCGTGGGCTCCAGTGAGAGAGGGAGTTAGGAGAATCTTATCAAGTAGAGATAGAGCGCTGACAGCGTTAAACTAGGATGCTACTTAGTGTCTTTGCTAACTATGGTGCATTGTGCCAATTAACTAAAGCAAGAAGCCTTGGGCCCCTTACCAAGGTCAGTCTCCTAATAAGAGAGTGAGCCTGTCTGAAGAAACTGGGAGAAACTGGTCCTGCAGATGGACAAGAGCCAAGGAGCAACTGAGTCTGTGCAAAGACAAGAGGTCAACTAGCGGTGACGAGGAAGAGTCATCAATCTTCATGCCCACGACCTCCCGTGCTGCCCAGCGCTGAATAAACATACCTGCTTTACAATCTCACTGATTGTGGAGTCCCTTTTCCGCAAGTCACTAGCAGCGGTTTCTTCCGCAGAGGTTTTCCCAGAGCCGCTTCAAAGCTTCCCTCGCGGAGCTGGGGCGTCGCAGGGGGTCGTCAAAGCACGCACACACACACACACACACACACACACACGCACAGGCGTTGTTGTCCAAACAGAAAGTATTTACAACAAATTCGACAAGCGGTTTTCCTCTGCCAGCAGCAAATGCCTGAGGGCCCCTACAGCTTCACAAATCATAGCACAAAGAGCCTAAAGTTCCTCTAAAATTTAGGGAAATGATTCAAAATAGATCTGCTAGGGGAAAACGATCACTGGCGGCAGGGTACACAATACACGCGAGTCTCAGCTCTCCTCCGCAGGGTCAGTGCCCACGCCCAAGTGCGACGCTGATGGCACCCGAACATTTGCTGTAGCAGGCAGCAGAGCCAGCAGCTCAGGGGAGCAATTTTAAAAACCAGGAGGCACTTAAACCAACCCTTAATTGACCCAGTTACTGCAGGAGAGTCCCGACTACTCGCCCTGGAGTCCTACTGTCACCAGCAAAAAGCACCAACCAAAGCTTGGGGGAACTTTGGTACAGCACAAGAGAAGGGAGTGGGGGTAGCGTAGCCGTATCGCAGAGCTGCTGCTTTTCACACCATTTTATCATCCCTGATAATTGAAAGTAAGGCCGGGTGGGCTGACCCCACCACCACCACTCCTGGCAGCATGTTTGGTCCACAACGCTAGAATAATTATTTTGCTCCCTCCCGCCCCTACAGCTTCATCATCTGAAAAGATTACAGTCAAAACAATGGCATACACAAATAAAAGTCAAGAGTTGACATAGTAACTCCGGGATTTGGGTATCAACTGTCCGAGAAATCAGAACACCCAGGCTTCACAATGTGCCCAACATCGAGCTGTGCCAAGGGGGGCGGAAGGAAGAAGCTTTCCGTTTAAGCCTTCAGAGCATCGCTCCATCACTACGTCAATTCACAGCCACCACAGCGTGCCGATGGACATCTTTCTGTGCCAAAAGAAACAAGTGCTTTGTCCTCTTGATATCAAAGGTAGCCACCTATAGTTACGGAACCATGCACAAGACCTTAACTCTGACCAGCAGGAAAACTTAGGACAACTGAGTGCAGTTCCTGCCAATTTCTACCAGATCCAACTGTGCTTTAAGTCTCATTGCAAAGCCTCAGTTAGAAAAAGGATCACCTCAGGGTATCCAACAAGAAGAAGAGTTGTTTTCTTTTTTTTCTTTTTTTTTTTTTTTTTTTTTAATATCCCATAGGACTATGCAGTTCAGTCATCAATCATCTTGGAAAGCTCAAGGAGGAGGTCATCCTCATCCTTCCCTGGGTCCAAGTCGAGCTCGGCTTCCAGTATGCCGTCTGAGAGTTCCCAAAGTAGCATCTCTAAATCCTCGTCTACAGATACGGGCGCGTTGCCTGTGGAACTCAGCCGGCGTGTCCTTGCTTCTTCTAGCTGGGAAGAAGCTGAAGTCGAGCTTGAGAACTCCATTGGCTCCACGGATTCTGCCTGGCTTCCAAGATGTGCTTCAGGTCTTGGCAGAGCAAGGAAGAGAACAATCAGTATATGCCATTTCTTAACGGGAAATCCCTTTTCTGCAAACCGGCTCTTAAAACCGTAGCCAACCCCTCCTGCACTTCAATCTTACCCAGGGATTGTTATTCAATTAACCCAGGGCTACATTTAGAGCCCAATATATTAGCAGGTACATTTTTCAGTTTGGGGGTTTCTCTGTGAAGCCAGAGCACCCGGAGTCTAGCAAAGATGGGAAACCAACATGGCCTCCCGGAAGCCCAGTGTTCGAGAACTACATCTCCCGGCATGCTCTGGGAAAACAATATGGACTCCCGGAAACCCGGTGGCCAAGAACTACATTTCCCAGCACTCCCCAGAAAATTGAGCCTCGCAGCTGGCCGTAGGACGCCATTTTTTGCTCTGTTACATTACCGGTTTCGTGTTTATGGAGGGTTTTCCCGCCGTTTTGGGGGGTTTCCCCTCAATTTCGGGTTTTCAGCTCTCCATTTCAGAGTTCTTCCCCGCAATTTTGGGGTTCCTTCCCCTAATTTGGTGCTTCGCCCCCCCCCACTTTTGGGGTTCCCCCTCCATTTTGGGGATTCCCCCCAATTCCAAGCCCCCCACAATTTTGGAGGCCCCCACCATCCTTTCTTGGCCTGCCACCCTAATATTAAGGTTCTTTCCCCCAATGTTGGGGTTCTCACCACATGTTTGAGGTTCCTTCCCTTAATTTGGGGCTTAGCTCCCCGGGATCTGGGGCTTTAACCCCAATTTTGGGGGACCCCACAATTTTGACGTTTCTTCCCCTAAATTGGGGCTTCGACCCTTCAATTTTGGGGGGGGCTCCCCCCTTAGTTTGGCCTTCCACCCTAATATTGGGCCTTACCCCTAAGAACCCTGACCCCTAACACTACGGCTCCCACGGATCTAACCCTAACCCCTACCCCAAAAAACCCTAGAAACCCTAACCCTAAAAACCCTTACAGTCCTAACCCGATAAAATTTACCACACTAGACCTACGCCTAAAAGCCCTAACCCTAAAAATTAAGACCCTCTAAACCCTAACCCAAAACGTAAAGATTCTCAAAGCCCTAATGCTGGAGACCCTAACCTTAAAAAAAAAAAAAAAAGACCTTAAAACCCTAACCCTAAATACCTGACCATAACTAAAACCCTAAGACCCTAACCCTAAAAACCCTATCAACACTAAAACCACAAAATACTTTAAAACCTTAACACACTAACCCCCAAACCCTAACCCTTATAACTCCAACCCTAACAACCTTAAAATCCTAACCCTAAACCCTGGAAACCCTAACCCTGAAACCCAACCCTAGTGCCTTAGCCCTGAAACCTTAAAACCCTAACACCTTATTAGAAACACTCTGTAACCAATACCATAGGCTCAGGCAAGTATCTCAGTGAGGTAGCATTTTTATTCACGATTGCAACGGCAGGCGTCCCACAAGCCACCTACTAGTTCCATAACACAGTTTATATAATTTTTTTTTTCCTCTCGGTGACCAGGACCCTCCCCAGTTTCCCCATTGACTGAGTAATCCATGTTCACGATCTATCCAGTGCTTCACAGAAAATACACAGCTGCTGGCCTGTTACTAGTCAATTTTATTTTTTTCTTGACTGTTTTCCTCTTTGAGGTGGTAATGTTTCTTACACCGTGATTTCCACCCAATTGCTCTAAGGATTCTGGTTGTCTGCATTTTACAAGGTTGTCTGTTAAGCTTTCTTATCACTGCAAGCATATATCAATACCACCCTCCTTCCCTCTAAACGATGTAACTCTGTGCAAAAACATTTTTATTCCCACAACCTTGATCCCCTTACCCTAAAATCCTTATTCTCTTTAACCGTAACAACTCTAACCACAACCCTAACCCTTCATATCAACCCCCCGACGCTAATGACACTGACTAATGATCCAAACCCCAAACCCCAGGCAACCAACAAAGAAACAGACACAAAGCTGAAAACTACAAAAAAGGCAAAACCCTGGATACAGACCCCAAATCACAAACACGCTACCAAAATGCTACAGAAAAGCCCCAGACGCAGGCCCCAAGCACTACAGCTAGGCCCCAGAAGCTCTAGACACATCCCAAAGCCAAAATGCAATCCCCAAACACTACAGAAAAGCCCCCAAACACCAGACACAGGCTGCAGAAGTCTACAAGCAGGCCCCAGCCACACCCGGATGCAGACCCCAACTGTCCACAAGCAGCTCCCAACCCACCCCCCCCATGAACTGGACCCCCCCCCCCCACCACCCAGATGCATGCCCCAGGCCCCAGGCCTCAGCCCCAGCCCCCACACCCCAGACTCAGGCCCCAAAGGTGTACAACCAGCTCCCAACTGCCCCCCTCAAAGGGAGGCCCCAAAGCCTGCCAGAGGACCCTAGAGCGTACAAGCAGCTCCCAACCCCCCCGGCACAGGCCCCAACCCCCCCCCAGACACAGGCCCCAAAGGTGTACAAGCAACTCCCCATCCTCCCCAGAGGCACGCCCCAAAGGTGTACAAACAGCCCCAACCCCCCAAGACCCAGACCCCTACAGCGTAGAAGCAGCTCCCAACCCCATGCCCCCAAGGCACATGCCCCAACCCCTCCCCCAAGGCAGGCCCTAACAGTGTACAAGCAGCTCCCACCCCCCCCCAGACGCAGGCCCCAAAGGTGTACAAGCAGGCCCCTACAGTATACAAGCAGCTCACAACCACCCCCCCAAAGGCAGGCCCCAAGCCCCTCCAGATGCAAGCCCGAAAGGTTAAAACCAGCTCCAACCCCCTAACCCCCCCCGCCCCGCGCAGACGCAGGCCCCAAAGGTGTACAAGCAGTTCCCAACCCCTCCAAGGCAGGCCCCAAAAGTGTACAGGCAGGCCCCTACAGTGTAGAAACGTTCCAACCCCCCCCGCTTCCACCTCGAGGGAGGCCCTCCCCCCCCAGTATACACGAAGCTCCCAACCCCCTCTCAGAGGAATGCCTAAAAAAGTATACAAGCAGCTCCTAACACCCCCCCCCCCCCCAAAAGAGGCAGTCCCCAAAGGTGTACAAGCAGGCCCTCAAATCCCTTAGGTGTACAAGCAGGCCCTTCAAATCCCTTAGCCCCTGCGCCAGCTTTATTGGCGAGCAGCGAGGCTGGGGGGGGAGGGGGGCAAGACAGCCTTAAATAAAATACAAATATAAAAAGTGTTATAAATGGCTGTTATAAATCCAAATAGGATTACAATCAAAGTTTACAATTTATTAAACGAATAGAGGCAAGCAAGCAGCGCTGGGTGCGCCGGGAGTCTCTGCTCCCCCAGGACGCACGCCTGTTACGTAAGGCGGCTGGTTTTGATGCTCCCAGGCTAATACATATTCATTACTACTTCGAGAAGAGGCAGGGTTATTAGAATTGGTTTCCGGAATCCGAAACACCTCCCAGGGGCGCCTGCGTACCAGTCTCTGGTGGTCTCTCGGGGCTTGCTCGGGCTGAATGCTGGTTGTCTTCCTCTCAGGCTTTTGTCCTTCAATTGTCCTTCAGCTCCCCCTTCCTCCTCGTTTGGGAGCCTCTGCGCCGGATTTCAGAAACTCTAGCAACATCCCCTGCAGTAGTCAGCACTTTTCCCTAAAAACCCCTTTGTTCTCTTATCACCTAGACCCGGGCCTCGATGGTAACCCTTCAAATCCCTTAGTGACACGAATTGCTGGACCATTCCTTACAAAAGGAAGGATAAAATATGTAGAGGAGCAATGGCACCCGCGAAAGCCCGGCGCCGCGGGCAGAGGCAGCGAAGGTTGACGGCAGAACAGTGCTCGGTTTGAACACGGAGAGGGAAAGCGAGGGGAAGGTGGCCGAAGCCGGCCGCAGTCTCTGAGCTCTCCTCCTCCTGATTGTTTTCTCTCAAAGCCATTTCTGTCTGTGTGCGGGCACCCGGAGCCGGCAGAAGTCCCCGTGAAGTCCTTCGGCAGGACGGAGGGCTGCGTGGGCTCCAGTGAGAGAGGGAGTTAGGAGAATCTTATCAAGTAGAGATAGAGCGCTGACAGCGTTAAACTAGGATGCTACTTAGTGTCTTTGCTAACTATGGTGCATTGTGCCAATTAACTAAAGCAAGAAGCCTTGGGCCCCTTACCAAGGTCAGTCTCCTAATAAGAGAGTGAGCCTGTCTGAAGAAACTGGGAGAAACTGGTCCTGCAGATGGACAAGAGCCAAGGAGCAACTGAGTCTGTGCAAAGACAAGAGGTCAACTAGCGGTGACGAGGAAGAGTCATCAATCTTCATGCCCACGACCTCCCGTGCTGCCCAGCGCTGAATAAACATACCTGCTTTACAATCTCACTGATTGTGGAGTCCCTTTTCCGCAAGTCACTAGCAGCGGTTTCTTCCGCAGAGGTTTTCCCAGAGCCGCTTCAAAGCTTCCCTCGCGGAGCTGGGGCGTCGCAGGGGGTCGTCAAAGCACGCACACACACACACACACACACACACACACGCACAGGCGTTGTTGTCCAAACAGAAAGTATTTACAACAAATTCGACAAGCGGTTTTCCTCTGCCAGCAGCAAATGCCTGAGGGCCCCTACAGCTTCACAAATCATAGCACAAAGAGCCTAAAGTTCCTCTAAAATTTAGGGAAATGATTCAAAATAGATCTGCTAGGGGAAAACGATCACTGGCGGCAGGGTACACAATACACGCGAGTCTCAGCTCTCCTCCGCAGGGTCAGTGCCCACGCCCAAGTGCGACGCTGATGGCACCCGAACATTTGCTGTAGCAGGCAGCAGAGCCAGCAGCTCAGGGGAGCAATTTTAAAAACCAGGAGGCACTTAAACCAACCCTTAATTGACCCAGTTACTGCAGGAGAGTCCCGACTACTCGCCCTGGAGTCCTACTGTCACCAGCAAAAAGCACCAACCAAAGCTTGGGGGAACTTTGGTACAGCACAAGAGAAGGGAGTGGGGGTAGCGTAGCCGTATCGCAGAGCTGCTGCTTTTCACACCATTTTATCATCCCTGATAATTGAAAGTAAGGCCGGGTGGGCTGACCCCACCACCACCACTCCTGGCAGCATGTTTGGTCCACAACGCTAGAATAATTATTTTGCTCCCTCCCGCCCCTACAGCTTCATCATCTGAAAAGATTACAGTCAAAACAATGGCATACACAAATAAAAGTCAAGAGTTGACATAGTAACTCCGGGATTTGGGTATCAACTGTCCGAGAAATCAGAACACCCAGGCTTCACAATGTGCCCAACATCGAGCTGTGCCAAGGGGGGCGGAAGGAAGAAGCTTTCCGTTTAAGCCTTCAGAGCATCGCTCCATCACTACGTCAATTCACAGCCACCACAGCGTGCCGATGGACATCTTTCTGTGCCAAAAGAAACAAGTGCTTTGTCCTCTTGATATCAAAGGTAGCCACCTATAGTTACGGAACCATGCACAAGACCTTAACTCTGACCAGCAGGAAAACTTAGGACAACTGAGTGCAGATCCTGCCAATTTCTACCAGATCCAACTGTGCTTTAAGTCTCATTGCAAAGCCTCAGTTAGAAAAAGGATCACCTCAGGGTATCCAACAAGAAGAAGAGTTGTTTTCTTTTTTTTCTTTCTTTTTTTTTTTTTTTTAATATACCATAGGACTATGCAGTTCAATCATCAATCATCTTGGAAAGCTCAAGGAGGAGGTCATCCTCATCCTTCCCTGGGTCCAAGTCGAGCTCGGCTTCCAGTATGCCGTCTGAGAGTTCCCAAAGTAGCATCTCTAAATCCTCGTCTACAGATACGGGCGCGTTGCCTGTGGAACTCAGCCGGCGTGTCCTTGCTTCTTCTAGCTGGGAAGAAGCTGAAGTCGAGCTTGAGAACTCCATTGGCTCCACGGATTCTGCCTGGCTTCCAAGATGTGCTTCAGGTCTTGGCAGAGCAAGGAAGAGAACAATCAGTATATGCCATTTCTTAACGGGAAATCCCTTTTCTGCAAACCGGCTCTTAAAACCGTAGCCAACCCCTCCTGCACTTCAATCTTACCCAGGGATTGTTATTCAATTAACCCAGGGCTACATTTAGAGCCCAATATATTAGCAGGTACATTTTTCAGTTTGGGGGTTTCTCTGTGAAGCCAGAGCACCCGGAGTCTAGCAAAGATGGGAAACCAACATGGCCTCCCGGAAGCCCAGTGTCCGAGAACTACATCTCCCGGCATGCTCTGGGAAAACAATATGGACTCCCGGAAACCCGGTGGCCAAGAACTACATTTCCCAGCACTCCCCAGAAAATTGAGCCTCGCACCTTGCCGTAGGACGCCATTTTTTGCTCTGTTACATTACCGGTTTCGTGTTTATGGAGGGTTTTCCCGCCGTTTTGGGGGGTTTCCCCTCAATTTCGGGTTTTCAGCTCTCCATTTCAGAGTTCTTCCCCGCAATTTTGGGGTTCCTTCCCCTAATTTGGTGCTTCGCCCCCCCCCCCACTTTTGGGGTTCCCCCTCCATTTTGGGGATTCCCCCCAATTCCAAGCCCCCCACAATTTTGGAGGCCCCCACCATCCTTTCTTGGCCTGCCACCCTAATATTAAGGTTCTTTCCCCCAATGTTGGGGTTCTCACCACATGTTTGAGGTTCCTTCCCTTAATTTGGGGCTTAGCTCCCCGGGATCTGGGGCTTTAACCCCAATTTTGGGGGACCCCACAATTTTGACGTTTCTTCCCCTAAATTGGGGCTTCGACCCTTCAATTTTGGGGGGGGCTCCCCCCTTAGTTTGGCCTTCCACCCTAATATTGGGCCTTACCCCTAAGAACCCTGACCCCTAACACTACGGCTCCCACGGATCTAACCCTAACCCCTACCCCAAAAAACCCTAGAAACCCTAACCCTAAAAACCCTTACAGTCCTAACCCGATAAAATTTACCACACTAGACCTACGCCTAAAAGCCCTAACCCTAAAAATTAAGACCCTCTAAACCCTAACCCAAAACCTAAAGATTCTCAAAGCCCTAACGCTGGAGACCCTAACCTTAAAAAAAAAAAAAAAAGACCTTAAAACCCTAACCCTAAATACCTGACCATAACTAAAACCCTAAGACCCTAACCCTAAAAACCCTATCAACACTAAAACCACAAAATACTTTAAAACCTTAACACACTAACCCCCAAACCCTAACCCTTATAACTCCAACCCTAACAACCTTAAAATCCTAACCCTAAACCCTGGAAACCCTAACCCTGAAACCCAACCCTAGTGCCTTAGCCCTGAAACCTTAAAACCCTAACACCTTATTAGAAACACTCTGTAACCAATACCATAGGCTCAGGCAAGTATCTCAGTGAGGTAGCATTTTTATTCACGATTGCAATGGCAGGCGTCCCACAAGCCACCTACTAGTTCCATAACACAGTTTATATAATTTTTTTTTTCCTCTCGGTGACCAGGACCCTCCCCAGTTTCCCCATTGACTGAGTAATCCATGTTCACGATCTATCCAGTGCTTCACAGAAAATACACAGCTGCTGGCCTGTTACTAGTCAATTTTATTTTTTTCTTGACTGTTTTCCTCTTTGAGGTGGTAATGTTTCTTACACCGTGATTTCCACCCAATTGCTCTAAGGATTCTGGTTGTCTGCATTTTACAAGGTTGTCTGTTAAGCTTTCTTATCACTGCAAGCATATATCAATACCACCCTCCTTCCCTCTAAACGATGTAACTCTGTGCAAAAACATTTTTATTCCCACAACCTTGATCCCCTTACCCTAAAATCCTTATTCTCTTTAACCCTAACAACTCTAACCACAACCCTAACCCTTCATATCAACCCCCCGACGCTAATGACACTGACTAATGATCCAAACCCCAAACCCCAGGCAACCAACAAAGAAACAGACACAAAGCTGAAAACTACAAAAAAGGCAAAACCCTGGATACAGACCCCAAATCACAAACACGCTACCAAAATGCTACAGAAAAGCCCCAGACGCAGGCCCCAAGCACTACAGCTAGGCCCCAGAAGCTCTAGACACATCCCAAAGCCAAAATGCAATCCCCAAACACTACAGAAAAGCCCCCAAACACCAGACACAGGCTGCAGAAGTCTACAAGCAGGCCCCAGCCACACCCGGATGCAGACCCCAACTGTCCACAAGCAGCTCCCAACCCACCCCCCCCATGAACTGGACCCCCCCCCCCCCCACCACCCAGATGCATGCCCCAGGCCCCAGGCCTCAGCCCCAGCCCCCACACCCCAGACTCAGGCCCCAAAGGTGTACAACCAGCTCCCAACTGCCCCCCTCAAAGGGAGGCCCCAAAGCCTGCCAGAGGACCCTAGAGCGTACAAGCAGCTCCCAACCCCCCCGGCACAGGCCCCAACCCCCCCCCAGACACAGGCCCCAAAGGTGTACAAGCAACTCCCCATCCTCCCCAGAGGCACGCCCCAAAGGTGTACAAACAGCCCCAACCCCCCAAGACCCAGACCCCTACAGCGTAGAAGCAGCTCCCAACCCCATGCCTCCAAGGCACATGCCCCAACCCCTCCCCCAAGGCAGGCCCTAACAGTGTACAAGCAGCTCCCACCCCCCCCAGACGCAGGCCCCAAAGGTGTACAAGCAGGCCCCTACAGTATACAAGCAGCTCACAACCACCCCCCCAAAGGCAGGCCCCAAGCCCCTCCAGATGCAAGCCCGAAAGGTTAAAACCAGCTCCAACCCCCTAACCCCCCCCGCCCCGCGCAAACGCAGGCCCCAAAGGTGTACAAGCAGTTCCCAACCCCTCCAAGGCAGGCCCCAAAAGTGTACAGGCAGGCCCCTACAGTGTAGAAACGCTCCAACCCCCCCCGCTTCCACCTCGAGGGAGGCCCTCCCCCCCCAGTATACACGAAGCTCCCAACCCCCTCTCAGAGGAATGCCTAAAAAAGTATACAAGCAGCTCCTAACACCCCCCCACCCCCCCAAAAGAGGCAGTCCCCAAAGGTGTACAAGCAGGCCCTCAAATCCCTTAGGTGTACAAGCACGCCCTTCAAATCCCTTAGCCCCTGCGCCAGCTTTATTGGCGAGCAGCGAGGCTGGGGGGGGAGGGGGGCAAGACAGCCTTAAATAAAATACAAATATAAAAAGTGTTATAAATGGCTGTTATAAATCCAAATAGGATTACAATCAAAGTTTACAATTTATTAAACGAATAGAGGCAAGCAAGCAGCGCTGGGTGCGCCGGGAGTCTCTGCTCCCCCAGGACGCACGCCTGTTACGTAAGGCGGCTGGTTTTGATGCTCCCAGGCTAATACATATTCATTACTACTTCGAGAAGAGGCAGGGTTATTAGAATTGGTTTCCGGAATCCGAAACCCCTCCCAGGGGCGCCTGCGTACCAGTCTCTGGTGGTCTCTCGGGGCTTGCTCGGGCTGAATGCTGGTTGTCTTCCTCTCAGGCTTTTGTCCTTCAATTGTCCTTCAGCTCCCCCTTCCTCCTCGTTTGGGAGCCTCTGCGCCGGATTTCAGAAACTCTAGCAACATCCCCTGCAGTAGTCAGCACTTTTCCCTAAAAACCCCTTTGTTCTCTTATCACCTAGACCCGGGCCTCGATGGTAACCCTTCAAATCCCTTAGTGACACGAATTGCTGGACCATTCCTTACAAAAGGAAGGATAAAATATGTAGAGGAGCAATGGCACCCGCGAAAGCCCGGCGCCGCGGGCAGAGGCAGCGAAGGTTGACGGCAGAACAGTGCTCGGTTTGAACACGGAGAGGGAAAGCGAGGGGAAGGTGGCCGAAGCCGGCCGCAGTCTCTGAGCTCTCCTCCTCCTGATTGTTTTCTCTCAAAGCCATTTCTGTCTGTGTGCGGGCACCCGGAGCCGGCAGAAGTCCCCGTGAAGTCCTTCGGCAGGACGGAGGGCTGCGTGGGCTCCAGTGAGAGAGGGAGTTAGGAGAATCTTATCAAGTAGAGATAGAGCGCTGACAGCGTTAAACTAGGATGCTACTTAGTGTCTTTGCTAACTATGGTGCATTGTGCCAATTAACTAAAGCAAGAAGCCTTGGGCCCCTTACCAAGGTCAGTCTCCTAATAAGAGAGTGAGCCTGTCTGAAGAAACTGGGAGAAACTGGTCCTGCAGATGGACAAGAGCCAAGGAGCAACTGAGTCTGTGCAAAGACAAGAGGTCAACTAGCGGTGACGAGGAAGAGTCATCAATCTTCATGCCCACGACCTCCCGTGCTGCCCAGCGCTGAATAAACATACCTGCTTTACAATCTCACTGATTGTGGAGTCCCTTTTCCGCAAGTCACTAGCAGCGGTTTCTTCCGCAGAGGTTTTCCCAGAGCCGCTTCAAAGCTTCCCTCGCGGAGCTGGGGCGTCGCAGGGGGTCGTCAAAGCACGCACACACACACACACACACACACACACACACGCACAGGCGTTGTTGTCCAAACAGAAAGTATTTACAACAAATTCGACAAGCGGTTTTCCTCTGCCAGCAGCAAATGCCTGAGGGCCCCTACAGCTTCACAAATCATAGCACAAAGAGCCTAAAGTTCCTCTAAAATTTAGGGAAATGATTCAAAATAGATCTGCTAGGGGAAAACGATCACTGGCGGCAGGGTACACAATACACGCGAGTCTCAGCTCTCCTCCGCAGGGTCAGTGCCCACGCCCAAGTGCGACGCTGATGGCACCCGAACATTTGCTGTAGCAGGCAGCAGAGCCAGCAGCTCAGGGGAGCAATTTTAAAAACCAGGAGGCACTTAAACCAACCCTTAATTGACCCAGTTACTGCAGGAGAGTCCCGACTACTCGCCCTGGAGTCCTACTGTCACCAGCAAAAAGCACCAACCAAAGCTTGGGGGAACTTTGGTACAGCACAAGAGAAGGGAGTGGGGGTAGCGTAGCCGTATCGCAGAGCTGCTGCTTTTCACACCATTTTATCATCCCTGATAATTGAAAGTAAGGCCGGGTGGGCTGACCCCACCACCACCACTCCTGGCAGCATGTTTGGTCCACAACGCTAGAATAATTATTTTGCTCCCTCCCGCCCCTACAGCTTCATCATCTGAAAAGATTACAGTCAAAACAATGGCATACACAAATAAAAGTCAAGAGTTGACATAGTAACTCCGGGATTTGGGTATCAACTGTCCGAGAAATCAGAACACCCAGGCTTCACAATGTGCCCAACATCGAGCTGTGCCAAGGGGGGCGGAAGGAAGAAGCTTTCCGTTTAAGCCTTCAGAGCATCGCTCCATCACTACGTCAATTCACAGCCACCACAGCGTGCCGATGGACATCTTTCTGTGCCAAAAGAAACAAGTGCTTTGTCCTCTTGATATCAAAGGTAGCCACCTATAGTTACGGAACCATGCACAAGACCTTAACTCTGACCAGCAGGAAAACTTAGGACAACTGAGTGCAGTTCCTGCCAATTTCTACCAGATCCAACTGTGCTTTAAGTCTCATTGCAAAGCCTCAGTTAGAAAAAGGATCACCTCAGGGTATCCAACAAGAAGAAGAGTTGTTTTCTTTTTTTTCTTTTTTTTTTTTTTTTTTTTTAATATCCCATAGGACTATGCAGTTCAATCATCAATCATCTTGGAAAGCTCAAGGAGGAGGTCATCCTCATCCTTCCCTGGGTCCAAGTCGAGCTCGGCTTCCAGTATGCCGTCTGAGAGTTCCCAAAGTAGCATCTCTAAATCCTCGTCTACAGATACGGGCGCGTTGCCTGTGGAACTCAGCCGGCGTGTCCTTGCTTCTTCTAGCTGGGAAGAAGCTGAAGTCGAGCTTGAGAACTCCATTGGCTCCACGGATTCTGCCTGGCTTCCAAGATGTGCTTCAGGTCTTGGCAGAGCAAGGAAGAGAACAATCAGTATATGCCATTTCTTAACGGGAAATCCCTTTTCTGCAAACCGGCTCTTAAAACCGTAGCCAACCCCTCCTGCACTTCAATCTTACCCAGGGATTGTTATTCAATTAACCCAGGGCTACATTTAGAGCCCAATATATTAGCAGGTACATTTTTCAGTTTGGGGGTTTCTCTGTGAAGCCAGAGCACCCGGAGTCTAGCAAAGATGGGAAACCAACATGGCCTCCCGGAAGCCCAGTGTTCGAGAACTACATCTCCCGGCATGCTCTGGGAAAACAATATGGACTCCCGGAAACCCGGTGGCCAAGAACTACATTTCCCAGCACTCCCCAGAAAATTGAGCCTCGCAGCTGGCCGTAGGACGCCATTTTTTGCTCTGTTACATTACCGGTTTCGTGTTTATGGAGGGTTTTCCCGCCGTTTTGGGGGGTTTCCCCTCAATTTCGGGTTTTCAGCTCTCCATTTCAGAGTTCTTCCCCGCAATTTTGGGGTTCCTTCCCCTAATTTGGTGCTTCGCCCCCCCCCACTTTTGGGGTTCCCCCTCCATTTTGGGGATTCCCCCCAATTCCAAGCCCCCCACAATTTTGGAGGCCCCCACCATCCTTTCTTGGCCTGCCACCCTAATATTAAGGTTCTTTCCCCCAATGTTGGGGTTCTCACCACATGTTTGAGGTTCCTTCCCTTAATTTGGGGCTTAGCTCCCCGGGATCTGGGGCTTTAACCCCAATTTTGGGGGACCCCACAATTTTGACGTTTCTTCCCCTAAATTGGGGCTTCGACCCTTCAATTTTGGGGGGGGCTCCCCCCTTAGTTTGGCCTTCCACCCTAATATTGGGCCTTACCCCTAAGAACCCTGACCCCTAACACTACGGCTCCCACGGATCTAACCCTAACCCCTACCCCAAAAAACCCTAGAAACCCTAACCCTAAAAACCCTTACAGTCCTAACCCGATAAAATTTACCACACTAGACCTACGCCTAAAAGCCCTAACCCTAAAAATTAAGACCCTCTAAACCCTAACCCAAAACGTAAAGATTCTCAAAGCCCTAATGCTGGAGACCCTAACCTTAAAAAAAAAAAAAAAAGACCTTAAAACCCTAACCCTAAATACCTGACCATAACTAAAACCCTAAGACCCTAACCCTAAAAACCCTATCAACACTAAAACCACAAAATACTTTAAAACCTTAACACACTAACCCCCAAACCCTAACCCTTATAACTCCAACCCTAACAACCTTAAAATCCTAACCCTAAACCCTGGAAACCCTAACCCTGAAACCCAACCCTAGTGCCTTAGCCCTGAAACCTTAAAACCCTAACACCTTATTAGAAACACTCTGTAACCAATACCATAGGCTCAGGCAAGTATCTCAGTGAGGTAGCATTTTTATTCACGATTGCAACGGCAGGCGTCCCACAAGCCACCTACTAGTTCCATAACACAGTTTATATAATTTTTTTTTTCCTCTCGGTGACCAGGACCCTCCCCAGTTTCCCCATTGACTGAGTAATCCATGTTCACGATCTATCCAGTGCTTCACAGAAAATACACAGCTGCTGGCCTGTTACTAGTCAATTTTATTTTTTTCTTGACTGTTTTCCTCTTTGAGGTGGTAATGTTTCTTACACCGTGATTTCCACCCAATTGCTCTAAGGATTCTGGTTGTCTGCATTTTACAAGGTTGTCTGTTAAGCTTTCTTATCACTGCAAGCATATATCAATACCACCCTCCTTCCCTCTAAACGATGTAACTCTGTGCAAAAACATTTTTATTCCCACAACCTTGATCCCCTTACCCTAAAATCCTTATTCTCTTTAACCGTAACAACTCTAACCACAACCCTAACCCTTCATATCAACCCCCCGACGCTAATGACACTGACTAATGATCCAAACCCCAAACCCCAGGCAACCAACAAAGAAACAGACACAAAGCTGAAAACTACAAAAAAGGCAAAACCCTGGATACAGACCCCAAATCACAAACACGCTACCAAAATGCTACAGAAAAGCCCCAGACGCAGGCCCCAAGCACTACAGCTAGGCCCCAGAAGCTCTAGACACATCCCAAAGCCAAAATGCAATCCCCAAACACTACAGAAAAGCCCCCAAACACCAGACACAGGCTGCAGAAGTCTACAAGCAGGCCCCAGCCACACCCGGATGCAGACCCCAACTGTCCACAAGCAGCTCCCAACCCACCCCCCCCATGAACTGGACCCCCCCCCCCCCACCACCCAGATGCATGCCCCAGGCCCCAGGCCTCAGCCCCAGCCCCCACACCCCAGACTCAGGCCCCAAAGGTGTACAACCAGCTCCCAACTGCCCCCCTCAAAGGGAGGCCCCAAAGCCTGCCAGAGGACCCTAGAGCGTACAAGCAGCTCCCAACCCCCCCGGCACAGGCCCCAACCCCCCCCCAGACACAGGCCCCAAAGGTGTACAAGCAACTCCCCATCCTCCCCAGAGGCACGCCCCAAAGGTGTACAAACAGCCCCAACCCCCCAAGACCCAGACCCCTACAGCGTAGAAGCAGCTCCCAACCCCATGCCCCCAAGGCACATGCCCCAACCCCTCCCCCAAGGCAGGCCCTAACAGTGTACAAGCAGCTCCCACCCCCCCCCCAGACGCAGGCCCCAAAGGTGTACAAGCAGGCCCCTACAGTATACAAGCAGCTCACAACCACCCCCCCAAAGGCAGGCCCCAAGCCCCTCCAGATGCAAGCCCGAAAGGTTAAAACCAGCTCCAACCCCCTAACCCCCCCCGCCCCGCGCAGACGCAGGCCCCAAAGGTGTACAAGCAGTTCCCAACCCCTCCAAGGCAGGCCCCAAAAGTGTACAGGCAGGCCCCTACAGTGTAGAAACGCTCCAACCCCCCCCGCTTCCACCTCGAGGGAGGCCCTCCCCCCCCAGTATACACGAAGCTCCCAACCCCCTCTCAGAGGAATGCCTAAAAAAGTATACAAGCAGCTCCTAACACCCCCCCCCCCCCCCCCCAAAAGAGGCAGTCCCCAAAGGTGTACAAGCAGGCCCTCAAATCCCTTAGGTGTACAAGCAGGCCCTTCAAATCCCTTAGCCCCTGCGCCAGCTTTATTGGCGAGCAGCGAGGCTGGGGGGGGAGGGGGGCAAGACAGCCTTAAATAAAATACAAATATAAAAAGTGTTATAAATGGCTGTTATAAATCCAAATAGGATTACAATCAAAGTTTACAATTTATTAAACGAATAGAGGCAAGCAAGCAGCGCTGGGTGCGCCGGGAGTCTCTGCTCCCCCAGGACGCACGCCTGTTACGTAAGGCGGCTGGTTTTGATGCTCCCAGGCTAATACATATTCATTACTACTTCGAGAAGAGGCAGGGTTATTAGAATTGGTTTCCGGAATCCGAAACCCCTCCCAGGGGCGCCTGCGTACCAGTCTCTGGTGGTCTCTCGGGGCTTGCTCGGGCTGAATGCTGGTTGTCTTCCTCTCAGGCTTTTGTCCTTCAATTGTCCTTCAGCTCCCCCTTCCTCCTCGTTTGGGAGCCTCTGCGCCGGATTTCAGAAACTCTAGCAACATCCCCTGCAGTAGTCAGCACTTTTCCCTAAAAACCCCTTTGTTCTCTTATCACCTAGACCCGGGCCTCGATGGTAACCCTTCAAATCCCTTAGTGACACGAATTGCTGGACCATTCCTTACAAAAGGAAGGATAAAATATGTAGAGGAGCAATGGCACCCGCGAAAGCCCGGCGCCGCGGGCAGAGGCAGCGAAGGTTGACGGCAGAACAGTGCTCGGTTTGAACACGGAGAGGGAAAGCGAGGGGAAGGTGGCCGAAGCCGGCCGCAGTCTCTGAGCTCTCCTCCTCATGATTGTTTTCTCTCAAAGCCATTTCTGTCTGTGTGCGGGCACCCGGAGCCGGCAGAAGTCCCCGTGAAGTCCTTCGGCAGGACGGAGGGCTGCGTGGGCTCCAGTGAGAGAGGGAGTTAGGAGAATCTTATCAAGTAGAGATAGAGCGCTGACAGCGTTAAACTAGGATGCTACTTAGTGTCTTTGCTAACTATGGTGCATTGTGCCAATTAACTAAAGCAAGAAGCCTTGGGCCCCTTACCAAGGTCAGTCTCCTAATAAGAGAGTGAGCCTGTCTGAAGAAACTGGGAGAAACTGGTCCTGCAGATGGACAAGAGCCAAGGAGCAACTGAGTCTGTGCAAAGACAAGAGGTCAACTAGCGGTGACGAGGAAGAGTCATCAATCTTCATGCCCACGACCTCCCGTGCTGCCCAGCGCTGAATAAACATACCTGCTTTACAATCTCACTGATTGTGGAGTCCCTTTTCCGCAAGTCACTAGCAGCGGTTTCTTCCGCAGAGGTTTTCCCAGAGCCGCTTCAAAGCTTCCCTCGCGGAGCTGGGGCGTCGCAGGGGATCGTCAAAGCACGCACACACACACACACACACACACACACACGCACAGGCGTTGTTGTCCAAACAGAAAGTATTTACAACAAATTCGACAAGCGGTTTTCCTCTGCCAGCAGCAAATGCCTGAGGGCCCCTACAGCTTCACAAATCATAGCACAAAGAGCCTAAAGTTCCTCTAAAATTTAGGGAAATGATTCAAAATAGATCTGCTAGGGGAAAACGATCACTGGCGGCAGGGTACACAATACACGCGAGTCTCAGCTCTCCTCCGCAGGGTCAGTGCCCACGCCCAAGTGCGACGCTGATGGCACCCGAACATTTGCTGTAGCAGGCAGCAGAGCCAGCAGCTCAGGGGAGCAATTTTAAAAACCAGGAGGCACTTAAACCAACCCTTAATTGACCCAGTTACTGCAGGAGAGTCCCGACTACTCGCCCTGGAGTCCTACTGTCACCAGCAAAAAGCACCAACCAAAGCTTGGGGGAACTTTGGTACAGCACAAGAGAAGGGAGTGGGGGTAGCGTAGCCGTATCGCAGAGCTGCTGCTTTTCACACCATTTTATCATCCCTGATAATTGAAAGTAAGGCCGGGTGGGCTGACCCCACCACCACCACTCCTGGCAGCATGTTTGGTCCACAATGCTAGAATAATTATTTTGCTCCCTCCCGCCCCTACAGCTTCATCATCTGAAAAGATTACAGTCAAAACAATGGCATACACAAATAAAAGTCAAGAGTTGACATAGTAACTCCGGGATTTGGGTATCAACTGTCCGAGAAATCAGAACACCCAGGCTTCACAATGTGCCCAACATCGAGCTGTGCCAAGGCGGGGGGGAAGGAAGAAGCTTTCCGTTTAAGCCTTCAGAGCATCGCTCCATCACTACGTCAATTCACAGCCACCGCAGCGTGCCGATGGACATCTTTCTGTGCCAAAAGAAACAAGTGCTTTGTCCTCTTGATATCAAAGGTAGCCACCTATAGTTACGGAACCATGCACAAGACCTTAACTCTGACCAGCAGGAAAACTTAGGACAACTGAGTGCAGATCCTGCCAATTTCTACCAGATCCAACTGTGCTTTAAGTCTCATTGCAAAGCCTCAGTTAGAAAAAGGATCACCTCAGGGTATCCAACAAGAAGAAGAGTTGTTTTCTTTTTTTTCTTTTTTTTTTTTTTTTTTTTAATATACCATAGGACTATGCAGTTCAATCATCAATCATCTTGGAAAGCTCAAGGAGGAGGTCATCCTCATCCTTCCCTGGGTCCAAGTCGAGCTCGGCTTCCAGTATGCCGTCTGAGAGTTCCCAAAGTAGCATCTCTAAATCCTCGTCTACAGATACGGGCGCGTTGCCTGTGGAACTCAGCCGGCGTGTCCTTGCTTCTTCTAGCTGGGAAGAAGCTGAAGTCGAGCTTGAGAACTCCATTGGCTCCACGGATTCTGCCTGGCTTCCAAGATGTGCTTCAGGTCTTGGCAGAGCAAGGAAGAGAACAATCAGTATATGCCATTTCTTAACGGGAAATCCCTTTTCTGCAAACCGGCTCTTAAAACCGTAGCCAACCCCTCCTGCACTTCAATCTTACCCAGGGATTGTTATTCAATTAACCCAGGGCTACATTTAGAGCCCAATATATTAGCAGGTACATTTTTCAGTTTGGGGGTTTCTCTGTGAAGCCAGAGCACCCGGAGTCTAGCAAAGATGGGAAACCAACATGGCCTCCCGGAAGCCCAGTGTCCGAGAACTACATCTCCCGGCATGCTCTGGGAAAACAATATGGACTCCCGGAAACCCGGTGGCCAAGAACTACATTTCCCAGCACTCCCCAGAAAATTGAGCCTCGCACCTTGCCGTAGGACGCCATTTTTTGCTCTGTTACATTACCGGTTTCGTGTTTATGGAGGGTTTTCCCGCCGTTTTGGGGGGTTTCCCCTCAATTTCGGGTTTTCAGCTCTCCATTTCAGAGTTCTTCCCCGCAATTTTGGGGTTCCTTCCCCTAATTTGGTGCTTCGCCCCCCCCCCCCCACTTTTGGGATTCCCCCTCCATTTTGGGGATTCCCCCCAATTCCAAGCCCCCCACAATTTTGGAGGCCCCCACCATCCTTTCTTGGCCTGCCACCCTAATATTAAGGTTCTTTCCCCCAATGTTGGGGTTCTCACCACATGTTTGAGGTTCCTTCCCTTAATTTGGGGCTTAGCTCCCCGGGATCTGGGGCTTTAACCCCAATTTTGGGGGACCCCACAATTTTGACGTTTCTTCCCCTAAATTGGGGCTTCGACCCTTCAATTTTGGGGGGGGCTCCCCCCTTAGTTTGGCCTTCCACCCTAATATTGGGCCTTACCCCTAAGAACCCTGACCCCTAACACTACGGCTCCCACGGATCTAACCCTAACCCCTACCCCAAAAAACCCTAGAAACCCTAACCCTAAAAACCCTTACAGTCCTAACCCGATAAAATTTACCACACTAGACCTACGCCTAAAAGCCCTAACCCTAAAAATTAAGACCCTCTAAACCCTAACCCAAAACCTAAAGATTCTCAAAGCCCTAACGCTGGAGACCCTAACCTTAAAAAAAAAAAAAAAAGACCTTAAAACCCTAACCCTAAATACCTGACCATAACTAAAACCCTAAGACCCTAACCCTAAAAACCCTATCAACACTAAAACCACAAAATACTTTAAAACCTTAACACACTAACCCCCAAACCCTAACCCTTATAACTCCAACCCTAACAACCTTAAAATCCTAACCCTAAACCCTGGAAACCCTAACCCTGAAACCCAACCCTAGTGCCTTAGCCCTGAAACCTTAAAACCCTAACACCTTATTAGAAACACTCTGTAACCAATACCATAGGCTCAGGCAAGTATCTCAGTGAGGTAGCATTTTTATTCACGATTGCAATGGCAGGCGTCCCACAAGCCACCTACTAGTTCCATAACACAGTTTATATAATTTTTTTTTTCCTCTCGGTGACCAGGACCCTCCCCAGTTTCCCCATTGACTGAGTAATCCATGTTCACGATCTATCCAGTGCTTCACAGAAAATACACAGCTGCTGGCCTGTTACTAGTCAATTTTATTTTTTTCTTGACTGTTTTCCTCTTTGAGGTGGTAATGTTTCTTACACCGTGATTTCCACCCAATTGCTCTAAGGATTCTGGTTGTCTGCATTTTACAAGGTTGTCTGTTAAGCTTTCTTATCACTGCAAGCATATATCAATACCACCCTCCTTCCCTCTAAACGATGTAACTCTGTGCAAAAACATTTTTATTCCCACAACCTTGATCCCCTTACCCTAAAATCCTTATTCTCTTTAACCCTAACAACTCTAACCACAACCCTAACCCTTCATATCAACCCCCCGACGCTAATGACACTGACTAATGATCCAAACCCCAAACCCCAGGCAACCAACAAAGAAACAGACACAAAGCTGAAAACTACAAAAAAGGCAAAACCCTGGATACAGACCCCAAATCACAAACACGCTACCAAAATGCTACAGAAAAGCCCCAGACGCAGGCCCCAAGCACTACAGCTAGGCCCCAGAAGCTCTAGACACATCCCAAAGCCAAAATGCAATCCCCAAACACTACAGAAAAGCCCTCAAACACCAGACACAGGCTGCAGAAGTCTACAAGCAGGCCCCAGCCACACCCGGATGCAGACCCCAACTGTCCACAAGCAGCTCCCAACCCACCCCCCCCATGAACTGGACCCCCCCCCCCCCACCACCCAGATGCATGCCCCAGGCCCCAGGCCTCAGCCCCAGCCCCCACACCCCAGACTCAGGCCCCAAAGGTGTACAACCAGCTCCCAACTGCCCCCCTCAAAGGGAGGCCCCAAAGCCTGCCAGAGGACCCTAGAGCGTACAAGCAGCTCCCAACCCCCCCGGCACAGGCCCCAACCCCCCCCCAGACACAGGCCCCAAAGGTGTACAAGCAACTCCCCATCCTCCCCAGAGGCACGCCCCAAAGGTGTACAAACAGCCCCAACCCCCCAAGACCCAGACCCCTACAGCGTAGAAGCAGCTCCCAACCCCATGCCCCCAAGGCACATGCCCCAACCCCTCCCCCAAGGCAGGCCCTAACAGTGTACAAGCAGCTCCCACCCCCCCCCAGACGCAGGCCCCAAAGGTGTACAAGCAGGCCCCTACAGTATACAAGCAGCTCACAACCACCCCCCCAAAGGCAGGCCCCAAGCCCCTCCAGATGCAAGCCCGAAAGGTTAAAACCAGCTCCAACCCCCTAACCCCCCCCGCCCCGCGCAGACACAGGCCCCAAAGGTGTACAAGCAGTTCCCAACCCCTCCAAGGCAGGCCCCAAAAGTGTACAGGCAGGCCCCTACAGTGTAGAAATGCTCCAACCCCCCCCGCTTCCACCTCGAGGGAGGCCCTCCCCCCCCAGTATACACGAAGCTCCCAACCCCCTCTCAGAGGAATGCCTAAAAAAGTATACAAGCAGCTCCTAACACCCCCCCCCCCCCCAAAAGAGGCAGTCCCCAAAGGTGTACAAGCAGGCCCTCAAATCCCTTAGGTGTACAAGCAGGCCCTTCAAATCCCTTAGCCCCTGCGCCAGCTTTATTGGCGAGCAGCGAGGCTGGGGGGGGAGGGGGGCAAGACAGCCTTAAATAAAATACAAATATAAAAAGTGTTATAAATGGCTGTTATAAATCCAAATAGGATTACAATCAAAGTTTACAATTTATTAAACGAATAGAGGCAAGCAAGCAGCGCTGGGTGCGCCGGGAGTCTCTGCTCCCCCAGGACGCACGCCTGTTACGTAAGGCGGCTGGTTTTGATGCTCCCAGGCTAATACATATTCATTACTACTTCGAGAAGAGGCAGGGTTATTAGAATTGGTTTCCGGAATCCGAAACCCCTCCCAGGGGCGCCTGCGTACCAGTCTCTGGTGGTCTCTCGGGGCTTGCTCGGGCTGAATGCTGGTTGTCTTCCTCTCAGGCTTTTGTCCTTCAATTGTCCTTCAGCTCCCCCTTCCTCCTCCTTTGGGAGCCTCTGCGCCGGATTTCAGAAACTCTAGCAACATCCCCTGCAGTAGTCAGCACTTTTCCCTAAAAACCCCTTTGTTCTCTTATCACCTAGACCCGGGCCTCGATGGTAACCCTTCAAATCCCTTAGTGACACGAATTGCTGGACCATTCCTTACAAAAGGAAGGATAAAATATGTAGAGGAGCAATGGCACCCGCGAAAGCCCGGCGCCGCGGGCAGAGGCAGCGAAGGTTGACGGCAGAACAGTGCTCGGTTTGAACACGGAGAGGGAAAGCGAGGGGAAGGTGGCCGAAGCCGGCCGCAGTCTCTGAGCTCTCCTCCTCATGATTGTTTTCTCTCAAAGCCATTTCTGTCTGTGTGCGGGCACCCGGAGCCGGCAGAAGTCCCCGTGAAGTCCTTCGGCAGGACGGAGGGCTGCGTGGGCTCCAGTGAGAGAGGGAGTTAGGAGAATCTTATCAAGTAGAGATAGAGCGCTGACAGCGTTAAACTAGGATGCTACTTAGTGTCTTTGCTAACTATGGTGCATTGTGCCAATTAACTAAAGCAAGAAGCCTTGGGCCCCTTACCAAGGTCAGTCTCCTAATAAGAGAGTGAGCCTGTCTGAAGAAACTGGGAGAAACTGGTCCTGCAGATGGACAAGAGCCAAGGAGCAACTGAGTCTGTGCAAAGACAAGAGGTCAACTAGCGGTGACGAGGAAGAGTCATCAATCTTCATGCCCACGACCTCCCGTGCTGCCCAGCGCTGAATAAACATACCTGCTTTACAATCTCACTGATTGTGGAGTCCCTTTTCCGCAAGTCACTAGCAGCGGTTTCTTCCGCAGAGGTTTTCCCAGAGCCGCTTCAAAGCTTCCCTCGCGGAGCTGGGGCGTCGCAGGGGATCGTCAAAGCACGCACACACACACACACGCACAGGCGTTGTTGTCCAAACAGAAAGTATTTACAACAAATTCGACAAGCGGTTTTCCTCTGCCAGCAGCAAATGCCTGAGGGCCCCTACAGCTTCACAAATCATAGCACAAAGAGCCTAAAGTTCCTCTAAAATTTAGGGAAATGATTCAAAATAGATCTGCTAGGGGAAAACGATCACTGGCGGCAGGGTACACAATACACGCGAGTCTCAGCTCTCCTCCGCAGGGTCAGTGCCCACGCCCAAGTGCGACGCTGATGGCACCCGAACATTTGCTGTAGCAGGCAGCAGAGCCAGCAGCTCAGGGGAGCAATTTTAAAAACCAGGAGGCACTTAAACCAACCCTTAATTGACCCAGTTACTGCAGGAGAGTCCCGACTACTCGCCCTGGAGTCCTACTGTCACCAGCAAAAAGCACCAACCAAAGCTTGGGGGAACTTTGGTACAGCACAAGAGAAGGGAGTGGGGGTAGCGTAGCCGTATCGCAGAGCTGCTGCTTTTCACACCATTTTATCATCCCTGATAATTGAAAGTAAGGCCGGGTGGGCTGACCCCACCACCACCACTCCTGGCAGCATGTTTGGTCCACAATGCTAGAATAATTATTTTGCTCCCTCCCGCCCCTACAGCTTCATCATCTGAAAAGATTACAGTCAAAACAATGGCATACACAAATAAAAGTCAAGAGTTGACATAGTAACTCCGGGATTTGGGTATCAACTGTCCGAGAAATCAGAACACCCAGGCTTCACAATGTGCCCAACATCGAGCTGTGCCAAGGCGGGGGGGAAGGAAGAAGCTTTCCGTTTAAGCCTTCAGAGCATCGCTCCATCACTACGTCAATTCACAGCCACCGCAGCGTGCCGATGGACATCTTTCTGTGCCAAAAGAAACAAGTGCTTTGTCCTCTTGATATCAAAGGTAGCCACCTATAGTTACGGAACCATGCACAAGACCTTAACTCTGACCAGCAGGAAAACTTAGGACAACTGAGTGCAGATCCTGCCAATTTCTACCAGATCCAACTGTGCTTTAAGTCTCATTGCAAAGCCTCAGTTAGAAAAAGGATCACCTCAGGGTATCCAACAAGAAGAAGAGTTGTTTTCTTTTTTTTCTTTTTTTTTTTTTTTTTTTTTAATATACCATAGGACTATGCAGTTCAATCATCAATCATCTTGGAAAGCTCAAGGAGGAGGTCATCCTCATCCTTCCCTGGGTCCAAGTCGAGCTCGGCTTCCAGTATGCCGTCTGAGAGTTCCCAAAGTAGCATCTCTAAATCCTCGTCTACAGATACGGGCGCGTTGCCTGTGGAACTCAGCCGGCGTGTCCTTGCTTCTTCTAGCTGGGAAGAAGCTGAAGTCGAGCTTGAGAACTCCATTGGCTCCACGGATTCTGCCTGGCTTCCAAGATGTGCTTCAGGTCTTGGCAGAGCAAGGAAGAGAACAATCAGTATATGCCATTTCTTAACGGGAAATCCCTTTTCTGCAAACCGGCTCTTAAAACCGTAGCCAACCCCTCCTGCACTTCAATCTTACCCAGGGATTGTTATTCAATTAACCCAGGGCTACATTTAGAGCCCAATATATTAGCAGGTACATTTTTCAGTTTGGGGGTTTCTCTGTGAAGCCAGAGCACCCGGAGTCTAGCAAAGATGGGAAACCAACATGGCCTCCCGGAAGCCCAGTGTCCGAGAACTACATCTCCCGGCATGCTCTGGGAAAACAATATGGACTCCCGGAAACCCGGTGGCCAAGAACTACATTTCCCAGCACTCCCCAGAAAATTGAGCCTCGCACCTTGCCGTAGGACGCCATTTTTTGCTCTGTTACATTACCGGTTTCGTGTTTATGGAGGGTTTTCCCGCCGTTTTGGGGGGTTTCCCCTCAATTTCGGGTTTTCAGCTCTCCATTTCAGAGTTCTTCCCCGCAATTTTGGGGTTCCTTCCCCTAATTTGGTGCTTCGCCCCCCCCCCCCCACTTTTGGGATTCCCCCTCCATTTTGGGGATTCCCCCCAATTCCAAGCCCCCCACAATTTTGGAGGCCCCCACCATCCTTTCTTGGCCTGCCACCCTAATATTAAGGTTCTTTCCCCCAATGTTGGGGTTCTCACCACATGTTTGAGGTTCCTTCCCTTAATTTGGGGCTTAGCTCCCCGGGATCTGGGGCTTTAACCCCAATTTTGGGGGTCCCCCCCAAGTTTGGGGATTCCTCCCCAGGTCTGGGGGGGGTCCACATTCAATTCTGGAATTTCACACTTCCATTTAAGTCTTCTTCCCCCCAATTTGGGGGTTCACCCACCCAATTTTGGGGGTTCCTCCCCTAATTTGGGGGGACCCGACCAATTTTGGGGGTCCCCCCCAATTGTAGAGTCCCCCACCCTCCTTTTTTGGGTTCCCCCCTAATATTAAAGAGTTCTTCCGCCCAATTTTGGGGGACCCCACAATTTGGACGTTCCTTCCCCTAACTTTGGGCTTCAACCCTTCGATTTTGGGGGGGGCTCCCCCCCTCTTATTTTGGCCTTCCGCCCTAATATTAGGCCTAACCCCTAAGAACCTTGACCCCTAAGCCTATGGCAACCACGGATCTAACCCTAACCCCTACCCCAACAAACCCTAGAAACCCTAACCCTAAAAACCCTTGCAGCCCTAACCCGATAAAATTTACCACACTAAACCCCTGAAGACTGTTCTGGGGGGTCCACATTCAATTCTGGAATTTCACACTTCCATTTAAGTGTTCTTCCCCCCCAATATGGGGGTTCGCCCACCCAATTTTGGGGGTTCCTCCCCTAATTGGGGGGGACACAACCAATTTTGGGGGGGACACAACCAATTTTAGAGTCCCCCACCCTCCTTTTTTGGGTTTCCCCCAATATTAAGAGCTCTTCCGCTCAATTTTGGGGGACCCCACAATTTTGACGTTCCTTCCCCTAACTTTGGGCTTCAACCCTTCAATTTTGGGTGGGCTCCTCCCCTCTTATTTTGGCCTTCTGCCCTAATATTAGGCCTAACCCCTAAGAACCTTGACCCCTAACCCTATGGCAACCACGGATCTAACCCTAACCCCTACCCCAACAAACCCTAGAAACCCTAACCCTAAAAACCCTTACAGCCCTAACCCGATAAAATTTACCACACTAAACCCCTGAAGACTGTTCTGGGGGGTCCACATCCAATTCTGGAATTTCACACTTCCATTTAAGTCTTCTTCCCCCCAATTTGGGGGTTCGCCCACCCAATTTTGGGGGTTCCTCCCCTAATTTGGGGGGGACACAACCGATTTTAGAGTCCCCCACCCTCCTTTTTTGGGTTTCCCCCAATATTAAGAGCTCTTCCGCCCAATTTTGGGGGACCCCACAATTTTGACGTTTCTTCCCCTAAATTGGGGCTTCGACCCTTCAATTTTGGGGGGGGCTCCCCCCTTAGTTTGGCCTTCCACCCTAATATTGGGCCTTACCCCTAGGAACCCTGACCCCCAACACTACGGCTCCCACGGATCTAACCCTAACCCCTACCCCAAAAAACCCTAGAAACCCTAACCCTAAAAACCCTTACAGTCCTAACCCGATAAAATTTACCACACTAGACCTACGCCTAAAAGCCCTAACCCTAAAAATTAAGACCCTCTAAATCCTAACCCAAAACGTAAAGATTCTCAAAGCCCTAACGCTGGAGACCCTAACCTTAAAAAAAAAAAAAATACGACCTTAAAACCCTAACCCTAAATACCTGACCATAACTAAAACCCTAAGACCCTAACCCTAAAAACCCTATCAACACTAAAACCACAAAATACTTTAAAACCTTAACACACTAACCCCCAAACCCTAACCCTTATAACTCCAACCCTAACAACCTTAAAATCCTAACCCTAAACCCTGGAAACCCTAACCCTGAAACCCAACCCTAGTGCCTTAGCCCTGAAACCTTAAAACCCTAACACCTTATTAGAAACACTCTGTAACCAATACCATAGGCTCAGGCAAGTATCTCAGTGAGGTAGCATTTTTATTCACGATTGCAATGGCAGGCGTCCCACAAGCCACCTACTAGTTCCATAACACAGTTTATATAATTTTTTTTTTCCTCTCGGTGACCAGGACCCTCCCCAGTTTCCTCATTGACTGAGTAATCCATGTTCACGATCTATCCAGTGCTTCACAGAAAATACACAGCTGCTGGCCTGTTACTAGTCAATTTTATTTTTTTCTTGACTGTTTTCCTCTTTGAGGTGGTAATGTTTCTTACACCGTGATTTCCACCCAATTGCTCTAAGGATTCTGGTTGTCTGCATTTTACAAGGTTGTCTGTTAAGCTTTCTTATCACTGCAAGCATATATCAATACCACCCTCCTTCCCTCTAAACGATGTAACTCTGTGCAAAAACATTTTTATTCCCACAACCTTGATCCCCTTACCCTAAAATCCTTATTCTCTTTAACCGTAACAACTCTAACCACAACCCTAACCCTTCATATCAACCCCCCGACGCTAATGACACTGACTAATGATCCAAACCCCAAACCCCAGGCAACCAACAAAGAAACAGACACAAAGCTGAAAACTACAAAAAAGGCAAAACCCTGGATACAGACCCCAAATCACAAACACGCTACCAAAATGCTACAGAAAAGCCCCAGACGCAGGCCCCAAGCACTACAGCTAGGCCCCAGAAGCTCTAGACACATCCCAAAGCCAAAATGCAATCCCCAAACACTACAGAAAAGCCCCCAAACACCAGACACAGGCTGCAGAAGTCTACAAGCAGGCCCCAGCCACACCCGGATGCAGACCCCAACTGTCCACAAGCAGCTCCCAACCCCCCCGGCACAGGCCCCAACCCCCCCCCCCAGACACAGGCCCCAAAGGTGTACAAGCAACTCCCCATCCTCCCCAGAGGCACGCCCCAAAGGTGTACAAACAGCCCCAACCCCCCAAGACCCAGACCCCTACAGCGTAGAAGCAGCTCCCAACCCCATGCCCCCAAGGCACATGCCCCAACCCCTCCCCCAAGGCAGGCCCTAACAGTGTACAAGCAGCTCCCACCCCCCCCCAGACGCAGGCCCCAAAGGTGTACAAGCAGGCCCCTACAGTATACAAGCAGCTCACAACCACCCCCCCAAAGGCAGGCCCCAAGCCCCTCCAGATGCAAGCCCGAAAGGTTAAAACCAGCTCCAACCCCCTAACCCCCCCGCCCCGCGCAGACGCAGGCCCCAAAGGTGTACAAGCAGTTCCCAACCCCTCCAAGGCAGGCCCCAAAAGTGTACAGGCAGGCCCCTACAGTGTAGAAACGCTCCAACCCCCCCCCGCTTCCACCTCGAGGGAGGCCCTCCCCCCCCAGTATACACGAAGCTCCCAACCCCCTCTCAGAGGAATGCCTAAAAAAGTATACAAGCAGCTCCTTACACCCCCCCCCCCCCCCCCAAAAGAGGCAGTCCCTAAAGGTGTACGAGCAGGCCCTCAAATCCCTTAGGTGTACAAGCAGGCCCTTCAAATCCCTTAGCCCCTGCGCCAGCTTTATTGGCGAGCAGCGAGGCTGGGGGGGGAGGGGGGCAAGACAGCCTTAAATAAAATACAAATATAAAAAGTGTTATAAATGGCTGTTATAAATCCAAATAGGATTACAATCAAAGTTTACAATTTATTAAACGAATAGAGGCAAGCAAGCAGCGCTGGGTGCGCCGGGAGTCTCTGCTCCCCCAGGACGCACGCCTGTTACGTAAGGCGGCTGGTTTTGATGCTCCCAGGCTAATACATATTCATTACTACTTCGAGAAGAGGCAGGGTTATTAGAATTGGTTTCCGGAATCCGAAACCCCTCCCAGGGGCGCCTGCGTACCAGTCTCTGGTGGTCTCTCGGGGCTTGCTCGGGCTGAATGCTGGTTGTCTTCCTCTCAGGCTTTTGTCCTTCAATTGTCCTTCAGCTCCCCCTTCCTCCTCGTTTGGGAGCCTCTGCGCCGGATTTCAGAAACTCTAGCAACATCCCCTGCAGTAGTCAGCACTTTTCCCTAAAAACCCCTTTGTTCTCTTATCACCTAGACCCGGGCCTCGATGGTAACCCTTCAAATCCCTTAGTGACACGAATTGCTGGACCATTCCTTACAAAAGGAAGGATAAAATATGTAGAGGAGCAATGGCACCCGCGAAAGCCCGGCGCCGCGGGCAGAGGCAGCGAAGGTTGACGGCAGAACAGTGCTCGGATTGAACACGGAGAGGGAAAGCGAGGGGAAGGTGGCCGAAGCCGGCCGCAGTCTCTGAGCTCTCCTCCTCCTGATTGTTTTCTCTCAAAGCCATTTCTGTCTGTGTGCGGGCACCCGGAGCCGGCAGAAGTCCCCGTGAAGTCCTTCGGCAGGATGGAGGGCTGCGTGGGCTCCAGTGAGAGAGGGAGTTAGGAGAATCTTATCAAGTAGAGATAGAGCGCTGACAGCGTTAAACTAGGATGCTACTTAGTGTCTTTGCTAACTATGGTGCATTGTGCCAATTAACTAAAGCAAGAAGCCTTGGGCCCCTTACCAAGGTCAGTCTCCTAATAAGAGAGTGAGCCTGTCTGAAGAAACTGGGAGAAACTGGTCCTGCAGATGGACAAGAGCCAAGGAGCAACTGAGTCTGTGCAAAGACAAGAGGTCAACTAGCGGTGACGAGGAAGAGTCATCAATCTTCATGCCCACGACCTCCCGTGCTGCCCAGCGCTGAATAAACATACCTACTTTACAATCTCACTGATTGTGGAGTCCCTTTTCCGCAAGTCACTAGCAGCGGTTTCTTCCGCAGAGGTTTTCCCAGAGCCGCTTCAAAGCTTCCCTCGCGGAGCTGGGGCGTCGCAGGGGGTCGTCAAAGCACGCACACACACACACACACACACACACACACACACACACGCACAGGCGTTGTTGTCCAAACAGAAAGTATTTACAACAAATTCGACAAGCGGTTTTCCTCTGCCAGCAGCAAATGCCTGAGGGCCCCTACAGCTTCACAAATCATAGCACAAAGAGCCTAAAGTTCCTCTAAAATTTAGGGAAATGATTCAAAATAGATCTGCTAGGGGAAAACGATCACTGGCGGCAGGGTACACAATACACGCGAGTCTCAGCTCTCCTCCGCAGGGTCAGTGCCCACGCCCAAGTGCGACGCTGATGGCACCCGAACATTTGCTGTAGCAGGCAGCAGAGCCAGCAGCTCAGGGGAGCAATTTTAAAAACCAGGAGGCACTTAAACCAACCCTTAATTGACCCAGTTACTGCAGGAGAGTCCCGACTACTCGCCCTGGAGTCCTACTGTCACCAGCAAAAAGCACCAACCAAAGCTTGGGGGAACTTTGGTACAGCACAAGAGAAGGGAGTGGGGGTAGCGTAGCCGTATCGCAGAGCTGCTGCTTTTCACACCATTTTATCATCCCTGATAATTGAAAGTAAGGCCGGGTGGGCTGACCCCACCACCACCACTCCTGGCAGCATGTTTGGTCCACAACGCTAGAATAATTATTTTGCTCCCTCCCGCCCCTACAGCTTCATCATCTGAAAAGATTACAGTCAAAACAATGGCATACACAAATAAAAGTCAAGAGTTGACATAGTAACTCCGGGATTTGGGTATCAACTGTCCGAGAAATCAGAACACCCAGGCTTCACAATGTGCCCAACATCGAGCTGTGCCAAGGGGGGCGGAAGGAAGAAGCTTTCCGTTTAAGCCTTCAGAGCATCGCTCCATCACTACGTCAATTCACAGCCACCACAGCGTGCCGATGGACATCTTTCTGTGCCAAAAGAAACAAGTGCTTTGTCCTCTTGATATCAAAGGTAGCCACCTATAGTTACGGAACCATGCACAAGACCTTAACTCTGACCAGCAGGAAAACTTAGGACAACTGAGTGCAGATCCTGCCAATTTCTACCAGATCCAACTGTGCTTTAAGTCTCATTGCAAAGCCTCAGTTAGAAAAAGGATCACCTCAGGGTATCCAACAAGAAGAAGAGTTTTTTTTTGTTGTTGTTTTTTTTTTTTTTTTTTTTTAATATACCATAGGACTATGCAGTTCAATCATCAATCATCTTGGAAAGCTCAAGGAGGAGGTCATCCTCATCCTTCCCTGGGTCCAAGTCGAGCTCGGCTTCCAGTATGCCGTCTGAGAGTTCCCAAAGTAGCATCTCTAAATCCTCGTCTACAGATACGGGCGCGTTGCCTGTGGAACTCAGCCGGCGTGTCCTTGCTTCTTCTAGCTGGGAAGAAGCTGAAGTCGAGCTTGAGAACTCCATTGGCTCCACGGATTCTGCCTGGCTTCCAAGATGTGCTTCAGGTCTTGGCAGAGCAAGGAAGAGAACAATCAGTATATGCCATTTCTTAACGGGAAATCCCTTTTCTGCAAACCGGCTCTTAAAACCGTAGCCAACCCCTCCTGCACTTCAATCTTACCCAGGGATTGTTATTCAATTAACCCAGGGCTACATTTAGAGCCCAATATATTAGCAGGTACATTTTCCAGTTTGGGGGTTTCTCTGTGAAGCCAGAGCACCCGGAGTCTAGCAGAGATGGTTCAATTTTTGTAGCAAGAGGCACTTTGCCACCTTGCTTAATTTTCCTGTAAAAATGTTAAGAAGTCTCCATCTGCAAATATCTGTTTACTAAGTTAGTCATTTTTCCCACGGCACACTCAGCAGAGTTTGCTCCCCACTACAGGAAGCTGATCTGCAGCCATCACTTCCCTCTGCTCTCCCTGCACTCTTGTCACCTTGTATGTTTGTTCGGGTGGCATTCTTGAGGACCAAAAGGCAGAGGACACTACTCATCATTTATCACCTCACGAGGAAGTAGAAGAACTTCACCTCATCCTCATTTAGGTATTCAGACAGAGCAAGAAGTCACTGGAAAGCTGTACCGACTTGCAGCATTTAAAGAAATTAAGTCTAATTAAGCATTCCTGCTAGCTGCTAGAAAGTCATTTCACGTGACTTATTTATCTTATAAGATAAATTTTCTTATTCTTATATTTTCTTATATTCTTATATTCTTCTTATTCTTATTTTTTATTTAAATAAGATAGATTTATCTTATAAGATAAATAAGTGACTTATCCTCTGATGGATTTGGGCTTTAATTATCTCAGAACCCTCCTTTTTTCCCCACCTGTGACAGAACTTATGTTTCACTGGGGATATACACCGATTGAGAAAAAGAACAAGTTGTGGTCATCACCTGTTTTGGGGATTTTCTTCAAGTCTGGTGGCTGGGACGTGCTCCAGCGTGGCTGGAACAGCCTAGAAAGCAGCAAAACAGTGTTTAGGACTCATGGGTAAAAGATTCCTTACTAGCTTTTTCCTCCATGCTGCTTCTCCTCTGGCATTGCGGAGCCTTAGCCAAAATACAAAACCAAGGTGCTCCTGAAGAAAGTTAATATTCACTTGGAGGTTACTAATGATCTTGTGTCTTTTAAGAACACAGCATTAATGGACAAAATCCTCCACACCAGAGAAATCACAGAATCACAGAGGACTAAGTAAATAGTGCCATTAATCTAATAAATATGGAAGGGTACTACAAGAATTCTGTAGGCAGCTACTGGATTTAAAAGGAAACAGAAGGCCTGTAGAACATTTGAGTTTTCCATCTTTTCTCCTAGAGGAGGGTATAAATTTTACAAGGGATCCATTTCTGCATTAGCCCCTGTCCTTACCATAGCTGCTTTTTTGGCTGGAGGTCCCATTGTGTCAGCATCGGAGGCAGTCCGTGGTTTCACAGCTGCTACAGCAGAGGGAAAACTGCCAGGTGCCTTACGTTTCAGTGCCTTCTTCTTGGGGGAAGCGACTTTCCCATCCCAAGGCTTCGCAAACATGTTAAAGTTGGCTAGAGTAAAAGGAAGAGAGAACTGATACAGTCTTGCTCTGCCTCATGAAAAATCCACGTTCTCTTCCTCATTTCCACGGCCCTTCTACACAGTTAACTGTATTTGGCCAGCAGAATTACACTGCCATTGCCTGGATTCTCAGCAATATCTTCCACATAGTAAACTCCGTCTACCAACAATCCATACAAAGGAACAAAGAAAGTGAATGGCTACAGTAAATCATAATCCAGGACGAGGGAAACTCAGACACAGAGCGATCCCAAGTGCAAGCAATACTCTAAGACGTTGTATGAAGTCTAGTAAGATTCACAGATGTTGACAGCTTTTGTATTTAAAGTCTTGCTCCCTCTAGGAAAGGAAAAGCAGCAGGTATAGTAAGACAAGAGAGTGTATGCAACTGTTGTACCAGCTTCCTCTCCCCTGCAGTGATGTCCCACAAAATTTATTAAGCTGTTCTACAAAATCCAAATTTGTAGAGTCATATTCTAGTCTCCCATTCCTGACCTAACGTCTGGCTGGTAGGAGAAGAAACGAAAGAAAGCTGGGTACTTGTTTTCTTTGTGTGTTTATTTCCTCGTGTCCCGTGAGACAGAGAGAAAGGCTACAATGTGCAGTGCATGCAGCCTTTAAGCCCTCCTTATCTCCCTCACACAATCTCATTTTACAAAGTTGATATAATCTTAACAACGAGGCCTTTGATCCTCTGTCATTTTTGACAGAAACTGGCCCCCCACATTAAGATGCTGATGCATGCTTTACAAACACATACATGTGTCAAGCTAAGCAACACATGCCAAAGAGGAAGGTGAACTTGAACTCAACACAGGGAGGACTTCATACCATAAACAGATGGCAGAAAAAAACAGAATACCAAAATTAGACTAAAAAGCCCCTCAATGTGTTAATTTTCTAGTGGGAAATACAGAATACCATCACGTAATTAACGAAAACAGACATGGTTGCACGTTCTGGCCCTTCTTTGCCTTTGAACTTTGTAGCCTTAAACTCTTTTATCCTCCGCATTGAAGGAAAAAGCAAAGCAGATCCTGAGCAAATGGAACTTGCTCAATATGGGAAGCACCTCACCGGGGCAGGTATTAAAGCATCTTATTACCTGATAGCTTTGCGTTCCATAACGATTTCTGCCCGGCTGGGGCAGGTCCAGGTTGTGCTGGGGGAGCTGGCACATTTCCTCCACTCTGCTGCATCCGCAGAGCTTTCTCGCGCTTTATTTCTTCCAGGGTTTTAACACGCACTTCTCCTTCTGGCTTGGCTTTACCTGCCGGCTCCTTCGACTGCACTTTGCTGGGCCCGGAAAGAGTGAGCACACTCTGCTTCTTGGGCTCACCCTCAATTTTTGCCCCTGCGCTGGGATCTTTGGTTTTACCATGCCATTCAGCCTGGGCTTTGGCTTGACTTTCTCGAAGAGCTCTCTCACGATGGATTTCCTCCAGTGTTTTCACATGGATCTCTCCCTTTGGCTTAGCAGCCTTCCCTGTCATCATCAAGAAATGAGAAGCACCAGCATTTAAAGAGAGTCCAACAATAGTTTAAGTCTCCAAAATTTGTCACAGTACTAAGGAAAACTAAGCCTGAGCGTTCCCAATAACCCATCTTAGGACAATAGCCTAACATTCTCCTCCTCCTCTGAGCCACTTGTTGTATTTTGAAGACCAGCCCTATCCAGAGAGAGTTGCTACACAGAAATGCTAGTTTACTTGATTACTTTTTCAGACTGCATTTCAAATTCCTGCTCCCGGCAGTGGCTCTATTCTAATTGTATATGATGGTTCACAGAAGCAGCTTAAAACCTTGACAAGGCACAAGCGGAAAATAAACACACACCTAGAGGCAGATTTCTGATAGTGGCTGTCAGAAGAGCTTCAGCACTCGAGCAAGAGGAACCAGTTCTTTGTTTTCATTTGAATTCCTTTTTAGGGCTGTATGAAAACGGTCTAAGTTCACGGAAAGGAAGAAGGAGAAAGTATATTTAATAGCCAGTTGTTACCTTTCGCAGTACTAGTCCGTTGAGAAGGTAATCCTAGTCTCTCCTTCACAGACTTGGGAACTTGAACTGCAAAACAGAAAAAGACCAAATTAGGGAGGCTGCATAAACGTCAACTTTGTGTTCACATTCGAAAACAAGGCAGGAAAGGTAACTTTGAATCCCGGTGATTAAGACCTCAGCCAACATGCAAAAAGAAACATCGCAGGAAAAGGACAAACAGAGAGCCTAAATACAAAACCCGTGAATCACATCCAGATGCCTGTTTAGTAGCTGTACCTCTCTTTGGTGCTTTGTCAGCATTTCCCGGAACCTCCACCTTCTTCCCCAGCCTTTCAGCAAGGCTGCGCTTCACGGGAAGGGCGCTTACATCAGCTTCAGACAGAGAAAACAAGGAATATTTTAAGAACATTTCTTTGCAGGAAGATTTGAGAACAGTCAACCACAAGCTTCTATTTTTCAAGCATATTTTCATAAAATTGCCTTTCAGCTGCTAAATGGTTTTTTTGCCATTTCTGCAGTCAACACAGATCTCCACTGCAACGCATTTTCCTCTCACACGTCAAAAATACTCTTCGATGCAGTCATATAGAGAAGGCGGCACCTAAATAACAGCTCATAAAAAGTTCTTACCCACGGAGGCTTTCCGTTTTCCTTGTTTCTCAGCAAGATCTAGTCAAACCACAGGTTCCTCCCCTAAAACAAAAGTAAAATTTTTCTATTTCATAGAGACCAGTAGCCAATAGAAATAGTATACTGTTAGCCCATGTCCAAAAAAACCCAGCAAGACACTGTTTTGACAGCTAAACCACACAAACTCATATTACAACTATAATTAACTTAGAAAAAGTATCCATAGTCTCAGTGTTTGCCTCAAATTCCAGCTGAATGTAGTCGAGAATGAATCTGAGTCTGCTTGACAGCTATACTTTGTGCAGAACAGAGCTGCATAAGCAAGCAGAATATTATTAGGTACAAATGCTGAGAAATATTCCTTTCTAAGGTGAATGTCTATGAGTAAAAGTACTTCTTCACTTCTTTCCCTTTCAAAGGAATTTGCACAACTCTAAACAATATAATTTATACACAGACTCCTATCGCACTACTGTCCACACGTGCCACTGTCAGCCTCTTTAAAGCTTCAGAAATTGCTTCTTACATAGCACTGTCCTCTAGAGCTCTTTCTTCTCGTTACTCTCCTGTTTTTCAGTTATCCCCCTATTTGCATACTGACACATTTTTTTCTTTCTCCTGCTACTGCACTTAACCTGAGCACCAAAGCTTTCCAGTACAACCAGGGACTTTCAGCATAAAAGCATGTTTTGAACAGAAGGCGGCAGCACCAGGAGGCTAACAGGGGTGAATTGCCTTCCTTCTTGCTTAACCTTCCAGTTGAGGAGTAATGAAATCAAAACAAAAGCATTAATTATTACCTTCCTCTGTAGACAGTGTCACAGTTCTCACCACTGTCCGGACATTTTCCTTTTCCGGAGCAGGAAAAATCATAGAATCGACGGGAGGAAGAGAAGATCTTGAAGGACCTTCTGCTCAGAGCAAGCAAAACATAAGGAAGTTTACCAAACAGAAAAAACTATCACGAAGAACAAAAAACTGTAATTATTCATTACTGTCAAACATACAGTGACCAGAGCATGCAAATAAGAGAGGTGACTAATTTGCCTCTGGTTGCCCTTGGAATTCCCATCTAGAATACCAGCTGGCTGAGAATCAGGTTGCTCGATGCCCCCAGCTAAACATGGAAGTCTATCCCTCAAGCAGCTCCCAGCCACCATCACCTGCCATTCTGAAGCCAATCAAATTTCACTTCTTTGGCAAATAGTTGGATTCACCAAAGCATAGCCAGCTGCCCGGTATTACTGGAAGAATTTTTTTTTGAAAGAAAAATCATCACACAGGATGAAGGTGAACAGGGTAAGAAAGTAGGGAATATTAACTCACCACCGTGTCTCTTAGTTTTTTCCTTCATTTTCTGCAATTTGATTTCTTCAAGTGTTTTTATTCCAAAATTCAGACCGTCCTCTGAAAACAGAAAACAGTTAATGAGACTAAGGCTTAGAGGCACTCACTGAGGACCACAGATCCTCAGGCTTCTTAGTGCTCAGGAACTTTCAGAAGTATTTAGAATAAACCCTGTCAACACTCCTCACAAGTGAAACAACCATAGAATCAATGGCATTTTGCCCCTCCTTTCACCCTTCAGGGTAAAAACTGTAGTTTTAATTTTAATCCATTTACGTGATATTAGATCCCTCTATCGTTAGATATGGCTTTCAACAGTGGTTGCCAGGCTGCACGTGCAGCCATTTAAACTCCATGCTGTGACCCTGTTTTGTTCTCCAAAAGGAAAGAAAAGGAGTTCAACTTTCTGACCCAATGGGCACATGATGGTATCAGGGAGAAATGAGATCATGGAAATAACCGAGTCCATTCAGCACCCCTACATTCTGTTGTGTTTTTACGCCACATTGCTTTTGAGTTAATTGTCAAGTTCTCCTTCCGATTTATCCTACTACAGGTGCTGGAATACCTTGTTTAGCAGTAGTAGCACTGGCTTTCCGAGTGGAAATCATCCGTAATCCATTTTGGCCTTCCTCAGCTGGTTGCTGGACGGGAGTTTTAGTTTCTTCTCCTTCCGCAGAAAGCTGGTCTGAAGGGGAAAAATCTATTCAGTTATGCATAGGCCAGATTGTTCGTGATTATGTAGCTCATGCAATGACACTTCAGTCCATGGTTCCTATAAAAAAGCTTTTTTTTTTTTTTTTTTTTTTTTTTTAATACAGCTACACTGACCTGATGAACTCGTAAGTAGACTACCCTAGGACAAAACATCTAGGACTCTAGATTCTCTCTGCAGCTTTAACTACTACACAACATATTACTCTTCAGACAAAAAAAAAGGAATTTCCTTCCTAGTTTCACATAGAGCTTTACACAACAGACCAACTAAAGCCAAGAGTGGTTCTAAGCTTTCCTCCAACATTTCAGGTTCTGTCCACTGACTGCCAGACAAAGCCACCAGTGACCTGACCAGACTGCCTGCCCTATCGCTAGTCAGACCTCAGGTCATCTGTGATTTATACATTGATTTACAGCACAAATTCCTTCCAAGAACCAAAGACTTACACAATCATTTACAGCACAAATTCCTTCCAAGAACCAAACCATGCTCACCATCATCATCTTCATCATCATCTGCAGCATTGATTACAACTGGAGGGTGTGTAGGGCTTGGGACATTTTCCGAGTTTTCCACTACTTCAGGCTACTTCAGCAGGTTATTTATTTATTTATTTATTTTTAACTGTATTGAACCTCTCAAGTAAGCTAGGAGCAGACTAGGAACAACTGAGCACTTGTTAGAGTGTGCCTTTTCACCTGGACTGATGTTACTTTGAATAAATTAACAAGGATAGCTAGTGATAATTTGTGATTTAAGGAAAATCCAGATACGTGAGAGAAAGAGCAGCGTTAAAGCAGTTAAATTCCTGCATTCCTAAGTGCTCTCTCTAGCCAGTTTCTGAACGCTTCTGTTCTGTGGCTAGGATTTGGTCCGCTTGACCACAAGATCACTAGTAAAACAAGGATGCCGTCCAGTCAAACCTTCAAATGAATGTAACTTACCTAAGGTCTACCGTTTGCTATCAAAGCAGGTAGCTTTGTCCTAATATTCTGTACAGTTGACCAATTTTAGCACGGAACTGAAATGCAGTCAGTTTAATGGGAGGGCTTTGGAAGCTGCCTTCAACAGTCAGTTCAGCCCTGTAGTCAGAGAGCAGATCAAGCCATGTGCAGGGTTGTGACTTCTCTCTTTAGAAAGAAAACCACTGAGCCAGACAGTTCCATGTTGAGTATCACAACAGGGAATGACATTTCTTCCCTTTGTCTTTCAGATGCAGAGCTTACTGATGGAAGCCTTCAATACTCAGACTAAACCTACCATCAAAACCGACGACCTTTTTACCGTCCAAACCAACCATTTTTCCATCAAACCCAACAACTTGGGTTTTGAAATGAAACTGGTAAGCCACAAGTCTTTATTGAATCTATTTTGCAGTGAAAGGGTTTTCTCTGTAACCTGATCATTTAAACTGTTGTGCTTAAAAGAAGATCACTTGCAAGAGCGGTTATAATCCATGCTATAAAATCGAATCATCCTCTGGAAAGGGAAAAAAGGAGCAATTATCTTGCATGCACTCTTGATAAAGGAGGAGCTACACAATGGTATATAGTTTCACACTTTGTTTTTGAGAATGTCCAGGCTTAAGTAACAGCTCTTGATGATAAATGAAAAGATTAATACGCAGTGGATTTACACAGAACATTACGTTTTTAACAATGATCGATACAGAGTATTTGTCATGCATATCACCTGTGTACACCAAGAAATACTTATTTCAATATATATCTGTACAGTATTTACATTTTATATTTAAACTCTAACTCAAAACTTTTTCCAAGAAAATACAGAAATGAAACTGGTAAGCCACAAGTCTTAATCTGCAGCATTTGGTCTACAACAGACCTGGCTTTTCCAGCAAGCGTATCTACATAGATATGTAACAAATCTTAAAAATAGGCATTGTTTTTATATATGAAGCATTATAAATGCTGCTTGGTTTATAAAGCTTCGGTTTTGTACCCGTTTAAAACTCTTCAAAATGTCAAGTGATTTAGAGCTTACTTTGTCAGAATATTTTATAATGTAAGTCAGTCCAGGGGAGTTTAACTATTATATACAGTTCTCTCCCTAGATTGCACTGGCAACGGGGCAGCAATTTAATGCTAGAAATAATATACTTCCTGCTACGATCTCCTCAGTTACATGTTACTCTAAATAATTATTTCTGCAGGGTATAAGAACTTCAAATACAGCAAACGAACTCTCAAGGCATTTCCTTTGTGCTTACAGGTAGACACCGTCGCCTGGCTGGATAAACAGATTTTCTTGAAGGTGTTATTTCAGCATATAAGAATTGATTAAAAAAAAAAAAAAAAAGTGCTTCATGGCTTATTGGTTTTGTAATCTCACAGTTCTCCAGGAACACTTGATTTGCTGCATTTCACCATTACGCTCGTCAGTAGCACTGATTCTGGTTTATCACTATTTGCATTACAAATCTCCTTGTCCAAAGCCTAAACTGATGTATGCACTGCTTGAAAACAAAATTTGAAGTTGCAGAGCAGAAGACTCAAGTCATTAGGTTAGCAGCTGCGTAACCATACTGCTTTCCAAATATAAGATGTAGAGCTTATTGAGTTTCTATGAAGAGTTTAAATGGCTCCCATTAAGCAAAGATGTCCCCACACTGATACTTCCTCTTAAGCAAGGATTCTACCTCCTTTGGCTGAGGCTTGCTCCCTTACATTCGAACATTCATCCAAGTAGCCTGCAATTCCACATTCGTGGGGGAAAGTCTATAGAATAGAAAAGGTTCCTCCAGTCTCTTCCTCTCAGCCTTTTTTTGAAGCATGCAATAAAGCAAAACATTCACAGGCTGACCTTCCATGCAAAACAAGGCAACTTAGTAAGACAGGAACCGCAAAACTGATTGCTCTTTAAAGTTAAAATGAGATTTGAAATAGATCAAGTTAGCAAGTGGTGTTAAGTCTGTAAGTAAGTCTGTTTTTGCCAGTGCAGCACAGTTCCCTATCATGTAGCCAGAGCTGCTTCTGTAGCTCCAAGAAGCAAAACTGCTTTGACAAAATACTGTGTCATGAAAGCATTCGTTGGTGCGGTAGGCACAGCTCAGGTTCAACAAGTTTCTGAAAAAATGAGTACTAACAGAAGCAGCAGCGTCCAAAGAAACACTTTATGTCCCCACTGCAAAATGAGGGGCTTTACCTTGAGTGTTATGCACACTGTCAATAGAAAAGCACCGTAACAGAATCTGCCATGGCAGTTTGTATGTTACTGAAAGACCATCAGAGTGGGACTGCAGAAAGATCTTTCAGAAGTTCCAAAAAGCATGTGGGGGTGGGAGTATAGTTGTGTTAGATAACACAATCTTAGATAAAGATTTTGGTCTTAACGTAAAAGTAAGGGCGTCTACCGATTTCTTCAACTCCAACAACTGAAGCACAAGTCTGAAAAATCGCCTTTAAGAATGCAATGAAAATATTTAACTCTTCTGTATGTTCATAGTTTGTTGTCAAGCAAAGGAATGAATGCTGATGCCTTAACTATCAAGAGCTGTAGCTTACAGAAGGACTACACCTTCCTGGTTTTTTCCCTTTAAAAACGTTAAATGCATGTGAAATTATTTGGGGGTGTTTTCACATGCAAAGCCTAATGCGATGCGTGCAAGCCCTGTCATCTTCTTCCTTTAGTAGTGTCGCATTAAGGGGTGTAGCCGATTGACCGTTACGGGTGCGGTCGGCTTCAGGGTACTGAACTATCACGGCCACGGATCCACCACCAACGCAGCACGCCCTCGCTCTAGTCGCGTTCAAGGAGAACTGTCACGGCCAGGAACAATGCAATTAAGTGCAGTTTATTACGGCAACAGATACACAGGTCCTTTGGATTGCCAGTGATAAATTCACTGTCTGCAAAAGCAAGCTAGCATGCATGAAATGCACAGGTACACGGCCTAGGTATTAAGACGTTAAAAAGCATAAAGACGCTAGAGATTTCTAAGTTTCCGTGGAGACGCCTGGCATAACCAAGCGTTCAGATCTTACCTCGCAGCATCCCAGTGGGCGGGGGGGGGGGGGGATGAGAGGCTCAGCCTGTCGACTGATGTCAGAAGGTATCCTTCGTGACAGTATCTCCCCCAACATTCCCTTTCTCTTAAGCCAATTGATATTATTTTCTATCTTTTAGGTGGAGCTTGAGTGACTCCAGTCATGCGTATCTTGGTTGTGATTGGTAGAAATTACCTCGCTTGCGTTTAAAGGTACAGGCTCCGAGAAATTCAGAGGATGTGCTCAGTGAGGGGTGGTTGCACCTTGGAGGCGGGTAGCTTTTGGGATGGAGGGGTGCTTATAATGCCTAGTCATTTAAGGCAATTACTCCACAAGGAGAAGCAAGGAAGAGAAGGGATAAAAGGGAAAAAACAAGAAGGAGAAAACCAGCTCCAGACTGACCTATAGTAACCTTTTGCTCATTAAGGGTCATTAAGGGTTAACACATTAGAAATCACACCTGTCAAAATGCTAATCCTTGCTAATGTGGGATTCGGTGTGTGTCCCCCTCCTCCTGTACCCCCTCCCCCCCGGTGTTCCTCTGTAATGCGCAAGCTCAGTAGAGATAAGTTAGGTGAGCTGTAATAACCAATCAAAAGGAGCCAAAGAGAGAGTTTTCACAAATTTCCTGTGTATGAATGACGGTGATTCGAGTCAGAGGTGTGCTTGCTTTGCGAAAGATAGCCAAGTACCTGACTCTGCAGAGTTCTGTAATTAATTATGTAATTAAAAGACCTTGGTGTGCATTCCAACTCTGGGTGAATAATTGGCGCGGTGCACTGGGCACGAACCTGCGGATAACATCTGTACTCAGTGTGATGCCTACAGACAATCCTTTACTGTTGGGACCTGCATATTTTTCTGTGCGTTCAACACAAACCCTTTGGCACAACTAGTTCCCTACGTAGCTGCCAGTTCACCACTCAGTTGCACTTCTGAAGAGGAAAAGCTATTTCCATCTAATGTAGGAGCACATACTCTAAATGCAAGCTTCACTCAGCTGGTCATTTACTGCAGGACAAGATTTGAAAACTGTTGTGGAGATTCTGTTGGGTTTTCTGCTTACAGAAAAATTAAGTGCTAGATCGCCCTCTACTCCACTTTGTAGTGCTGCGTTTAATGGAGATTCAAAGAATTTCATTTGCTCCTCCGTTTATGGACAATGAGCTGAAGGAACAGGTACAGCACGTTAGCCTGGAATGCCTTCCCTCCCAACCAAAGTAAACTGGAGCTGTAACTAACACAAGCAGAAACAAGGCTTCCACGTTTTCAGCTGAATAAAGTTCCAACAAAATCATCCTCTGGGATTTGAAGCTTACTTCAAATTACATGCCAACAACTCTTTTCCCTGAAAGGTCTTGCCCAGTTCTTACGTCATAGTAAAGTGTGTACCTATAAAATTTACAGTTAACGTCTTCACTTAGTTTGTCCAATTTTTGCATTATCGCTCAGCTGTGTGCTCATTTATAAGTTGATGCATGTATACAAGCTGCTGCTCAAGTCCTACGTCTTGTTTGCAATTCTTTGTTTCCTTGTTGCCAGCCTATTGTAAAGCGGATCCCTGCTGCTACTTGCTCTAGAAGAAAAGGAATCATCGGTTTGGTTACCAAATACCCGCTTCTGGAAACCAGAAGTGTTTTGGTCTCTCTTCCCTTCGAATGACTCCACACCTCTCATCAGATAATGGATTGCTGACCTAGAATCAGAGAACATCCCAAGGTGGAAAGGGCTCACAATAATGAGCGAGTCCAACTCCTGGCTCCACACAGGACCACCCCAAAAGCAGAGCCTATGTCTGAGAGCATTGTTCAAACACTTCTGGACCCCCGTCAGGCTCGGTGCCATGACCATTGCCCTGGGCAGCTGTCCCAGTGCCCGAGCGCCCTCTCAGGGCAGCACCTGAGGCGCATGGGTCTCGGCGGGGCGGCCCGGGAGGGGAGGAGGACGGCGGGGCGAAGCGGCCGCTCCCTCAGAGCCGTCTCCCCGCCGCCTCGCCCGCACGTCGGGGCTTTTTCGTGTCGGGGCTTTTTCGTGTTGCGCCCTCTGGCTCTCGCCGCGGGCGACATGCCGCTCCCCAGCGCGGACAGCTTGCGCGCGGGGCCTGCCCACGGCGGCGGCGGGAGGGAAACCCCAACCGCAAAGCCCTCCCGGCAGGGAGAGCTCGGGGTGAGGGCCGGTCCGGCACCGACAGTAAAGACACGCCGGAGGAAACGCTCTGCTTTTAGCCGTGAGCACCGCGGCCAGGTTGAAAAGGCGTCACGCTGGAGCTCCGAGTTGGGCGGCGTTCCGAGGCCGTTGTGGCAGTTGTGGAGACGGCCTCGGCTGAGGTGGCGGCTGCTGTCGCTGCTGTCCCCTCTGTCCCTGCTGTTGCCGCTGTTCCCGGCGCCTGGAGACCCCCGGCAGCCCCCTGTGACAGGACCTGTGGCCCCGGGGAGCAGGACCTGTGGCCCCCTGTGCCCGCCGCCTCGTCGGCCATCCCGGCAGCAATCCTGCCAGCACAGAATAGCTCACTGGCTTTACGTGCGTTTCAGGGTAAAGTGACAATTAACTTCTATTTCCTGGCTTGGGTGCTGCTTTATTCTTTAACGGAGCTTCAGGTTTAAAGGTTAAACTCAGTTCTGTCAAGGTTAAACTCAGTTTCGTGAATGGCATCTTGGACAAAATCTTAAGCTGTGATTGACTCTCTGCTTAACAGAGGCCAAACGTGTACCTACTGAGAAGCAGGTCATAGGTGATAAGCCCTCACAAATTAACTTGCTATCACAAAGTGACGCCCAGAAAAAGTGTATTCAAAAGCTAGGCTCATTATAGAATCACAACAAAGCCATCATGACTGGTGCAGTAGACAGTGAGGTAGAGGGTGAGCCCTGGAAAGACAGAAGTAAAGTAGCAGCGAAATGCAGGTACCTTTGTGCACACGAAGCAGAAAAGCGCAGGCAGTAAAGTAATAGTGCTCCATTACTAGCGTGAGCAACAATTATATATAAATCGCAACCATTATCTATTAGATAATAGGTAATAATTAATAGATAATTGCAAAGCTCCAAAAATGCAATAAATAACTGATTCCCCTCAGAGAATGTCATTTGCATTTTTATATTAAAAAGACTCCAGAGTTGTAATGGATTAAAATCCTACGAAAGTGAAAGAAATGGCATCAGCCACTAGTTCTGCAGAAGCTAAAAGTAATACTGATAGAGTTTTGATGGAAATTTTTCCTTTGTGTGTTTAGTTTGGGGATTCCTTTTAAATCATTCATACCAGCAATTTAGTTCTTAAAGGCCGTTTCTTTGAGATTAAGTGACAGGACTTCTACTACTCTTTTCTTCTTGGAATGCTTCTTGGTATTCTTACGTCAGCCAGAACATTTGTCTCTGCCGCAGATGAGAACAATGACCATAGTTAACAAGCCCAAATCTTCAAAGTCTAAAAAGCCATCTTCAAGGCGGTCTGGCAAATCCAAGAAACCGAGTACTAAAAAACTGATGTCACGCACCGCAAACTGGGGCCGGATACCACCTGCAGAAGATTCAAGCCGAGTCTCTGTGGCCCAAGGATGTGGAGGTGCTATTTATTGTAGATCCTCTGAAAAATCTAAGCCTTTTGCCCAAAGAGATCTAAGTAAGTGTGCGCTTTATCCTGCCTCTGTTTTCTTCAAAACAAAAGTAGAAAGTGCAGTTCTTACTTGTTGCACTGATAGAGAACGGGACTACTGTGAATAAAGACTTCCAGAGCGATTCTCCTAAGGCAACTGAAGTGACTGACGTTACAGAAATTAATTTTGATATATTTACAGTCGACAGAGAAATATGGGGAGCATTTTGTAATGCACAGATTCATCCATATCTTTTCTGTTTTGCAAAGAAAAGTGTTTGATTGTTGCTATTCACAGGTTCCATTATTCACAGGTTTTTGAATGCTAAGATTGCTCAGGAAAAGATCTGATATTTGTAGGGGTACCGTCATTCCTAGTTATTTGTTTTTACATTGTCCTTGCATTTATTACCATATAATTTCAAGTCTAAGTTTGTGGTTGAAGTTATAATAAGGAAAAAAGCATATAATAAGGAAAAAATTAAAATGGTTGACTAAACTTTTTTTTCCCAAAACGTTGTGTTGACCAGCCAATTTGAATATGGCGGTATTAAAGGTCTCTGCAATAAGTTTTTCTGTTTTGGATTGTAGCTAGTTCCTCTAGGTGCTCCCGCAGAATAGTATTTTTACTATGCCTATATATACTTTATATATTTACTATACCTATATATACTTAATACCTTTCTTAGAAACAAACAAACAAAATCTCTTTTTAAATATAACTTTCTTGCAGTTGTTAATGATGGAATTGCTCCGCCACAAAGGATTCTTTTTCCACCTGAGAAGATACGTATGGATTGGCAAGAAACACAAAGTGTTGGAGTTGGCCTGTACAATCTTGGCAACACGTGTTTTCTTAATGCTACTCTACAGTGTTTGACCTACACCCCCCCACTTGCCAATTACATGCTTTCTCTTGAGCACAGCCAGTCATGTGAGTACTTTCTATCAGTATTTTAAATCTGTTGGATAGCTGTGAAGGTGAAAGAACAGCAGTGATTCTGTGAGACAAACTTACTTGCCTGATTTTACCTGTAGAAGCTGGCTTTGAGCATTGTATTAGCAGCGGGCTCGGAATAGCATATGGAGTGCGTTTAATGCACCATGTGTTTTTTTTGTTTGTTTGTTTGTTTGTTTTTTTAAAAGGATCTTTTCTTGCTTCATGGGAATAATGAAGTGCATTGGACAGTAATGCATTTAATGAACATTTGGCATTTGGGCTATTTGGGCTTCCTGCTGCTAGAAAGGCAATAAAATTTAGGATGTTGGCATCATAGGTCTTTAGTCTGCACAGCCGAGGTTCCATAATGCACTACAATAAAGGGTCTGTTTGTTGTTGAACCAATTAAAAAAAAAAAAAAAAAAAAAAAAAACCTAGAAAGCAATATGAGCTGTTATGAACACGACTAGATTTTTTTGTGGGACTGAATTAAAATCTAGACTGATTTTGTCCTAAATAAAATGTTGTACTATAAAGTAAATGTTGTACTAAACCTGTATGCTTTTTAGGCTGGTATCTTTGTATCGATACCTAGAAATTTAACTGTTTTCTTCCTGTATATAGAAATCGTTTCAGTTAAGAATCCTGTTGAAAAAAGGAGGGCAGAAGTACTATTACATACATTACTGTAATTTTTCCTTTCTCCCAAAGGACTCGTAGCTCTGTATCATGAAGCTCACCTGACAGCACTGTGCTGAAAATAACCCACATTCTCTTAATGCTGTATCATCAACGTCAAATATTCTTTCCTCATACATTTTGCAACCTGTGGAGTTCACATTCCTGTCAGCCTTTACAAACGTGACTTTGCAGTAGTCTTTTAGATTTCTCATCACAAAATGCACTTGAATACAGGCTTAATGGATATTTTTATTCTATAAAGTTGTGTGAAATGAAATGTTAGGAGGCTGTTGGGACAAGGAGAGTGGATATTGTATCTATAGTTTAAATGTTACTTATATGTTTGTTTGTAGTTATGTCTGTTTCGCTAGACTGGGATGCTTTCTTCTTTCACTCTTCAGGTCGTGAACAAGATTTTTGCATGATGTGCACGATGGAGACTCACATTAACCAGGCCCTGCGTTGCACTGTTGATGTCATCGAGCCTACGCGTGTTATCAATAATCTCAGTCGTAAGTGGCTTCAGATGTGTTTCTTTTTCAGCATCTTGTAATCTTCAAATAATTATTTGATGTGTATAAATGGTTTTAACACTATAAAGAAGAGAGATTTTAGAAACAGGAGAATTACTTCATTTTTAAATGAGGTAAATACTATCATCTTCTTATTTAGGAATAGGACAACATTTCCGTTTTGGCAGTCAAGAAGACGCACACGAGTTCTTGCGCTATACTGTTGATGCTATGCAGGAAGTGTGCTTGAATGGAAGCACCAAGTAAGCATAAACAAATTCACTTTTATACGTTCTCTAGCACCTTTTAGGCCTTTATTTACTATCAAAACTGAAAGTCTAGGTCATCCTTGGTTTTCATAAAACTCTTTGAAGAGTTAACTGTGTGCCTTAAATCTTCTGAGGTCTGATTATAATTTATTTCCAGATTGGACAGATCTTCTCAAGCTACCACCACCATTCATCAAATATTTGGAGGATTTCTAAGATCAAGAGGTACTTTTAAAAATATTCCTGTCCTTAGAACTGATCTGTGTCTTTTGTCGGTAGTAAAGCAGTCTGTAGTTTGTCTGAAGTAGTATCTATCGACAACTTGAATGTGGACAGTTAGTCTCCTTCACGTGTTGTTAAGCATTTATATTTTGCTTCCAGTGAAGTGCTTGAATTGCAAAGCAGTTTCGGATACGTATGACGCATTTCTTGATATCACTTTGGATGTAAAGGTAGGAGGTTTTGTAAATATAATTCATGATGTTTAAGTACATGTATAACTTTCTAAATTAAACTTGTTTAACTTAAAAAACCAAACCACGTACAATGTTAAAATATAAGAGCTTGGTGGTGGTTAGAAAGTGGATTGGACTTTGTCCTTCTGTGGAACCCCTGTAAATAGTCTCCACGTCTGCATTGGGTTTAAGGGGAAAGAATTTTATTGCTGCACAAAGTATAATACTGTCACACTTCTTTGTTGTTCTACCTCAATATACATCTAATTGTTAGACTGCTGGATTTGTTGCCAGTATTGATGACAAAGCACACTATAGATGCTGTCTGCGTTACTGGAAAATGATTTGTTTCAAAGTAGAATGACTTCCAGGTGAGGTAAACGCTGAGCATGCTCTTTCTGCCTCCTTCTTGACAGTGCTCATAGTAGATCGCTTAAGTATGTATTAGTCAGGTTCTCTTATAAACTCCTAGTGCGTCTCTGGAATTTTGAATTTACAGTGACTTTACGCTCTTCTTTCTCGCTCCTCTAGGCGGTTTCATCTGTTACCAGAGCTCTAGAACTATTTGTGAAACCTGAAGAGCTGGATGGAGAGAATTGCTATAAATGTAGCGAGTAAGATCATTACTAATTATGTCTTAATACTAGATATTAGTTTTATATATTACATGACTTAGAGCGTAAGTTATCCTTTAACTTCATTTAGAAATAAGGAGACGCAGCTTTGTTGTTGTTGTTGTTGTTGCTTCATTTCGTAGTAGTGGTGAGCTGAAGCAAGGAGCTATGGAGAATGATTTGGAGTGGAAGGCAGCAGCAGGTTCCTGCAGGTCCCAGCGTTCACTGTGAAACAAAGTTAGATTGAGTGTCAGGGAATGTGAGCTGGCTCCGTGGTAATGAATGTTAGCAGCCTGTGCTGGCTCACTAAACAGCGTCTTGCACAGCTCTTGAACTGTGAAACCTGTCGATGTGGACTAATGCCTGAAATGATCTCCCTTAAGCCTAACCCGTGCACAGGGAAAGCCTATTGAGTTCAGGCGCTCTCTGTGCTGATCAATATGTAAGATGTTTCTACGTATGTGAGAAACAATTGAACATTTGCATAAGATGGTTTGGCAAAACAAGCTGTTAGTCAAACATCCCCTCAGAAAAGCACAGAGTGCCCGGCTCAGTTCTGTAGGATTCATGCCTGACCCCTCTAAATGAAAAATGCAGTATCCACTTCTTGTTGTCGGATACTAAGGAAATTAGGGTGTCGAATCAAGAGCGTCCAATAGGTTATTAAAGCAATTTAATCCCAGGTTCGTCTTGGCCTGCGGATCCTAGAAAGCAACATGCAGCGTATTCAGGATTCTCATAAGTGATGTCTGAGGAAGAGAAAGAACTGTAATAGCACCTCACATCTGAATTGCATGGTCTTTCCTTAATGTGCTCTTTGAGGTGTGATCGGTTCAGTCACACTTAAAGCCAGAATTTTCTGTCTTTTTGTGAGCTTAAAAGGAAAGGCCTTGCACATGTACAGTACTTTTTCCATTGCTGATAACTGTTATTAGTCTTATATATAACTCATTTTTAATATTTTTTGTTTATATTTTATAACTCCCTGGTAATACGCTTTCATGAGAGATTCCTGTTCCCGCTGTGCTCTGAGTTGTTGGTAAAACTTACCTTCTTCTCTGTATTAACAAACGTGACATGCAGTGCATGGGTTTATGAAAAGAAAAAACCAAACATATGATGCAAGTAAATATCATTCAAATAGCATAAGCATGCGTGAGACATTAAAAGGAGTTTGTTTTGGGGGCGAAAAAGAAGATGCTTTCAAACACTTGTCTCTGCTTGTTTTTAAGGTGTAAAAAGATGGTTCCTGCATCCAAGAGATTTACCGTACACCGTTCTTCCAACGTTCTCACAATATCACTGAAAAGATTTGCAGATTTCACAGGTGGAAAGATCAACAAGGTATATTAAGAATATACCTTAAGAATATAGAGAAATGGTCTGCTTTTATTTTCATTTTCTCTTTTTTTCATTTTTCTCTTAATATCAGTAAAGTTCCTGCTTGACAAGAAGCATAAACTTTCCTCTGAGAAGGCTAATTCATCAGGAAACAGTTGTCTGCAACTTCTAGTATTAAACGTTGCTTATGGGAAGACTTATTTTTAGTGAATCAAGAGATATATTCATATAATTCCAGTCTCTGTTTTTTGGAAGTGTTTTTCTCTGGCTAGTCTGCGAAGTACTCTGATATAATTTTTCTATCTTCTTGGTCTCTCTTTAGGAGGTAAAATATCCTGAATATTTGGACCTCCGAGCCTACATGTCTCAATCAAGTGGAGAACCACTCCTCTATGCCTTATATGCGGTGCTGGTGCATCATGGAATCAACTGTCGCACAGGACACTATGTATGCTACATGAAGGTAGAAGTCAACATCATTTCTAACAGGGTAAAAGGTTGTGCTGGCAAACCAGTTAAAGTGTTACTAGTAGTACTGTTTCTAGGCAAAAAGATTTTCTGAAATAATCCCAAACTTGAAAATGGGATCTTGTATAAAATCTTAAGCTGTGATTGACTCTCTGCTTAAGAGAGGCCAAACGTGTACCTACTGAGAAGCTAGGTGATAAGTGTTTTTGTACACTTATAAGTGGTCATTTTGTAAAGAGACTGCTGAAAAATCTGAACACTGCTGCTGCAGAACTCTGAATGGGGGGCTAGCAACTGTTTTAACTGATCTGGAATCTTGAGTTTACTTTTCAGTGGACAGGAGGAGAGTCTCTCAAGGCAAACAGAAATAACACCCGATACTCATGTCAACATAAATTTATGCTCAGAGTGTAGGTGTAGGAACAGCGTCGGTATGTATATGGAACATCGGGAGAGGAAACTATATCGGTATTTACAGCTTTTCTACTTCCTTGTCAGAGAGACGTTATCTCCAAATTAGAAATTGATGTATTTTGAATAAGGGCTGGTGGATCGGATTTATTCTTACTAGTGTTAATATTTGCTCTTGAATAGTACTTAATATCTGGTAACGCATCAATCAATCGTCAAAAATAAACTTAAAAATGTGTAAGGCTTATCTCGTTGGTCGATACAAAGACCAAGGTCTTTTCTCTTTTCTCTTTTTTTTTTTTCCCAGTATTGTTTTTCTGTTTTCCTTCTCACTGCAGTCTTGATTTTGTTTCTTGTCCCTTAAGTATGTTTTCAATGTGTTGTTGAAACATTTTCCCTTTCAATCCGAAAAAAGGAGCTGTCACTGGTGTCTGCAAGTTGAAGACTGGAGCTTATCTGAAAATCACTGAGCCCAAGAGCTGTCACCTTAGTCTTCCAATAGGACGGGGATGTCTTCATTTCTCAGTTAAATGCATTTTTCAGGTTTGTGTATTATTTTCTCAGGAACGGAAAGTGTGCGCACAATTTGCCAGTTGTGGGACTAGGAGTTCTCTTATTTCCTGTGCTTTGTTTAACCTGTCTTAAGTTTAATGGATAGCAATCAAGGTGTACTAGAAATCTGAAAACACTTTATGCTTTGTTCTCTCAGTCATTTTGGTATAACAAACTAGCTTATGGTTTAAACCCTCCATTAGGTTAGCATTTTCCCTAAACGTAACAAGTCCCTGTGTGCTACAGGAAGACAGTAACAAAAAATTAAGTATAGATATTCATCCTGTCATTATTCAGCTTCTGCCTATGGACACACAATTACGCTTATTTAAAGCGGTATCCTCTTGAAACCTAATCAGCATGTTAGAAAGGACTTAGTTATCGGCTTTTGTCCTGGAGGGCTGAGGTTTGGTCTGTTTTGTTTTACATTCAGCATTTCCTTTTCTAGCTTCCATTCCCCTGTTGTTTTGCATGAGGAAAACATGCAGCTTTACAAAGTAGAACGGAAAGAGATGCTTTTCAGTCTAACTTTTCAGTTTTTTGTAGGAGTTTTAAATGTGGTGGGTGCAAAACAGCATAAGTACTGCTGCCAAAGTTATATTCAAACAAGTATTTCTTGGAGAAGCAGAAGAAGCCCAGGGAGAAATAAATTTACAAACATGCTCTTCATGCTCTCCTTTCCCAAGATTTCTCTGAGATATATCCCGTAGTCTGTGGGTTTTGAGGTATGTGGTTCCCAGGAGTGAAAAGGAGGGCCAAACAGCTCTCCTCTTGGATCTCAACGTGCCAGGGCTTTAGTGTACTGCCACTTATGGCTCCGCTTTTCACCTGGAAAAAGCGACCTCATGCTGTAAACTGAGGAGCCCTGCAATTGTTCTACTTGTTGTTTTTTTTTTTTTTTTTTTTTTCCCTGCTCGTATAGGCTTAGAAATGTGCTGATGAAACAATAAAAAAGCCAGCTTGGTACATCTCCTTACAAAAAAATAAGTACAAACTTGAGCTCCTGATTGGCTTCATGCTGAACTCTGTGCTGTTCTTGTCGTAATCTTGGTCTCTCAGTAGATAATATGGTTTAATTAAGAATAGAATCATGTGATAAAGAAGATCTCACACTGCAACAAATTCAACATCTCAAATGAAATTTTACATTTTCCGTGATTTTCTTTCTGAGCAGAAGTGTGTAGTATTAAATATATATATATATATATCTGTGATGAAGCCACGGTCGCAGTTACTCAGATATCTTAATAAGCACTTGCAGGAAGATAAATTGCTGCATCTTTTAGCATTATTTAATTGTAGGGTTAGAGACATGTTGATTCAACAGAGCTGTAAAGTTTCTAAGAGGTCACTTTGAAAAATACCAGCTAAATTACTGGCAAGACTGCACCCGTTCTTAAAAACAAACAACCCCCCCAAATCATCTGTTTTCCTCTTACAGGTAACTGAAGTAATCCCCAAAGAAGACAGTTCACTATCCATAGGCAAGTTTTATTTTTAAACATTTTCTACATTTTATACCTAGCCACAACTTAACAACCAGTTAACAGTTGGTGACAATCCTGTTCAGTGTTGAAAATGTCATTCTGGCATAGGAAACAAAGGACTTCATCTTCTTGCTTTACAGCTGAATGTCTTCTACATAATGTTTGGAGAAGTGAAATCTTGCAAGAGGTTTTCAAAAATTCTGCCCGGTTTGGATGATGAAGTAAATTGCCATAGTCAGTAGATTCTGGCACTGACAAGTTCCTTCAAGCTAAAGAGGGAGTGCGATTGTTGCAAAGCATGTCTGTATTTTGAGACAGGGACGACCACAAGTTTTAATCTTAAAATACGACATGGAGGGGAGGCTGGTTGTTCACACATTCTTGCAAACATTAATACAATCTGTCCCATTATCAAGAACAAAATTAGGGACTGAACGGAGGTCTTTCAAATACTAGTGTTGCAAAAATAGACTTTTTATGCTACTAATGTCAAAAGAATCCTGATTGTACTAAACTGTAAGTGTCTCTTCTAGCTGATAAATCAGGAACAGCACAGAAGAAAATGCGTCTGCTCTAATGCTCTTTGGGCTTCGGTGAATTCTCTGGCCAGCAGATGGCGAACTCGCTTTTTCTAAACCAGTCAAAAGTATAGGGAGAAAGTAAATGTCTTGCACACGTTACACAAGTCCAGGGCATTGGGATCACTGGGCTACATGAGTGAAAGAGATGCACCCCAACAGTACCCCACTTAGATACGCTGCTTGAAACATAAGCAGGATAGGAGGGCTGTGCAAAGCAATTTTGGTAAATTGAGAAATTCATGTATTTCATCAAGCCTGAAGATACTAATTAGTTTCATGTGGGGGAAGGTCAGTCTTTCAAAGAAAAGAAAAAACGTCTCTTAAGCAGGATTTTCTGAATGGTGGAATCTAATCTGAAAAAAGGCTACTTCAGCAGGTTATTTATTTATTTATTTATTTTTAACTGTATTGAACCTCTCAAGTAAGCTAGGAGCAGACTAGGAACAACTGAGGACTTGTTAGAGTGTGCCTTTTCACCTGGACTCATGTTACTTTGAATAAATTAACAAGGATAGCTAGTGATAATTTGTGATTTAAGGAAATCCCAGATACGTGAGAGAAAGAGCAGAATTAAAGCAGTTAAATTCCTGCTCTCTCTAATAAGTGCTCTCTCTAGCCAGTTTCTGAACGCTTCTGTTCTGTGGCTAGGATTTGGTCAGCTTGACCACAAGATCACTAGTAAAACAAGGATGCCGTCCAGTCAAACCTTCAAATGAATGTAACTTACCTAAGGTCTACCATTTGCTATCAAAGCAGGTAGCTTTGTCCTAATATTCTGTACAGTTGACCAATTTTAGCACGGAACTGAAATGCAGTCAGTTTAATGGGAGGGCTTTGGAAGCTGCCTTCAACAGTCAGTTCAGCCCTGTAGTCAGAGAGCAGATCAAGCCATGTGCAGGGTTGTGACTTCTCTCTTTAGAAAGAAAACCACTGAGCCAGACAGTTCCATGTTGAGTATCACAACAGGGAATGACATTTCTTCCCTTTGTCTTTCAGATGCAGAGCTTACTGATGGAAGCCTTCAATACTCAGACTAAACCTACCATCAAAACCGACGACCTTTTTACCATCAAAACCAACCATTTTTCCATCAAACCCAACAACTTGGGTTTTGAAACGAAACTGGTAAGCCACAAGTCCTTATTGAATCTATTTTTCAGTGAAAGGGTTTTCTCTGTAACCTGATCATTTAAACTGTTGTGCTTAAAAGAAGGTCACTTGCAAGAGCGGTTATAATCCATGCTAATCCATGCTCCGTGCTGTTCCTTACAGTCAGCACACCAGGTTCCCCCAGTGCGGTAACATGTAAGGGTGGAAGCCTAGGGAACACTCAGGTAATGCTGCTATAGCATACCCTGAAAGCCTCCTCAATGCTCTACAGTTTCTTTAAAATGTGAATGTTAGTTTAATTTTCCTAGTCACTTTAAGCAATTACTCCACAAGACCTTATTGTTCTCCACAACTCCCTCTTAGAGGTTGTAGCAGCGTGGGGGTTGGCCTTTCTCCCAAGCAGCAAGCAACAGGAGAAGAGGAATTGGCCTCAAGTTTCACCCAGGAAGGCATGGGGTGGATATGAGGAAAAAATTCTTCCCTGAAAGGATTGTGAGTCCTTGGAAGAGGCTGCCCAGGGAAGGAGTTGAATCACCGTCCCTGCAGCTCTGCAAAAGACGTGTAGATGTGGTGCTTGGGGACGTGGTTTAGTGGTAGACTTGGCAGGGCTGGGTTAGCGCTTGGACTTGATGACCTCAGAGCTCTTTTCCAGCCTAAAGGATTTGACAATTCTATGGTAATAAGCACAAGTGCTGAGACACAGAGCTGACCAAGCAAACATAGAGACAAGGACAAGACATGAACCATGAGGATTCTTAACAGAAGAGTAGAGAAAGCAGCTAGAAATAGAAGATCTTTTTAGAAGAGAACTTTCCAAGCTAGAGAAAGAGGAAAGCATACGTGTGTAACTTCAAACTTGAACAAGAAAGGAAAAGCATGCTAAACACTGACAAGAAAAACACAAAGAAATATAAACACCAACACTTCAGACTAAAACTTCAAGAATGATTTGGCATTTGTTGTCTTGTTGAGGTTTACGGAAGTTGCCAGAAATATTTTTTTTCTGGGGGTGAATCTGATAAATTATCTTAAATTTAACTGTCACTGACAAACCTGTGAGTCCGAGGAAATAGATACTGAGTGGTGTCCCAGTAGGCAGGAGGGCAGCGGTGGCTGTGTCACCCAGGTGTCACAATGGGCAGCGGTGGCTGTGTCATCCAGGCGTCACAGTGGGGCCGTGACATGGCAGCCCAGTCAGGATAAAAGGCCCCTGGTTGCAGGCAGGCCCCAGTCGGGATGGAAGCCCCTGGCAGCAGGCAGCAGAGGGCAGAGCAGGGCAGGACAGGGAGGTGAGTACGTGATGGAGCAGGGGCTGAAGTGCAGTGCGAGCCTGAATGGTCCAGGAACCAATGTGGGGAGGAGATGCTTGTGTGCTCATCCCAGTGCAGAGATGATGCCTGGGTGCCTGAGAAGGTGCCCGCGGGACTCAGGAGCTGCTTTCTTGCTCGATGGAAGTTCTTGGCTATGGCAAGAAGAATCTGGGTGCTCCCCAGGCTTCTTAGCTGCTGTGTCCAGATACTCCCTGGGTGTGCAGGGAGATGCTTGGTTTCTCCAAGAAGACAGCTGGGTGATGCAGAGATTTTTTTGGATGTCTCAGGAAGATGGATTGGTGATCCTGGCTGGTTCTTGGTGGCTCCAGAGAAATGCTTGAGTGCTATTTGGGGATGCTTGTGTACCCTAGGAGATGTGGTTGTGTGCCCAAGGGAGAGGCTAGTTTGATCCAGGGTAAAGCTGTGTTTCTCCAGGGAGGATTTTGGGTGCTCCAGGGAGATGGTTGGGTGCTTTTTGTGTGATGCTTGGCTCCAGGGAGATGCTGGAGTGCTGTGGGGAGATGCTTAGTTCCTGCTCTTTGGTATCTGTGTCCCCTGGGGGGGTGCGTGCATGAGCACGGGGACATACTTGAATGATCCTGGTAGGTACTTGTGCAGCCCTCAGAAGCTCTTGGGTGCCAAGGGAGGTGCTTCCCATGTCCAGTGGGATGTTTGTGTGCCCCAGGTGGTGTTTTGGTGCCCTGGGGAGATGCTTGGGTTCTCCAGTCAGATGTAGGACTGTGGTGGGAAGGTTCCTGTGTGAGGTGCAATGAGGTGCTTGGGTATTGCAGGGAGGTGCTTCTGTGCTGCAGGGAGATGCTTGGGTGCCTGGGGCAGAGCTTTGTGTGATTAGGGGATAGATTTTTGTGCTCTAAGGTGCAGCCAAACATTCCCCAGACCATTCCCCATCTTGGGAGCACCCAAGCATCTCCCCAGAGCACCCAACCATATTGTACTAGGAGTACCCAAGCAGCTCCCCAGAGTACACGAGCATGTCCAAGGAGCATTCAGGCACCTCCCTAGAGAAGACATGAACCTCCCTAGGGAAAGAACCAGTCTCCCTTGGGAATACAAGCATCTTCCTGGAGCACTCTCCACGACACCCAAGCCTCTCGCCAAGGAACATAAGCACCTCTTGAAATCACCGAGATTTTCCCCAGGGCACACAAGCCTTGTGTTGGAGTAGACAAGCATCTCCCCAGGACACCTAAGCACTACATTCTACCTGTGAGGCATCATCCAAGAGCATTCCAGCACCTTCCAGGAGATCCCAACATCACCCTGAGCTCACAAGGTTCTGCCCGGCTCAGCCAGGCATCTCTCCGGAGCACCCAAGCATCATTGTAGGGCATCCAAACATGACCCTTTTAAGGACCCAAGCATTTTGGGTAGACCTGTGCGGTGCCAGGGGTTGGACTTGATCATCCTTATGGGTCCCTTCCAACTCGGGCTATTCTATGATTCTACGATTCCCCAGCAGCAGCAAAGCATTTCCCCAGGAACACGGCTATTTCCCTGAGGCACACAAGCATAACCCCCCGAGAACGCAAGCATCTTCCTGGAGAACCCACGCATCTCCCCACAGCACTCAGGCACCCCACTGCAGCATTATTGAAACATCTCCCCAGGGAACCCAAGCACATCCCAAGGTACTTTGACATCCGTCCAGAGCTCCCAAGCAAGTTCTTTCAGCATCTCGGTCGTTCAAAAAGCACCTCTGTGAAGCATGCAGAGACCTCTGTGGAGTACCCTAACTTGTCCCTGGGGTAGGAGAGGTAGATACCCAGGATCCCCAAGCATCACTCTGGTACACCCATCACATCCTTGGTACGCAAAAGCACCTCCCCGTGCTGCACAAGCAATTTGCTGAGGCAGCCAAAGATCTCCCCAGAGCACCCAGTCACCTGCGTGGGATATTCAAAAAGCAAAGCGCGGACAGAAAAGCAAAGCAAAAAAGGTCCAAAAATAAAACAAAGCAATGCAATGAATATGTACCTATAAAAAAAAAAAAAAAAAAAGGACAAAAAAACCCAAGGAAAGCAGGGCCAGGAAAAGCAAAGTAAAGCATGTCCAGGAAAGGCAAAGCAGTGCAAGGCAGAGCAAAGAAAAGCAGAGCAGAGAAAGTAAAGCAAAGCCATGGCAGGAATACAAAGCAAAGCAAACCAAAGGAAAGCACGGCCAGAAAAAGAATGGTCAGGAAAGGCAACGCAGAGCAAGGCAAAGCGAAGCAGTGCAAAGCAAAGCAGTGCAAACTTGTACAAGGAAAGTCCCAGCAGTGCCAGGAAACGTATAGCAAAGTAACGAAAGCAGTTGGAGGCAAGGCAAAGCACAGCAGGGGTAGGACAAGCAGAGCAGAGAAGGTAAAACCAAGAGGTGCCAGGAATACGAAGCGAAGCAAGACAAAGGAAAGCGTGGCCGGAAAAAGCATGGCCAGGAAAGGCAACGCAGAGCAAGGCAAAGCAAAGCAGTGCAAACTGGTACAAGGAAAGTCCCAGCTTTGCCAGGAAACGTAGAGCAAAGTAAAGAAAGCAATTGGAGGCAAGGCAAAGCAGAGCAGGGGTAGGAAAAGCAAAGCGGAGCAGAGAAGGTAAAGCAAAGCCGTGGCAGGAATACAAAGCAAAGCAAAACAAAGGAAAGCGTGGCCTGAAAAGCAAAAGAAAACATGGCCAGTGGAGGCAAAGCCGAGCAAGGCAAAGCAAAGCCCTGCTAGGGAAAAGAATGCGGCATAAGGAAAAGAAATGACAAGCAGGGCCAGGCAAAGCAAAGCGCGGCCAGGAAAACCAAAGCAAAGAGGTCCAAAAATAAAACAAAGCAATGCAATGAATGTGTAACTATATTAAAAAAACAAACAAACAAACAAAAAAAATGCAAAAAAAAGACCAAGCAAAGCAGGGCCAGGAAAAGCAAAGTAAAGCGTGTCCAGGAAAGGCAAAGCAGTGCAAGGCAGAGCAAAGCAAAGGAAAGTAGCACAAGGAAAAGCAAAGCAGTACCAGGAAATGTAGAGCAAAAGAAAGAAAGCAGTTAGAGGAGGCAAGGCAAAGCACAGCAGGCGTAGGAAAAGCAAAGCAGAGCAGAGAAGGTAAAGCAAAGCCGTGGCAGGAATACAAAGCGAAGCAAAACAAAGGAAAGCGTGGCCTGAAAAAGCATGGCCCGGAAAGGCAACCCAGAGCAAGGCAAAGCAAAGCAGTGCAAACTGGTACAAGGAAAGTCTCAGCAGTGCCAGGAAACGTAGAGCAAAGTAAAGAAAGCAGTTTGAGGCGAGGCAAAGCACAGCAGGGGTAGGAAAAGCAAAGCAGAGCAGAGAAGGTAAAGCAAAGCCGTGGCAGGAATACAAAGCAAAGCAAAACAAAGGAAAGCGTGGCCTGAAAAACAAAAGAAAACATGGCCAGTGGAGGCAAAGCAGAGCAAGACACAGCAAAGCAAAGCAAAGTGAAGTAGCACGAGGAAAAGCAAAGCATTGCCAGGAAAGACAAAGCAAACAAAGCAAAGCAAAGCAATCTGAGGCAAAGCACAGCAGGGGCAGGAACAGCAGAGGAAAGTAGAGAAGGAAAACCAAAAGTGTGCCCGGAAGAGCAGAGCAGAGCAAAGCAAAGCAGAGCAAGGAAAAAGAAAGAGAAGCGAAGCAAATGTAAGGAGCTGGAGGGCAGCCCTCCTGCCGGTTCCCAGTGTCTGCGGGGCAAAGACCGCAAGGCCCTCATGCCGGGTAGAGCTGGCGGCCAGACTCGGACGGTGGCTGTACCCTGCTCGCCCGCTCCCCGGCCTCCCTGACACCTCATAGTCCGCCGTGACAGCGGGCAAGAACCATGTCTTGCTTTACCTGGTTTTATCTTTATTTATTTACTTATTTATTGTTGGCTTCCATCCAATGTAGTTGTGGGAATCATGTAGTTACTTACCGTCGTTGAAAACCTCACCCAACGCCGTCCCCAGACGAATAGCAGTGGGGCCCGCCTAGCGGCAGGCCACACGGCTGGAGCCACAGAACTGACCATGTCGGGTGGCCGGGCCTGCTGCCCCCACCCTCGAGTTGCGAGGGGACAGTGTCCGGGCTGCGGGGAAGCCCAGCTGTGTGTCTGAGGGTTTATGCGTTCCGAAATATACCGATAGCCTCATCGGCAAAATCGTCGGGACGGTCTGCAAAGGAAGCCTAGCGCAGCACAGGAGAGCAGAGAAATGAAGAGGAAAGCAGAGCAAGGCAAAGCAAAGCAGTGCAAACTGGTACAAGGAAAGTCCCAGCAGTGCCAGGAAACGTAGAGCAAAGTAAAGAAAGCAGTTGGAGGCAAGGCAAAGCAGAGCAGAGAAAGTAAAGCCTAGAGGTGCCAGGAATACAAAGCGAAGCAAAGCAAGACAAAGGAAAGCGTGGCCTGAAAAAGCAAAAGAAAACATGGCCAGTGGAGGCAAAGCAGTGCAAGGCAAAGCAAAGCAGTGCAAACTTGTACAAGGAAAGTCCCAGCAGGGCCAGGAAACGTAGAGCAAAGTAACGAAAGCAGTTTGAGGCAAGGCAAAGCACAGCAGGGGTAGGAAAAGCAGAGCAGAGAAAGTAAAACCAAGAGGCGCCAGGAATACAAAGCGAAGCAAGACAAAGGAAAGCGTGGCCTGAAAAAGCATGGCCAGGAAAGGCAACGCAGAGCAAGGCAAAGCAAAGCAGTGCAAACTCGTACAAGGAAAGTCCCAGCAGGGCCAGGAAACGTAGAGCAACGTAAAGAAAACAGTTTGAGGCAAGGCAAAGCAGAACAGAGAAAGTAAAACCTAGAGGTGCCAGGAATACAAAGCGAAGTGAAGCAAGACAAAGGAAAGCGTGGCCTGAAAAAGCAAAAGAAAACATGGCCAGTGGAGGCAAAGCAGTGCAAGGCAAAGCAAAGCAGTGCAAACTTGTACAAGGAAAGTCCCAGCAGTGCCAGGAAACGTATAGCAAAGTAACGAAAGCAGTTTGAGGCAAGGCAAAGCAGAGCAGGGGTAGGAAAAGCAGAGCAGAGCAGGGAAAGTAAAACCAAGAGGTGCCAGGAATACGAAGCGAAGCAAGACAAAGGAAAGCGTGGCCCGAAAAAGCATGGCCAGGAAAGGCAACGCAGAGCAAGGCAAAGCAAAGCAGTGCAAACTTGTACAAGGAAAGTCCCAGCAGTTGCAGGAAACGTAGAGCAAAGTAAAGAAAGCAGTTGGAGGCAAGGCAAAGCAGAGCAGGGGTAGGAAAAGCAAAGCGGAGCAGAGAAGGTAAAGCAAAGCCGTGGCAGGAATACAAAGCAAAGCAAAACAAAGGAAAGCGTGGCCTGAAAAGCAAAAGAAAACATGGCCAGTGGAGGCAAAGCCGAGCAAGGCAAAGCAAAGCCCTGCTAGGGAAAAGAATGCGGCATAAGGAAAAGAAATGACAAGCAGGGCCAGGCAAAGCAAAGCGCGGCCAGGAAAACCAAAGCAAAGAGGTCCAAAAATAAAACAAAGCAATGCAATGAATGTGTAACTATATTAAAAAAACAAACAAACAAACAAAAAAAATGCAAAAAAAAGACCAAGCAAAGCAGGGCCAGGAAAAGCAAAGTAAAGCGTGTCCAGGAAAGGCAAAGCAGTGCAAGGCAGAGCAAAGCAAAGGAAAGTAGCACAAGGAAAAGCAAAGCAGTACCAGGAAATGTAGAGCAAAAGAAAGAAAGCAGTTAGAGGAGGCAAGGCAAAGCACAGCAGGCGTAGGAAAAGCAAAGCAGAGCAGAGAAGGTAAAGCAAAGCCATGGCAGGAATACAAAGCGAAGCAAAACAAAGGAAAGCATGTCCTGAAAAAATATGGCCCGGAAAGGCAACGCAGAGCAAGGCAAAGCAAAGCAGTGCAAACTCGTACAAGGAAAGTCCCAGCAGTGCCAGGAAACGTAGAGCAAAGTAAAGAAAGCAGTTGGAGGCAAGGCAAAGCAGAGCAGAGAAAGTAAAGCCTAGAGGTGCCAGGAATACAAAGCGAAGCGAAGCAAGACAAAGGAAAGCATGGCCTGATAAAGCAAAAGAAAACATGGCCAGTGGAGGCAAAGCAGTGCAAGGCAAAGCAAAGCAGTTCAAACTTGTACAAGGAAAGTCCCAGCAGGGCCAGGAAACGTAGAGCAAAGTAACGAAAGCAGTTTGAGGCAAGGCAAAGCACAGCAGGGGTAGGACAAGCAGAGCAGAGAAAGTAAAACCAAGAGGCACCAGGAATACAAAGCGAAGCAAGACAAAGGAAAGCGTGGCCTGAAAAAGCATGGCCAGGAAAGGCAACGCAGAGCAAGGCAAAGCGAAGCAGTGCAAACTTGTACAAGGAAAGTCCCAGCAGTGCCAGGAAACATAGAGCAAAGTAAAGAAAGCAGTTTGAGGAGGCAAGACAAAGCACAGCAGGGGTAGGAAAAGCAAAGCAGAGCAGAGAAGGTAAAGCAAAGCCGTGGCAAGTATACGAAGCAAAGGAAAACAAAGGAAAGCGTGGCCGGAAAAAGCATGGCCAGGAAAAGCAAAGCGCGGCGAGGAAAACCAAAGCCAAAAGGTCCAAAAATAAAACAAAGCAATGCAATGAATATGTATCTAAAGTAGAAAAAATAAAATAAAATAAAATAAAAGGCAAAAAAAACCAACAAGCAAAGCAGGGCCAGGAAAAGCAAAGTAAAGCGTGTCCAGGAAAGGCAAAGCAGTGCAAGGCAGAGCAAAGCAAAGGAAAGTAGCACAAGGAAAAGCAAAGCAGTGCTAGGAAATGTAGAGCAAAAGAAAGAAAGCAGTTTGAGGAGGCAAGGCAAAGCACAGCAGGGGTAGGAAAAGAAAGCAACGTAGAGAAGGAAAAGCAAAGCAGTGCCAGGAATACAAAGCAAAGCAAAACAAAGGAAAGCATGGCCTGAAAAAGCATGGCCCGGAAAGGCAACGCAGAGCAAGGCAAAGCGAAGCAGTGCAAACTCGTACAAGGAAAGTCCCAGCAGTGCCAGGAAACGTAGAGCAAAGTAAAGAAAGCAGTTTGAGGCAAGGCAAAGCACAGCAGGGGTAGGAAAAGCAAAGCAGAGCAGAGAAGGTAAAGCAAAGCCGTGGCAGGAATACGAAGCAAAGGAAAACAAAGGAAAGCATGGCCTGAAAAAGCATGGCCAGGAAAGGCAAAGCAGAGCAAGGCAAAGCAAAGCAGTGCAAACTCGTACAAGGAAAGTCCCAGCAGGGCCAGGAAACGTAGAGCAAAGTAACGAAAGCAGTTTGAGGCGAGGCAAAGCAGAGCAGAGAAAGTAAAACCAAGAGGTGCCAGGAATACAAAGCGAAGTGAAGCAAGACAAAGGAAAGCATGGCCTGAAAAAGCATGGCCAGGAAAAGCAAAGCGCGGCCAGGAAGACCAAAGCAAAAAGGTCCAAAAATAAAACAAAGCAATGCAATGAAAATGTATCTATATTAAAATAAAACAAACAAACAAACAAACAAACAAAACAAAAAAACGCAAAAAAAAGACCAAGCAAAGCAGGGCCAGGAAAAGCAAAGAAAAGCGTGTCCAGGAAAGGCAAAGCGGTGCAAGGCAGAGCAAAGCAAAGGAAAGTAGCACAAGGAAAAGCAAAGCAGGGCCAGGAAATGTAGAGCAAAAGAAAGAAAGCAGTTTGAGGAGGCAAGGCAAAGCACAGCAGGGGTAGGAAAAGAAAGCAACGTAGAGAAGGAAAAGCAAAGCAGTGCCAGGAATACAAAGCAAAGCAAAACAGAGGAAAGCATGGCCTGAAAAAGCATGGCCCGGAAAGACAACGCAGAGCAAGGCAAAGCGAAGCAGTGCAAACTCGTACAAGGAAAGTCCCAGCAGGGCCGGGAAACTTAGAGCAAAGTAAAGAAAGCAGTTTGAGGTGAGACAAAGCACAGCAGGGGTAGGAAAAGCAAAGCAGAGCAGAGAAGGTAAAGCAAAGCCGTGGCAGGAATACGAAGCAAAGGAAAACAAAGGAAAGCATGGCCTGAAAAAGCATGGCCAGGAAAGGCAAAGCAGAGCAATGCAAAGCAAAGCAGTGCAAACTCGTACAAGGAAAGTCCCAGCAGGGCCAGGAAACGTAGAGCAAAGTAACGAAAGCAGTTTGAGGCGAGGCAAAGCAGAGCAGAGAAAGTAAAACCAAGAGGTGCCAGGAATACAAAGCGAAGTGAAGCAAGACAAAGGAAAGCATGGCCTGAAAAAGCAGGGTCAGGAAAAGCAAACCGCGGCCAGGAAGACCAAAGCAAAAAGGTCCAAAAATAAAACAAAGCAATGCAATGAAAATGTATCTATATTAAAATTAAACAAACAAACAAACAAACAAACAAAACAAAAAAACGCAAAAAAAAGACCAAGCAAAGCAGGGCCAGGAAAAGCAAAGAAAAGCGTGTCCAGGAAAGGCAAAGCGGTGCAAGGCAGAGCAAAGCAAAGGAAAGTAGCACAAGGAAAAGCAAAGCAGGGCCAGGAAATGTAGAGCAAAAGAAAGAAAGCAGTTTGAGGAGGCAAGGCAAAGCACAGCAGGGGTAGGAAAAACAGAGCAGAGCAGAGAAAGTAAAACCAAGAGGTGCCTGGAATAAAAAGCAAAGCAAAACAAAGGAAAGTGTGGCTGGAAAAAGCACGGCCAGGAAAGGCAAAGCAGAGCAAGGCAAAGCAAAGCAGTGCAAACTCGTACAAGGAAAGTCCCAGCAGGGCCAGGAAACGTAGAGCAAAGTAACGAAAGCAGTTGGAGGCAAGGCAAAGCAGAGCAGAGAAAGTAAAACCTAGAGGTGCCAGGAATACAAAGCGAAGCGAAGCAAGACAAAGGAAAGCATGGCCTGAAAAAGCAAAAGAAAACATGGCCAGTGGAGGCAAAGCAGAGCAAGGCAAAGCAAAGCAGTGCAAACTCGTACAAGGAAAGTCCCAGCAGGGCCAGGAAACGTAGAGCAAAGTAAAGAAAGCAGTTTGAGGCAAGGCAAAGCACAGCAGGGGTAGGAAATGCAAAGCAGAGCAGAGAAGGTAAAACCAAGAGGTGCCAGGAATACGAAGCAAAGGAAAACAAAGGAAAGCATGGCCTGAAAAAGCATGGCCAGGAAAGGCAACGCAGAGCAAGGCAAAGCAAAGCAGTGCAAACTCGTACAAGGAAAGTCCCAGCAGTGCCAGGAAACGTAGAGCAAAGTAACGAAAGCAGTTTGAGGCAAGGCAAAGCACAGCAGGGGTAGGAAAAGCAAAGCAGAGCAGAGAAGGTAAAGCAAAGCCGTGGCAGGAATACAAAGCAAAGCAAAACAAAGGAAAGCGTGGCCTGAAAAACAAAAGAAAACATGGCCAGTGGAGGCAAAGCAGAGCAAGACAAAGCAAAGCAAAGCAAAGCGAAGTAGCACGAGGAAAAGCAAAGCATTGCCAGGAAAGACAAAGCAAACAAAGCAAAGCAAAGCAATCTGAGGCAAAGCACAGCAGGGGCAGGAACAGCAGAGGAAAGTAGAGAAGGAAAACCAAAAGTGTGCCCGGAAGAGCAGAGCAGAGCAAAGCAAAGCAGAGCAAGGAAAAAGAAAGAGAAGCGAAGCAAATGTAAGGAGCTGGCGGCCAGCCCTCCTGCCGGTTCCCAGTGTCTGCGGGGCAAAGACCGCAAGGCCCTCATGCCGGGTAGAGCTGGCGGCCAGACTCGGACGGTGGCTGTACCCTGCTCGCCCGCTCCCCGGCCTCCCTGACACCTCATAGTCCGCCGTGACAGCGGGCAAGAACCATGTCTTGCTTTACCTGGTTTTATCTTTATTTATTTATTTATTTATTTATTTATTGTTGGCTTCCATCCAATGTAGTTGTGGGAATCATGTAGTTACTTACCGTCGTTGAAAACCTCACCCAACGCCGTCCCCAGACGAATAGCAGTGGGGCCCGCCTAGCGGCAGGCCACACGGCTGGAGCCACAGAACTGACCATGTCGGGTGGCCGGGCCTGCTGCCCCCACCCTCGAGTTGCGAGGGGACAGTGTCCGGGCTGCGGGGAGGCCCAGCTGTGTGTCTGAGGGTTTATGCGTTCCGAAATATACCGATAGCCTCATCGGCAAAATCGTCGGGACGGTCTGCAAAGGAAGCCTAGCGCAGCACAGGAGAGCAGAGAAATGAAGAGGAAAGCAGAGCAAGGCAAAGCAAAGCAGTGCAAACTGGTACAAGGAAAGTCCCAGCAGTGCCAGGAAACGTAGAGCAAAGTAAAGAAAGCAGTTGGAGGCAAGGCAAAGCAGAGCAGAGAAAGTAAAGCCTAGAGGTGCCAGGAATACAAAGCGAAGCAAAGCAAGACAAAGGAAAGCGTGGCCTGAAAAAGCAAAAGAAAACATGGCCAGTGGAGGCAAAGCAGTGCAAGGCAAAGCAAAGCAGTGCAAACTTGTACAAGGAAAGTCCCAGCAGGGCCAGGAAACGTAGAGCAAAGTAACGAAAGCAGTTTGAGGCAAGGCAAAGCACAGCAGGGGTAGGAAAAGCAGAGCAGAGAAAGTAAAACCAAGAGGCGCCAGGAATACAAAGCGAAGCAAGACAAAGGAAAGCGTGGCCTGAAAAAGCATGGCCAGGAAAGGCAACGCAGAGCAAGGCAAAGCAAAGCAGTGCAAACTCGTACAAGGAAAGTCCCAGCAGGGCCAGGAAACGTAGAGCAACGTAAAGAAAACAGTTTGAGGCAAGGCAAAGCAGAACAGAGAAAGTAAAACCTAGAGGTGCCAGGAATACAAAGCGAAGTGAAGCAAGACAAAGGAAAGCGTGGCCTGAAAAAGCAAAAGAAAACATGGCCAGTGGAGGCAAAGCAGTGCAAGGCAAAGCAAAGCAGTGCAAACTTGTACAAGGAAAGTCCCAGCAGGGCCAGGAAACGTATAGCAAAGTAACGAAAGCAGTTTGAGGCAAGGCAAAGCAGAGCAGGGGTAGGAAAAGCAGAGCAGAGCAGGGAAAGTAAAACCAAGAGGTGCCAGGAATACGAAGCGAAGCAAGACAAAGGAAAGCGTGGCCGGAAAAAGCATGGCCAGGAAAGGCAACGCAGAGCAAGGCAAAGCAAAGCAGTGCAAACTTGTACAAGGAAAGTCCCAGCAGTGCCAGGAAACGTAGAGCAAAGTAAAGAAAGCAGTTTGAGGCGAGGCAAAGCACATCAGCGGTAGGACAAGCAGAGCAGAGCAGAGAAGGTAAAACCAAGAGGTGCCAGGAATACGAAGCGAAGCAAGACAAAGGAAAGCGTGGCCTGAAAAAGCATGGCCAGGAAAGGCAACGCAGAGCAAGGCAAAGCAAAGCAGTGCAAACTCGTACAAGGAAAGTCCCAGCAGGGCCAGGAAACGTAGAGCAACGTAAAGAAAACAGTTTGAGGCAAGGCAAAGCAGAACAGAGAAAGTAAAACCTAGAGGTGCCAGGAATACAAAGCGAAGTGAAGCAAGACAAAGGAAAGCGTGGCCTGAAAAAGCAAAAGAAAACATGGCCAGTGGAGGCAAAGCAGTGCAAGGCAAAGCAAAGCAGTGCAAACTTGTACAAGGAAAGTCCCAGCAGGGCCAGGAAACGTATAGCAAAGTAACGAAAGCAGTTTGAGGCAAGGCAAAGCAGAGCAGGGGTAGGAAAAGCAGAGCAGAGCAGGGAAAGTAAAACCAAGAGGTGCCAGGAATACGAAGCGAAGCAAGACAAAGGAAAGCGTGGCCGGAAAAAGCATGGCCAGGAAAGGCAACGCAGAGCAAGGCAAAGCAAAGCAGTGCAAACTTGTACAAGGAAAGTCCCAGCAGTGCCAGGAAACGTAGAGCAAAGTAAAGAAAGCAGTTTGAGGCGAGGCAAAGCACATCAGCGGTAGGACAAGCAGAGCAGAGCAGAGAAGGTAAAACCAAGAGGTGCCAGGAATACGAAGCGAAGCAAGACAAAGGAAAGCGTGGCCGGAAAAAGCATGGCCAGGAAAGGCAACGCAGAGCAAGGCAAAGCAAAGCAGTGCAAACTCGTACAAGGAAAGTCCCAGCAGGGCCAGGAAACGTAGAGCAAAGTAAAGAAAGCAGTTGGAGGCAAGGCAAAGCAGAGCAGGGGTAGGAAAAGCAAAGCGGAGCAGAGAAGGTAAAGCAAAGCCGTGGCAGGAATACAAAGCAAAGCAAAACAAAGGAAAGCGTGGCCTGAAAAGCAAAAGAAAACATGGCCAGTGGAGGCAAAGCCGAGCAAGGCAAAGCAAAGCCCTGCTAGGGAAAAGAATGCGGCATAAGGAAAAGAAATGACAAGCAGGGCCAGGCAAAGCAAAGCGCGGCCAGGAAAACCAAAGCAAAGAGGTCCAAAAATAAAAAAAAGCAATGCAATGAATGTGTAACTATATTAAAAAAACAAACAAACAAACAAAAAAAATGCAAAAAAAAGACCAAGCAAAGCAGGGCCAGGAAAAGCAAAGTAAAGCGTGTCCAGGAAAGGCAAAGCAGTGCAAGGCAGAGCAAAGCAAAGGAAAGTAGCACAAGGAAAAGCAAAGCAGTACCAGGAAATGTAGAGCAAAAGAAAGAAAGCAGTTAGAGGAGGCAAGGCAAAGCACAGCAGGCGTAGGAAAAGCAAAGCAGAGCAGAGAAGGTAAAGCAAAGCCGTGGCAGGAATACAAAGCGAAGCAAAACAAAGGAAAGCGTGGCCTGAAAAAGCATGGCCCGGAAAGGCAACCCAGAGCAAGGCAAAGCAAAGCAGTGCAAACTGGTACAAGGAAAGTCTCAGCAGTGCCAGGAAACGTAGAGCAAAGTAAAGAAAGCAGTTTGAGGCGAGGCAAAGCACAGCAGGGGTAGGAAAAGCAAAGCAGAGCAGAGAAGGTAAAGCAAAGCCGTGGCAGGAATACAAAGCAAAGCAAAACAAAGGAAAGCGTGGCCTGAAAAACAAAAGAAAACATGGCCAGTGGAGGCAAAGCCGAGCAAGGCAAAGCAAAGCCCTGCTAGGGAAAAGAATGCGGCATAAGGAAAAGAAATGACAAGCAGGGCCAGGCAAAGCAAAGCGCGGCCAGGAAAACCAAAGCAAAGAGGTCCAAAAATAAAAAAAAGCAATGCAATGAATGTGTAACTATATTAAAAAAACAAACAAACAAACAAAAAAAATGCAAAAAAAAGACCAAGCAAAGCAGGGCCAGGAAAAGCAAAGTAAAGCGTGTCCAGGAAAGGCAAAGCAGTGCAAGGCAGAGCAAAGCAAAGGAAAGTAGCACAAGGAAAAGCAAAGCAGTACCAGGAAATGTAGAGCAAAAGAAAGAAAGCAGTTAGAGGAGGCAAGGCAAAGCACAGCAGGCGTAGGAAAAGCAAAGCAGAGCAGAGAAGGTAAAGCAAAGCCGTGGCAGGAATACAAAGCGAAGCAAAACAAAGGAAAGCGTGGCCTGAAAAAGCATGGCCCGGAAAGGCAACCCAGAGCAAGGCAAAGCAAAGCAGTGCAAACTGGTACAAGGAAAGTCTCAGCAGTGCCAGGAAACGTAGAGCAAAGTAAAGAAAGCAGTTTGAGGCGAGGCAAAGCACAGCAGGGGTAGGAAAAGCAAAGCAGAGCAGAGAAGGTAAAGCAAAGCCGTGGCAGGAATACAAAGCAAAGCAAAACAAAGGAAAGCGTGGCCTGAAAAACAAAAGAAAACATGGCCAGTGGAGGCAAAGCAGAGCAAGACAAAGCAAAGCAAAGCAAAGCGAAGTAGCACGAGGAAAAGCAAAGCATTGCCAGGAAAGACAAAGCAAACAAAGCAAAGCAAAGCAATCTGAGGCAAAGCACAGCAGGGGCAGGAACAGCAGAGGAAAGTAGAGAAGGAAAACCAAAAGTGTGCCCGGAAGAGCAGAGCAGAGCAAAGCAAAGCAGAGCAAGGAAAAAGAAAGAGAAGCGAAGCAAATGTAAGGAGCTGGCGGCCAGCCCTCCTGCCGGTTCCCAGTGTCTGCGGGGCAAAGACCGCAAGGCCCTCATGCCGGGTAGAGCTGGCGGCCAGACTCGGACGGTGGCTGTACCCTGCTCGCCCGCTCCCCGGCCTCCCTGACACCTCATAGTCCGCCGTGACAGCGGGCAAGAACCATGTCTTGCTTTACCTGGTTTTATCTTTATTTATTTATTTATTTATTTATTTATTGTTGGCTTCCATCCAATGTAGTTGTGGGAATCATGTAGTTACTTACCGTCGTTGAAAACCTCACCCAACGCCGTCCCCAGACGAATAGCAGTGGGGCCCGCCTAGCGGCAGGCCACACGGCTGGGGCCACAGAACTGACCATGTCGGGTGGCCGGGCCTGCTGCCCCCACCCTCGAGTTGCGAGGGGACAGTGTCCGGGCTGCGGGGAGGCCAAGCTGTGTGTGTGAGGGTTTATGCGTTCCGAAATATACCGATAGCCTCATCGGCAAAATCGTCGGGACGGTCTGCAAAGGAAGCCTAGCGCAGCACAGGAGAGCAGAGAAATGAAGAGGAAAGCAGAGCAAGGCAAAGCAAAGCAGTGCAAACTGGTACAAGGAAAGTCCCAGCAGTGCCAGGAAACGTAGAGCAGAGTAAAGAAAGCAGTTGGAGGCAAGGCAAAGCAGAGCAGAGAAAGTAAAGCCTAGAGGTGCCAGGAATACAAAGCGAAGCGAAGCAAGACAAAGGAAAGCGTGGCCTGAAAAAGCAAAAGAAAACATGGCCAGTGGAGGCAAAGCAGTGCAAGGCAAAGCAAAGCAGTGCAAACTTGTACAAGCAAAGTCCCAGCAGGGCCAGGAAACGCAGAGCAAAGTAAAGAAAGCAGTTTGAGGCAAGGCAAAGCACAGCAGGGGTAGGAAAAGCAGAGCAGAGAAAGTAAAACCAAGAGGCGCCAGGAATACAAAGCGAAGCAAGACAAAGGAAAGCGTGGCCTGAAAAAGCATGGCCAGGAAAGGCAACGCAGAGCAAGGCAAAGCAAAGCAGTGCAAACTTGTACAAGGAAAGTCCCAGCAGTGCCAGGAAACGTAGAGCAAAGTAAAGAAAGCAGTTTGAGGCGAGGCAAAGCACATCAGCGGTAGGACAAGCAGAGCAGAGCAGAGAAGGTAAAACCAAGAGGTGCCAGGAATACGAAGCGAAGCAAGACAAAGGAAAGCGTGGCCCGAAAAAGCATGGCCAGGAAAGGCAACGCAGAGCAAGGCAAAGCAAAGCAGTGCAAACTTGTACAAGGAAAGTCCCAGCAGTGCCAGGAAACGTAGAGCAAAGTAAAGAAAGCAGTTGGAGGCAAGGCAAAGCAGAGCAGGGGTAGGAAAAGCAAAGCGGAGCAGAGAAGGTAAAGCAAAGCCGTGGCAGGAATACAAAGCAAAGCAAAACAAAGGAAAGCGTGGCCTGAAAAGCAAAAGAAAACATGGCCAGTGGAGGCAAAGCCGAGCAAGGCAAAGCAAAGCCCTGCTAGGGAAAAGAATGCGGCATAAGGAAAAGAAATGACAAGCAGGGCCAGGCAAAGCAAAGCGCGGCCAGGAAAACCAAAGCAAAGAGGTCCAAAAATAAAAAAAAGCAATGCAATGAATGTGCAACTATATTAAAAAACAAACAAACAAACAAAAAAAATGCAAAAAAAAGACCAAGCAAAGCAGGGCCAGGAAAAGCAAAGTAAAGCGTGTCCAGGAAAGGCAAAGCAGTGCAAGGCAGAGCAAAGCAAAGGAAAGTAGCACAAGGAAAAGCAAAGCAGTACCAGGAAATGTAGAGCAAAAGAAAGAAAGCAGTTAGAGGAGGCAAGGCAAAGCACAGCAGGCGTAGGAAAAGCAAAGCAGAGCAGAGAAGGTAAAGCAAAGCCGTGGCAGGAATACAAAGCGAAGCAAAACAAAGGAAAGCGTGGCCTGAAAAAGCATGGCCCGGAAAGGCAACCCAGAGCAAGGCAAAGCAAAGCAGTGCAAACTGGTACAAGGAAAGTCTCAGCAGTGCCAGGAAACGTAGAGCAAAGTAAAGAAAGCAGTTTGAGGCGAGGCAAAGCACAGCAGGGGTAGGAAAAGCAAAGCAGAGCAGAGAAGGTAAAGCAAAGCCGTGGCAGGAATACAAAGCAAAGCAAAACAAAGGAAAGCGTGGCCTGAAAAACAAAAGAAAACATGGCCAGTGGAGGCAAAGCAGAGCAAGACAAAGCAAAGCAAAGCAAAGTGAAGTAGCACGAGGAAAAGCAAAGCATTGCCAGGAAAGACAAAGCAAACAAAGCAAAGCAAAGCAATCTGAGGCAAAGCAGAGCAGGGGCAGGAACAGCAGAGGAAAGTAGAGAAGGAAAACCAAAAGTGTGCCCGGAAGAGCAGAGCAGAGCAAAGCAAAGCAGAGCAAGGAAAAAGAAAGAGAAGCGAAGCAAATGTAAGGAGCTGGCGGCCAGCCCTCCTGCCGGTTCCCAGTGTCTGCGGGGCAAAGACCGCAAGGCCCTCATGCCGGGTAGAGCTGGCGGCCAGACTCGGACGGTGGCTGTACCCTGCTCGCCCGCTCCCCGGCCTCCCTGACACCTCATAGTCCGCCGTGACAGCGGGCAAGAACCATGTCTTGCTTTACCTGGTTTTATCTTTATTTATTTATTTATTTATTTATTTATTGTTGGCTTCCATCCAATGTAGTTGTGGGAATCATGTAGTTACTTACCGTCGTTGAAAACCTCACCCAACGCCGTCCCCAGACGAATAGCAGTGGGGCCCGCCTAGCGGCAGGCCACACGGCTGGGGCCACAGAACTGACCATGTCGGGTGGCCGGGCCTGCTGCCCCCACCCTCGAGTTGCGAGGGGACAGTGTCCGGGCTGCGGGGAGGCCAAGCTGTGTGTGTGAGGGTTTATGCGTTCCGAAATATACCGATAGCCTCATCGGCAAAATCGTCGGGACGGTCTGCAAAGGAAGCCTAGCGCAGCACAGGAGAGCAGAGAAATGAAGAGGAAAGCAGAGCAAGGCAAAGCAAAGCAGTGCAAACTGGTACAAGGAAAGTCCCAGCAGTGCCAGGAAACGTAGAGCAGAGTAAAGAAAGCAGTTGGAGGCAAGGCAAAGCAGAGCAGAGAAAGTAAAGCCTAGAGGTGCCAGGAATACAAAGCGAAGCGAAGCAAGACAAAGGAAAGCGTGGCCTGAAAAAGCAAAAGAAAACATGGCCAGTGGAGGCAAAGCAGTGCAAGGCAAAGCAAAGCAGTGCAAACTTGTACAAGCAAAGTCCCAGCAGGGCCAGGAAACGCAGAGCAAAGTAAAGAAAGCAGTTTGAGGCAAGGCAAAGCACAGCAGGGGTAGGAAAAGCAGAGCAGAGAAAGTAAAACCAAGAGGCGCCAGGAATACAAAGCGAAGCAAGACAAAGGAAAGCGTGGCCTGAAAAAGCATGGCCAGGAAAGGCAACGCAGAGCAAGGCAAAGCAAAGCAGTGCAAACTTGTACAAGGAAAGTCCCAGCAGTGCCAGGAAACGTAGAGCAAAGTAAAGAAAGCAGTTTGAGGCGAGGCAAAGCACATCAGCGGTAGGACAAGCAGAGCAGAGCAGAGAAGGTAAAACCAAGAGGTGCCAGGAATACGAAGCGAAGCAAGACAAAGGAAAGCGTGGCCCGAAAAAGCATGGCCAGGAAAGGCAACGCAGAGCAAGGCAAAGCAAAGCAGTGCAAACTTGTACAAGGAAAGTCCCAGCAGTGCCAGGAAACGTAGAGCAAAGTAAAGAAAGCAGTTGGAGGCAAGGCAAAGCAGAGCAGGGGTAGGAAAAGCAAAGCGGAGCAGAGAAGGTAAAGCAAAGCCGTGGCAGGAATACAAAGCAAAGCAAAACAAAGGAAAGCGTGGCCTGAAAAGCAAAAGAAAACATGGCCAGTGGAGGCAAAGCCGAGCAAGGCAAAGCAAAGCCCTGCTAGGGAAAAGAATGCGGCATAAGGAAAAGAAATGACAAGCAGGGCCAGGCAAAGCAAAGCGCGGCCAGGAAAACCAAAGCAAAGAGGTCCAAAAATAAAAAAAAGCAATGCAATGAATGTGCAACTATATTAAAAAACAAACAAACAAACAAAAAAAATGCAAAAAAAAGACCAAGCAAAGCAGGGCCAGGAAAAGCAAAGTAAAGCGTGTCCAGGAAAGGCAAAGCAGTGCAAGGCAGAGCAAAGCAAAGGAAAGTAGCACAAGGAAAAGCAAAGCAGTACCAGGAAATGTAGAGCAAAAGAAAGAAAGCAGTTAGAGGAGGCAAGGCAAAGCACAGCAGGCGTAGGAAAAGCAAAGCAGAGCAGAGAAGGTAAAGCAAAGCCGTGGCAGGAATACAAAGCGAAGCAAAACAAAGGAAAGCGTGGCCTGAAAAAGCATGGCCCGGAAAGGCAACCCAGAGCAAGGCAAAGCAAAGCAGTGCAAACTGGTACAAGGAAAGTCTCAGCAGTGCCAGGAAACGTAGAGCAAAGTAAAGAAAGCAGTTTGAGGCGAGGCAAAGCACAGCAGGGGTAGGAAAAGCAAAGCAGAGCAGAGAAGGTAAAGCAAAGCCGTGGCAGGAATACAAAGCAAAGCAAAACAAAGGAAAGCGTGGCCTGAAAAACAAAAGAAAACATGGCCAGTGGAGGCAAAGCAGAGCAAGACAAAGCAAAGCAAAGCAAAGTGAAGTAGCACGAGGAAAAGCAAAGCATTGCCAGGAAAGACAAAGCAAACAAAGCAAAGCAAAGCAATCTGAGGCAAAGCAGAGCAGGGGCAGGAACAGCAGAGGAAAGTAGAGAAGGAAAACCAAAAGTGTGCCCGGAAGAGCAGAGCAGAGCAAAGCAAAGCAGAGCAAGGAAAAAGAAAGAGAAGCGAAGCAAATGTAAGGAGCTGGCGGCCAGCCCTCCTGCCGGTTCCCAGTGTCTGCGGGGCAAAGACCGCAAGGCCCTCATGCCGGGTAGAGCTGGTGGCCAGGCTCGGACGGTGGCTGTACCCTGCTCGCCCGCTCCCCGGCCTCCCTGACACCTCATAGTCCGCCGTGACAGCGGGCAAGAACCATGTATTGCTTTACCTGGTTTTATCTTTATTTATTTATTTATTTATTGTTGGCTTCCATCCAGTGTAGTTGTGGGAATCATGTAGTTACTTACCGTCGTTGAAAACCTCACCCAACGCCGTCCCCAGACGAATAGCAGTGGGGCCCGCCTAGCGGCAGGCCACACGGCTGGGGCCACAGAACTGACCATGTCGGGTGGCCGGGCCTGCTGCCCCCACCCTCGAGTTGCGAGGGGACAGTGTCCGGGCTGCGGGGAGGCCCAGCTGTGTGTCTGAGGGTTTATGCGTTCCGAAATATACCGATAGCCTCATCGGCAAAATCGTCGGGACGGTCTGCAAAGGAAGCCTAGCGCAGCACAGGAGAGCAGAGAAATGAAGAGGAAAGCAGAGCAAGGCAAAGCAAAGCAGTGCAAACTGGTACAAGGAAAGTCCCAGCAGTGCCAGGAAACGTAGAGCAAAGTAAAGAAAGCAGTTGGAGGCAAGGCAAAGCAGAGCAGAGAAAGTAAAGCCTAGAGTTGCCAGGAATACAAAGCGAAGCGAAGCAAGACAAAGGAAAGCGTGGCCTGAAAAAGCAAAAGAAAACATGGCCAGTGGAGGCAAAGCAGTGCAAGGCAAAGCAAAGCAGTGCAAACTTGTACAAGGAAAGTCCCAGCAGGGCCAGGAAACGTAGAGCAAAGTAACGAAAGCAGTTTGAGGCAAGGCAAAGCACAGCAGGGGTAGGAAAAGCAGAGCAGAGAAAGTAAAACCAAGAGGCGCCAGGAATACAAAGCGAAGCAAGACAAAGGAAAGCGTGGCCTGAAAAAGCATGGCCAGGAAAGGCAACGCAGAGCAAGGCAAAGCAAAGCAGTGCAAACTCGTACAAGGAAAGTCCCAGCAGGGCCAGGAAACGTAGAGCAACGTAAAGAAAACAGTTTGAGGCAAGGCAAAGCAGAACAGAGAAAGTAAAACCTAGAGGTGCCAGGAATACAAAGCGAAGTGAAGCAAGACAAAGGAAAGCGTGGCCTGAAAAAGCAAAAGAAAACATGGCCAGTGGAGGCAAAGCAGTGCAAGGCAAAGCAAAGCAGTGCAAACTTGTACAAGGAAAGTCCCAGCAGGGCCAGGAAACGTATAGCAAAGTAACGAAAGCAGTTTGAGGCAAGGCAAAGCAGAGCAGGGGTAGGAAAAGCAGAGCAGAGCAGGGAAAGTAAAACCAAGAGGTGCCAGGAATACGAAGCGAAGCAAGACAAAGGAAAGCGTGGCCCGAAAAAGCATGGCCAGGAAAGGCAACGCAGAGCAAGGCAAAGCAAAGCAGTGCAAACTTGTACAAGGAAAGTCCCAGCAGTGCCAGGAAACGTAGAGCAAAGTAAAGAAAGCAGTTTGAGGCGAGGCAAAGCACATCAGCGGTAGGACAAGCAGAGCAGAGCAGAGAAGGTAAAACCAAGAGGTGCCAGGAATACGAAGCGAAGCAAGACAAAGGAAAGCGTGGCCAGAAAAAGCATGGCCAGGAAAGGCAACGCAGAGCAAGGCAAAGCAAAGCAGTGCAAACTTGTACAAGGAATGTCCCAGCAGTGCCAGGAAACGTAGAGCAAAGTAAAGAAAGCAGTTGGAGGCAAGGCAAAGCAGAGCAGGGGTAGGAAAAGCAAAGCGGAGCAGAGAAGGTAAAGCAAAGCCGTGGCAGGAATACAAAGCAAAGCAAAACAAAGGAAAGCGTGGCCTGAAAAGCAAAAGAAAACATGGCCAGTGGAGGCAAAGCCGAGCAAGGCAAAGCAAAGCCCTGCTAGGGAAAAGAATGCGGCATAAGGAAAAGAAATGACAAGCAGGGCCAGGCAAAGCAAAGCGCGGCCAGGAAAACCAAAGCAAAGAGGTCCAAAAATAAAAAAAAGCAATGCAATGAATGTGTAACTATATTAAAAAAAGAAACAAACAAACAAAAAAAATGCAAAAAAAAGACCAAGCAAAGCAGGGCCAGGAAAAGCAAAGTAAAGCGTGTCCAGGAAAGGCAAAGCAGTGCAAGGCAGAGCAAAGCAAAGGAAAGTAGCACAAGGAAAAGCAAAGCAGTACCAGGAAATGTAGAGCAAAAGAAAGAAAGCAGTTAGAGGAGGCAAGGCAAAGCACAGCAGGCGTAGGAAAAGCAAAGCAGAGCAGAGAAGGTAAAGCAAAGCCGTGGCAGGAATACAAAGCGAAGCAAAACAAAGGAAAGCGTGGCCTGAAAAAGCATGGCCCGGAAAGGCAACCCAGAGCAAGGCAAAGCAAAGCAGTGCAAACTGGTACAAGGAAAGTCTCAGCAGTGCCAGGAAACGTAGAGCAAAGTAAAGAAAGCAGTTTGAGGCAAGGCAAAGCACAGCAGGGGTAGGAAAAGCAAAGCAGAGCAGAGAAGGTAAAGCAAAGCCGTGGCAGGAATACAAAGCGAAGCAAAAGAAAGGAAAGCGTGGCCTGAAAAGCAAAAGAAAACATGGCCAGTGGAGGCAAAGCCGAGCAAGGCAAAGGAAAGCCCTGCTAGGGAAAAGAATGCGGCATAAGGAAAAGAAATGACAAGCAGGGCCAGGCAAAGCAAAGCGCGGCCAGGAAAACCAAAGCAAAGAGGTCCAAAAATAAAAAAAAAGCAATGCAATGAATGTGTAACTATATTAAAAAAAAAAAAAAAAAAAAAAACGCAAAAAAAAGACCAAGCAAAGCAGAGCTAGGAAAAGCAAAGTAAAGCATGTTCAGGAAAGGCAAAGCAGTGCAAGGCAGAGCAAAGCAAAGGAAAGTAGCACAAGGAAAAGCAAAGCAGCACCAGGAAATGTAGAGCAAAAGAAAGAAAGCAGTTAGAGGAGGCAAGGCAAAGCACAGCAGGCGTAGGAAAAGCAAAGCAGAGCAGAGAAGGTAAAGCAAAGCCGTGGCAGGAATACAAAGCGAAGCAAAACAAAGGAAAGCGTGGCCTGAAAAAGCAAAAGAAAGCATGGCCAGTGGAGGCAAAGCAGAGCAAGGCAAAACAAAGCAAGGCAAAGCAAAGTAGCACGAGGAAAAGCAAAGCATTACCAGGAAAGACAGAGCAAACAAAGCAAAGCAAAGCAACCTGAGGCAAAGCAAAGCAAAGCAGGGGCAGGAACAGCAGAGGAAAGCAGAGAAGGAAAAGCAAAAGTGTGCCCGGAAGAGCAGAGCAGAGCAAAGCAAAGCAGAGCAAGGAAAAAGAAAGAGAAGCGAAGCAAATGTAAGGAGCTGGCGGCCAGCCCTCTTGCCGGTTCCCAGTGTCTGCGGGGCAAAGACCGCAGGGCCCTCATGCCGGGTAGAGCTGGCGGCAAGACTCGGACGGTGGCTGTACCCTGCTCGCCCGCTCCCCGGCCTCCCTGACACCTCATAGTCCGCCGTGACAGCGGGCAAGAACCATGTCTTGCTTTACCTGGTTTTATCTTTATTTATTTATTTATTTATTTATTTATTGTTGGCTTCCATCCAATGTAGTTGTGGGAATCATGTAGTTACTTACCGTCGTTGAAAACCTCACCCAACGCCGTCCCCAGACGAATAGCAGTGGGGACCGCCTAGCGGCAGGCCACACGGCTGGGGCCACAGAACTGACCATGTCGGGTGGCCAGGCCTGCTGCCCCCACCCTCGAGTTGCGAGGGGACAGTGTCCAGGCTGCGGGGAGGCCCAGCTGTGTGTCTGAGGGTTTATGCGTTCCGAAATATACCGATAGCCTCATCGGCAAAATCGTCGGGACGGTCTGCAAAGGAAGCCTAGCGCAGCACAGGAGAGCAGAGAAATGAAGAGGAAAGCAGAGCAAGGCAAAGCAAACCAGTGCAAACTGGTACAAGGAAAGTCCCAGCAGTGCCAGGAAACGTAGAGCAAAGTAAAGAAAGCAGTTTGAGGCAAGGCAAAGCAAAGCAGAGAAAGTAAAACCTAGAGGTGCCAGGAATACAAAGCGAAGCGAAGCACGAAAAAGGAAAGCGTGGCCGAAAAAAGCATGGCCCGGAAAGGCAACGCAGAGCAAGGCAAAGCAAAGCAGTGCAAACTGGTACAAGGAAAGTCCCAGCAGTGCCAGGAAACGTAGAGCAAAGTAAAGAAAGCAGTTTGAGGCAAGGCAAAGCAAAGCAGAGAAAGTAAAACCTAGAGGTGCCAGGAATACAAAGCGAAGCGAAGCACGAAAAAGGAAAGCGTGGCCTGAAAAAGCATGGCCAGGAAAAGCAAAGCGCAGCCAGGAAAACCAAAGCAAAAAGGTCCAAAAATAAAACAAAGCAATGCAATGAAAATGTATCTATATTCAAATAAAACAAACAAACAAACAAACAAACAAAACAAAAAAACGCAAAAAAAAGACCAAGCAAAGCAGGGCCAGGAAAAGCAAAGAAAAGCGTGTCCAGGAAAGGCAAAGCAGTGCAAGGCAGAGCAAAGCAAAGGAAAGTAGCACAAGGAAAAGCAAAGCAGTGCCAGGAAATGTAGAGCAAAAGAAAGAAAGCAGTTTGAAAAGGCAAGGCAAAGCACAGCAGGCGTAGGAAAAGCAAAGAAGAGCAGAGAAGGTAAAGCAAAGCCATGGCAGGAATACAAAGCGAAGCAAAACAAAGGAAAGCGTGGCCGGAAAAAGCATGGCCCGGAAAGGCAACGCAGAGCAAGGCAAAGCAAAGCAGTGCAAACTGGTACAAGGAAAGTCCCAGCAGTGCCAGGAAACGTAGAGCAAAGTAAAGAAAGCAGTTTCCAGTGGAGAACCCCGGTGACTCCAGAGAGTGCACTGGCACCACCGGGGATGCACCCCGGTGAGTCCAGAGAGTGCACTGGCACCACTGGGGATGCAGTGCAGTGAGTCCAGAGAGTGCACTGGCACCACTGGGGATGCAGTGCAGTGAGTCCAGAGAGTGCACTGGCACCACTGGGGATGCACCCCGGTGAGTCTAGAGAGTGCACTGGCACCACTGGGGATGTACTGCAGTGAGTCCAGAGAGTGCACTGGCACCACTGGGGATGCGGTGCAGTGAGTCCAGAGAGTGCACTGGCACCACTGGGGATGCGGTGCAGTGAGTCCAGAGAGTGCACTGGCACCACTGGGGATGCACCCCGGTGAGTCCAGAGAGTGCACTGGCACCACTGGGGATGCACTGCAGTGAGTCCAGAGAGTGCACTGGCACCCCTGGGGATGCAGTGCAGTGAGTCCAGAGAGTGCACTGGCACCACTGGGGATGTACTGCAGTGAGTCCAGAGAGTGCACTGGCACCACTGGGGATGCACCCTGTGAGTCCAGAGAGTGCACTGGCACCACTGGGAATGCACTGCAGTGAGTCCAGAGAGTGCACTGGCACCACTGGGGATGCAGTGCAGTGAGTCCAGAGAGTGCACTGGCGCCACTGGGGATGCACTGCAGTGAGTCCAGAGAGTGCACTGGCACCACTGGGGATGCACTGCCGTGAGTCTAGAGAGTGCACTGGCATCACTGGGGATGCAGTGCCGTGAGTCCAGAGAACGCACTGGCACCACTGGGGATGCACTGCCGTGAGTCCAGATAGTGCACTGGCACCACTGGGGATGCAGTGCAGTGACTCCAGAGAGCACACTGGAACCACTGGGGATGCACTGCAGTGAGTCCAGAGAGTGCATTGGGACCACTGGCGATGCACTGCAGTGAGTCCAGAGAGTGCACTGGCACCACTGGGGATGCACCCCGGTGAGTCCAGAGAGTGCACTGGCACCCCCGGGGATGCACTGCGGTGACTCCAGAGAGTGCACTGGCACCACTGGGAATGCACCCCGGTGAGTCCAGAGAGTGCACTGGCACCAGTGGGGATGCAGTGCAGTGAGTCCAGAGAGTGCACTGGCACAACTGGGGATGCACTGCAGTGAGTCCGGAGAATGCACTGTCACCACTGGAGATGCACTGCCGTAACTCCTGAGAGTGCACTGGCACCACTGGAGATGCACTGCCGTGAGTCCAGAGAGTGCTCTGGCACCACTGGGGATGCAGTGCCGTGAGTCCAGAGAGTGCACTGGCACCACTGGGGATGCACTGCCGTGAGTCCAGAGAGTGCACTGGCACCACTGGGGATGCACTGCAGTGAGTCCAGAGAGTGCACTGGCACCACTGGGGATGCAGTGCAGTGAGTCCAGAGAGTGCACTGGCACCACTGGGGATGCAGTGCAGTGAGTCCAGAGAGTGCACTGACAGCACTGGGGATGCAGTGCAGTGAGTCCAGAGAGTGCACTGGCACCAGTGGGGATGCACTGCAGTGAGTCCAGAGAGTGCACTGGCCCCACTGGGGATGCAATGCAGTGAGTCCAGAGAGTGCACTGGCACCACTGGGGATGCACCCCGGTGAGTCCAGAGAGTGCACTGGCACCACTGGGGATGCACCCCGTGAGTCCAGAGAGTGCACTGGCACCACTGGGGATGCAGTGGAGTGAGTCCAGAGAGTGCACTGGCACCACTGGGGATGCACTGCAGTGAGTCCAGAGAGTGCACTGGCAGCACTGGGGATGCAGTGCAGTGACTCCATAGAGTGCACTGGCACCACTGGGGATGCAGTGCCGTGAGTTCAGAGTGTGCACTGGCACCACTGGGGATGCAGTGGAGTGAGTCCAGAGAGTGCACTGGCACCACTGGGGAGGCAGTGCAGTGAGTCCAAAGAGTGCACTGGCACCACAGGGTATGCAGTGCAGTGAGTCCAGAGAGTGCACTGGCACCACTGGGGATGCAGTGCAGTGAGTCCAGAGAGTGCACTGGCACCACTGGGGATGCACTGCAGTGAGTCCAGTGAGTGCACTGGCACCACTGGGGATGCAGTGCAATGAGTCCAGAGAGTGCACTGGCACCAATGGGTGTGCAGTGCAGTGAGTCCAGAAAGTACCCTGGCACCACTGGGGATGCAGTGCCGTGAGTCCAGAGTGTGCACTGGCACCACTGGGGATGCTGTGCAGTGAGTCCAGAGAGTGCACTGGCACCACTGGGGATGCACTGCAGTGAGTCCAGAGAGTGCACTGGCACCACTGGGGATGCACTGCCGTGAGTCTAGAGAGTGCACTGGCATCACTGGGGATGCAGTGCCGTGAGTCCAGAGAACGCACTGGCACCACTGGGGATGCACTGCCGTGAGTCCAGAGAGTGCACTGGCACCACTGGGGATGCAGTGCAGTGACTCCAGAGAGCACACTGGAACCACTGGGGATGCACTGCAGTGAGTCCAGAGAGTGCACTGGCACCACTGGGAATGCACTGTAGTGAGTCCAGAGAGTGCACTGGCAGCACTGGGGATGCAGTGCAGTGACTCCATAGAGTGCACTGGCACCACTGGGGATGCAGTGCCGTGAGTTCAGAGTGTGCACTGGCACCACTAGGGATGCAGTGCAGTGAGTCCAGAGAGTGCACTGGCACCACTGGGGATGCAGTGCAGTGAGTCCAAAGAGTGCACTGGCACCACAGGGGATGCAGTGCAGTGAGTCCAGAGAGTGCACTGGCACCACTGGGGATGCAGTGCAGTGAGTCCAGAGAGTGCACTGGCACCACTGGGGATGCACTGCAGTGAGTCCAGTGAGTGCACTGGCACCACTGGGGATGCAGTGCAATGAGTCCAGAGAGTGCACTGGCACCAATGGGTGTGCAGTGCAGTGAGTCCAGAAAGTACCCTGGCACCACTGGGGATGCAGTGCCGTGAGTCCAGAGTGTGCACTGGCACCACTGGGGATGCTGTGCAGTGAGTCCAGAGAGTGCACTGGCACCACTGGGGATGCACTGCAGTGAGTCCAGAGAGTGCACTGGCACCACTGGGGATGCACTGCCGTGAGTCTAGAGAGTGCACTGGCATCACTGGGGATGCAGTGCCGTGAGTCCAGAGAACGCACTGGCACCACTGGGGATGCACTGCCGTGAGTCCAGATAGTGCACTGGCACCACTGGGGATGCAGTGCAGTGACTCCAGAGAGCACACTGGAACCACTGGTGATGCACTGCAGTGAGTCCAGAGAGTGCACTGGCACCACTGGGAATGCACTGTAGTGAGTCCAGAGAGTGCATTGGGACCACTGGCGATGCACTGCAGTGAGTCCAGAGAGTGCACTGGCACCACTGGGGATGCACCCCGGTGAGTCCAGAGAGTGCACTGGCACCCCCGGGGATGCACTGCGGTGACTCCAGAGAGTGCACTGGCACCACTGGGAATGCACCCCGGTGAGTCCAGAGAGTGCACTGGCACCACTGGGGATGCAGTGCAGTGAGTCCAGAGAGTGCACTGGCACAACTGGGGATGCACTGCAGTGAGTCCGGAGAATGCACTGTCACCACTGGAGATGCACTGCCGTAACTCCTGAGAGTGCACTGGCACCACTGGAGATGCACTGCCGTGAGTCCAGAGAGTGCTCTGGCACCACTGGGGATGCAGTGCCGTGAGTCCAGAGAGTGCACTGGCACCACTGGGGATGCACTGCCGTGAGTCCAGAGAGTGCACTGGCACCACTGGGGATGCAGTGCAGTGAGTCCAGAGAGTGCACTGGCACCACTGGGGATGCAGTGCAGTGAGTCCAGAGAGTGCATTGACAGCACTGGGGATGCAGTGCAGTGAGTTCAGAGAGTGCACTGGCACCACTGGGGATGCAGTGCAGTGAGTCCAGAGAGTGCACTGGCCGCACTGGGGATGCAATGCAGTGAGTCCAGAGAGTGCACTGGCACCACTGGGGATGCACCCCGGTGAGTCCAGAGAGTGCACTGGCACCACTGGGGATGCACCCCGGTGAGTCCAGAGAGTGCACTGGCACCACTGGGGATTCACCCCGGTGAGTCCAGAGAGTGCCGTGGCACCACTGGGGATGCACTGCCGTGAGTCCAGAGAGTGCACTGGCAGCACTGAGGATGCAGTGCAGTGACTCCATAGAGTGCACTGGCACCACTGGGGATGCAGTGCCGTGAGTCCAGAGTGTGCACTGGCACCACTGGGGATGCAGTGGAGTGAGTCCAGAGAGTGTACTGGCACCACTGGGGAGGCAGTGCAGTGAGTCCAAAGAGTGCACTGGCACCACTGGGGATGCAGTGCAGTGAGTCCAGAGAGTGCACTGGCACCACTGGGGATGCAGTGCAGTGAGTCCAGAGAGTGCACTGGCACCACTGGGGATGCAGTGCAGTGAGTCCAGAGAGTGCACTGGCACCACTGGGGATGCACTGCAGTGAGTCCAGTGAGTACACTGGCACCACTTAGGATGCAGTGCAGTGAGTCCAGAGAGTGCACTGGCACCACTGGGGATGCACTGCAGTGAGTCCAGAGAGTGCAGAGGCACCACTGGGGATGCAGTGCAGTGAGTCCAAAGAGTGTACTGGCACCACTGGGGATGCAGTGCAGTGACACCAGCGAGTGCAGTGGCACCACAGGGGATGCCGTGCAGTGTGTCCAGAGAGTGCAGTGGCACCACTGGCGATGCAGTGCAGTGAGTCAAGAGAGTGCACTGGCACCACTGGGAATGCAGTGCAGTGAGTCCAGAGAGTGCAGTGGCACCACTGGGGATTCAGTGCAGTGAGTGTAGAGAGTGCACTGGCACCACTGGGGATGCAGTGCAGTGAGTCCAGAGAGTGCACTGGCACCACTGGGGATGCAGTGCAGTGAGTGTAGAGAGTGCACTGGCACCACTGGGGATGCAGTGCAGTGAGTCCAGAGAGTGCACTGGCACCACTGGGGATGCACTGCAGTGAGTCCAGAGAGTGCACTGGCACCACTGGGGATGCACTGCAGTGAGTCCAGAGAGTGCACTGGCACCCCTGGGGATGCAGTGCAGTGACTCCATAGAGTGCACTGGCACCACTGGGGATGCACTGCAGTGAGTCCAGAGAGTGCACTGGCCCCACTGGGGATGCAGTGCAGTGAGTCCAGAGAGTGCACTGGCACCACTGGGGATGCAGTGCAGTGAGTCCAGAGAGTGCACTGGCACCACTGGGGATGGTCATTAGTGAGTCCAGAGAGTGCACTGGCACCAATGGGGATGCAGTGCAGTGAGTCCAGAGAGTGCACTGGCACCCCTGGGGATGCAGTGCAGTGATTCCATAGAGTGCACTGGAACCAATGGAGATGCAGTGCAGTGATCCATAGAGAGCACTGGCACCACTGGGGATGCACCCCGGTGAGTCCAGAGAGTGCACTGGCACCACTAGGTATGCAGTGCCGTGAGTCCAGAGAGTGCACTGGCACCACCGGGGATGCAGTGCAGTGAGTCCAGAGAGTGCACTGGCACCACTGGGGATGCACTGCAGAGAGTCCAGAGAGTGCACTGGCACCACTGGGGATGCAGTGCGGTGAGTCCAGAGAGTGCACTGGCACCACTGGGGATGCAGTGCAGTGAGTCCAGAGAGTGCACTGGCACCACGAGTGATGCACTACAGTGAGTCCAGAGAGTGCACTGGCACCACTGGGGATGCAGTGCAGTGAGTCCAGAGAGTGCACTGGCACCACTGGGGATGCAGTGCAGTGAGTCCAGAGAGTGCACTGGCACCACTGGGGATGCAGTGCAGTGAGTCCAAAGAGTGCACTGGCACCACTGGGGATGCAGTGCAGTGAGTCCAGAGAGTGCACTGGCACCACTGAGGATGCACTGCAGTGATTCCAGAGAGTGCACTGGCACCACTGGGGATGCACTGCAGTGACTCCAAAGAGTGCACTGGCACCCCTGGCGATGCACTGCAGTGAGTCCAGAGAGTGCACTGGCACCACTGGGGATGCAGTGCAGTGATCCAAAGAGTGCACTGGCACCACTGGGGATGCAGTGCAGTGAGTCCATAGAGTGCACTGGCACCACTGGGGATGGTCATTAGTGAGTCCAGAGAGTGCACTGGCACCACTGGGGATGCAGTGCAGTGAGTCCAGAGAGTGCACTGGCACCACTGGGGATGCAGTGCAGTGATCCACAGAGTGCACTGGCACCACTGGGGATGCAGTGCAGTGAGTCCAGAGAGTGCACTGGCACCACTGGGTATGCAGTGCAGTGAGTCCAGAGAGTGCACTGGCACCACTGGGGATGCAGTGCAGTGAGTCCAGAGAGTGCACTGGCACCACTGGGGATGCAGTGCAATGATTCCAGAGAGTACCCTTGCACCACTGGGGATGCAGTGCAGTGAGCCCAGAGAGTGCACTGGCACCACTGGGGATGCAGTGCCGTGAGTCCAGAGAGTGCACTAGCACCACTGGGGATGCAGTGCCGTGAGTCCAGAGTGTGCACTGGCACCACTGGGGATGAAGTGCCGTGAGTCCAGAGAGTGCACTGGCACCACTGGGGATGCATTCCAGTGAGTCCAGAGAGTTCACTGGCACCACTGGGGATGCAGTGCAGTGAGTCCAGAGAGTGCACTGGCACCACCGGGAATTCAGTGCAGTGAGTCCAAAGAGTGCACTGGCAGCACTGGGGATGCAGTGCAGTGAGTCCAGAGAGTGCACTGGCACCACTGGGGATGCAGTGCAGTGAGTCCAGAGAGTGCACTGGAAACACTGGGGATGCAGTGCAGTGATTCCAGAGAGTGCACTGGCACCACTGGGGATGCACTACAGTGACTCCAAAGAGTGCACTGGCACCCCTGGGGATGCACTGCAGTGAGTCCAGAGAGTGCACTGGCACCACTGGGGATGCAGTGCAGTGAGTCCAGAGAGTGCACTGGCACCACTGGGGATGGTCATTAGTGAGTCCAGAGAGTGCACTGGCACCAATGGGGATGCAGTGCAGTGAGTCCAGAGAGTGCACTGGCACCCCTGGAGATGCAGTGCAGTGACTCCATAGAGTGCACTGGCACCAATGGGGATGCAGTGCAGTGATCCACAGAGTGCACTGGCACCACTGGGGATGCACCCCGGTGAGTCCAGAGAGTGTACTGGCACCACTGGGGATGCAGTGCAGTGAGTCCAGAGAGTGCACTGGCACCACTGGGGATGCAGTGCAGTGAGTCCAGAGAGTGCACTGGCACCACTGGGTATGCAGTGCAGTGATTCCAGAGAGTACCCTGGCACCACTGGTGATGCAGTGCAGTGAGCCCAGAGAGTGCACTGGCACCACTGGGGATGCAGTGCCGTGAGTCCAGAGAGTGCACTAGCACCACTGGCGATGCAGTGCCGTGAGTCCAGAGTGTGCACTGGCACCACTGGGGATGCAGTGCCGTGAGTCCAGAGAGCGCACTGGCACCACTGGGGATGCAGTGCAGTGAGTCCAGAGAGTGCACTGGCACCACTGGGGATGCATTGCAGTGAGTCCAGAGAGTTCACTGGCACCACTGGGGATGCAGTGCAGTGAGTCCAGAGAGTGCACTGGCACCACCGGGAATTCAGTGCAGTGAGTCCAAAGAGTGCACTGGCAGCACTGGGGATGCAGTGCAGTGAGTCCAGAGAGTGCACTGGCACCACTGGGGATGCAGTGCAGTGAGTCCAGAGAGTGCACTGGAAACACTGGGGATGCAGTGCAGTGATTCCAGAGAGTGCACTGGCACCACTGGGGATGCACTGCAGTGACTCCAAAGAGTGCACTGGCACCCCTGGGGATGCACTGCAGTGAGTCCAGAGAGTGCACTGGCACCACTGGGGATGCAGTGCAGTGAGTCCAGAGAGTGCACTGGCACCACTGGGGATGGTCATTAGTGAGTCCAGAGAGTGCACTGGCACCAATGGGGATGCAGTGCAGTGAGTCCAGAGAGTGCACTGGCACCCCTGGAGATGCAGTGCAGTGACTCCATAGAGTGCACTGTCACCAATGGGGATGCAGTGCAGTGATCCACAGAGTGCACTGGCACCACTGGGGATGCACCCCGGTGAGTCCAGAGAGTGTACTGGCACCACTGGGTATGCAGTGCAGTGAGTCCAGAGAGTGCACTGGCACCACTGGGGATGCAGTGCAGTGAGTCCAGAGAGTGCACTGGCACCACTGGGTATGCAGTGCAGTGATTCCAGAGAGTACCCTGGCACCACTGGTGATGCAGTGCAGTGAGCCCAGAGAGTGCACTGGCACCACTGGGGATGCAGTGCCGTGAGTCCAGAGAGTGCACTAGCACCACTGGCGATGCAGTGCCGTGAGTCCAGAGTGTGCACTGGCACCACTGGGGATGCAGTGCCGTGAGTCCAGAGAGTGCACTGGCACCACTGGGGATGCAGTGCAGTGAGTCCAGAGAGTGCACTGGCACCACTGGGGATGCATTGCAGTGAGTCCAGAGAGTGCACTGGCACCACTGGGGATGCAGTGCAGTGAGTCCAGAGAGTGCACTGGCACCACAGGGGATGCAGTGCAGTGAGTCCAAAGAGTGCACTGGCAGCACTGGGGATGCAGTGCAGTGAGTCCAGAGAGTGCACTGGCACCACTGGGGATGCAGTGCAGTGAGTCCAGAGAGTGCACTGGAAACACTGGGGATGCAGTGCAGTGAGTCCAGAGAGTGCACTGGCACCACTGGGGATGCAGTGCAGTGAGTCCAGAGAGTACACTGGCACCACTGGGGATGCAGTGCAGTGAGTCCAGAGAGTGCACTGGCACCACTGGGGATGCAGTGCAGTGAGTCCAGAGAGTTCACTGGCACCACTGGAGATGCCGTGCCGTGAGTCCAGAGAGTGCACTAGCACCACTGGGGATGCAGTGCCGTGAGTCCAGAGAGTGCACTGACAGCACTGGGGATGCAGTGCAGTGAGTCCAGAGAGTGCACTGGCACCAGTGGGGATGCACTGCAGTGAGTCCAGAGAGTGCACTGGCCCCACTGGGGATGCAATGCAGTGAGTCCAGAGAGTGCACTGGCACCACTGGGGATGCAGTGGAGTGAGTCCAGAGAGTGCACTGGCACCACTGGGGAGGCAGTGCAGTGAGTCCAAAGAGTGTACTGGCACCACAGGGGATGCAGTGCAGTGAGTCCAGAGAGTGCACTGGCACCACTGGGGATGCAGTGCAGTGAGTCCAGAGAGTGCACTGGCACCACTGGGGATGCACTGCAGTGAGTCCAGTGAGTGCACTGGCACCACTGGGGATGCAGTGCAATGAGTCCAGAGAGTGCACTGGCACCAATGGGTGTGCAGTGCAGTGAGTCCAGAAAGTACCCTGGCACCACTGGGGATGCAGTGCCGTGAGTCCAGAGTGTGCACTGGCACCACTGGGGATGCTGTGCAGTGAGTCCAGAGAGTGCACTGGCACCACTGGGGATGCACTGCAGTGAGTCCAGAGAGTGAACTGGCAGCACTGGGGATGCACTGCCGTGAGTCTAGAGAGTGCACTGGCATCACTGGGGATGCAGTGCCGTGAGTCCAGAAAACGCACTGGCACCACTGGGGATGCACTGCCGTGAGTCCAGATAGTGCACTGGCACCACTGGGGATGCAGTGCAGTGACTCCAGGGAGCACACTGGAACCACTGGGGATGCACTGCAGTGAGTCCAGAGAGTGCACTGGCACCACTGGGAATGCACTGTAGTGAGTCCAGAGAGTGCACTGGCAGCACTGGGGATGCAGTGCAGTGACTCCATAGAGTGCACTGGCACCACTGGGGATGCAGTGCAGTGAGTCCAGAGAGTGCACTGGCACCACTGGTGATGCAGTGCAGTGACACCAGCGAGTGCAGTGGCACCACTGGGGATGCCGTGCAGTGTGTCCAGAGAGTGCAGTGGCACCACTGGCGATGCAGTGCAGTGAGTCAAGAGAGTGCACTGGCACCACTGGGAATGCAGTGCAGTGAGTCCAGAGAGTGCAGTGGCACCACTGGGGATTCAGTGCAGTGAGTCAAGAGAGTGCACTGGCACCACTGGGAATGCAGTGCAGTGAGTCCAGAGAGTGCAGTGGCACCACTGGGGATTCAGTGCAGTGAGTGTAGAGAGTGCACTGGCACCACTGGGGATGCACTGCAGTGAGTCCAGAGAGTGCACTGGCACCACTGGGGATGCACTGCAGTGAGTCCAGAGAGTGCACTGGCACCCCTGGGGATGCAGTGCAGTGACTCCATAGAGTGCACTGGCACCACTGGGGATGCACTGCAGTGAGTCCAGAGAGTGCACTGGCCCCACTGGGGATGCAGTGCAGTGAGTCCAGAGAGTGCACTGGCACCACTGGGGATGCAGTGCAGTGAGTCCAGAGAGTGCACTGGCACCACTGGGGATGGTCATTAGTGAGTCCAGAGAGTGCACTGGCACCAATGGGGATGCAGTGCAGTGAGTCCAGAGAGTGCACTGGCACCCCTGGGGATGCAGTGCAGTGATTCCATAGAGTGCACTGGAACCAATGGAGATGCAGTGCAGTGATCCATAGAGAGCACTGGCACCACTGGGGATGCACCCCGGTGAGTCCAGAGAGTGCACTGGCACCACTAGGTATGCAGTGCAGTGACTCCATAGAGTGCACTGGCACCACTGGGGATGCAGTGCAGTGAGTCCAGAGAGTGCACTGGCACCACTGGGGATGCAGTGCAGTGACACCAGCGAGTGCAGTGGCACCACTGGGGATGCCGTGCAGTGTGTCCAGAGAGTGCAGTGGCACCACTGGCGATGCAGTGCAGTGAGTCAAGAGAGTGCACTGGCACCACTGGGAATGCAGTGCAGTGAGTCCAGAGAGTGCAGTGGCACCACTGGGGATTCAGTGCAGTGAGTGTAGAGAGTGCACTGGCACCACTGGGGATGCAGTGCAGTGAGTCCAGAGAGTGCACTGGCACCACTGGGGATGCAGTGCAGTGAGTGTAGAGAGTGCACTGGCACCACTGGGGATGCAGTGCAGTGAGTCCAGAGAGTGCACTGGCACCACTGGGGATGCACTGCAGTGAGTCCAGAGAGTGCACTGGCACCACTGGGGATGCACTGCAGTGAGTCCAGAGAGTGCACTGGCACCCCTGGGGATGCAGTGCAGTGACTCCATAGAGTGCACTGGCACCACTGGGGATGCACTGCAGTGAGTCCAGAGAGTGCACTGGCCCCACTGGGGATGCAGTGCAGTGAGTCCAGAGAGTGCACTGGCACCACTGGGGATGCAGTGCAGTGAGTCCAGAGAGTGCACTGGCACCACTGGGGATGGTCATTAGTGAGTCCAGAGAGTGCACTGGCACCAATGGGGATGCAGTGCAGTGAGTCCAGAGAGTGCACTGGCACCCCTGGGGATGCAGTGCAGTGATTCCATAGAGTGCACTGGAACCAATGGAGATGCAGTGCAGTGATCCATAGAGAGCACTGGCACCACTGGGGATGCACCCCGGTGAGTCCAGAGAGTGCACTGGCACCACTAGGTATGCAGTGCCGTGAGTCCAGAGAGTGCACTGGCACCACCGGGGATGCAGTGCAGTGAGTCCAGAGAGTGCACTGGCACCACTGGGGATGCACTGCAGAGAGTCCAGAGAGTGCACTGGCACCACTGGGGATGCAGTGCGGTGAGTCCAGAGAGTGCACTGGCACCACTGGGGATGCAGTGCAGTGAGTCCAGAGAGTGCACTGGCACCACGAGTGATGCACTACAGTGAGTCCAGAGAGTGCACTGGCACCACTGGGGATGCAGTGCAGTGAGTCCAGAGAGTGCACTGGCACCACTGGGGATGCAGTGCAGTGAGTCCAGAGAGTGCACTGGCACCACTGGGGATGCAGTGCAGTGAGTCCAAAGAGTGCACTGGCACCACTGGGGATGCAGTGCAGTGAGTCCAGAGAGTGCACTGGCACCACTGAGGATGCACTGCAGTGATTCCAGAGAGTGCACTGGCACCACTGGGGATGCACTGCAGTGACTCCAAAGAGTGCACTGGCACCCCTGGCGATGCACTGCAGTGAGTCCAGAGAGTGCACTGGCACCACTGGGGATGCAGTGCAGTGATCCAAAGAGTGCACTGGCACCACTGGGGATGCAGTGCAGTGAGTCCATAGAGTGCACTGGCACCACTGGGGATGGTCATTAGTGAGTCCAGAGAGTGCACTGGCACCACTGGGGATGCAGTGCAGTGAGTCCAGAGAGTGCACTGGCACCACTGGGGATGCAGTGCAGTGATCCACAGAGTGCACTGGCACCACTGGGGATGCAGTGCAGTGAGTCCAGAGAGTGCACTGGCACCACTGGGTATGCAGTGCAGTGAGTCCAGAGAGTGCACTGGCACCACTGGGGATGCAGTGCAGTGAGTCCAGAGAGTGCACTGGCACCACTGGGGATGCAGTGCAATGATTCCAGAGAGTACCCTTGCACCACTGGGGATGCAGTGCAGTGAGCCCAGAGAGTGCACTGGCACCACTGGGGATGCAGTGCCGTGAGTCCAGAGAGTGCACTAGCACCACTGGGGATGCAGTGCCGTGAGTCCAGAGTGTGCACTGGCACCACTGGGGATGAAGTGCCGTGAGTCCAGAGAGTGCACTGGCACCACTGGGGATGCATTCCAGTGAGTCCAGAGAGTTCACTGGCACCACTGGGGATGCAGTGCAGTGAGTCCAGAGAGTGCACTGGCACCACCGGGAATTCAGTGCAGTGAGTCCAAAGAGTGCACTGGCAGCACTGGGGATGCAGTGCAGTGAGTCCAGAGAGTGCACTGGCACCACTGGGGATGCAGTGCAGTGAGTCCAGAGAGTGCACTGGAAACACTGGGGATGCAGTGCAGTGATTCCAGAGAGTGCACTGGCACCACTGGGGATGCACTGCAGTGACTCCAAAGAGTGCACTGGCACCCCTGGGGATGCACTGCAGTGAGTCCAGAGAGTGCACTGGCACCACTGGGGATGCAGTGCAGTGAGTCCAGAGAGTGCACTGGCACCACTGGGGATGGTCATTAGTGAGTCCAGAGAGTGCACTGGCACCAATGGGGATGCAGTGCAGTGAGTCCAGAGAGTGCACTGGCACCCCTGGAGATGCAGTGCAGTGACTCCATAGAGTGCACTGGCACCAATGGGGATGCAGTGCAGTGATCCACAGAGTGCACTGGCACCACTGGGGATGCACCCCGGTGAGTCCAGAGAGTGTACTGGCACCACTGGGGATGCAGTGCAGTGAGTCCAGAGAGTGCACTGGCACCACTGGGGATGCAGTGCAGTGAGTCCAGAGAGTGCACTGGCACCACTGGGTATGCAGTGCAGTGATTCCAGAGAGTACCCTGGCACCACTGGTGATGCAGTGCAGTGAGCCCAGAGAGTGCACTGGCACCACTGGGGATGCAGTGCCGTGAGTCCAGAGAGTGCACTAGCACCACTGGCGATGCAGTGCCGTGAGTCCAGAGTGTGCACTGGCACCACTGGGGATGCAGTGCCGTGAGTCCAGAGAGCGCACTGGCACCACTGGGGATGCAGTGCAGTGAGTCCAGAGAGTGCACTGGCACCACTGGGGATGCATTGCAGTGAGTCCAGAGAGTTCACTGGCACCACTGGGGATGCAGTGCAGTGAGTCCAGAGAGTGCACTGGCACCACCGGGAATTCAGTGCAGTGAGTCCAAAGAGTGCACTGGCAGCACTGGGGATGCAGTGCAGTGAGTCCAGAGAGTGCACTGGCACCACTGGGGATGCAGTGCAGTGAGTCCAGAGAGTGCACTGGAAACACTGGGGATGCAGTGCAGTGATTCCAGAGAGTGCACTGGCACCACTGGGGATGCACTGCAGTGACTCCAAAGAGTGCACTGGCACCCCTGGGGATGCACTGCAGTGAGTCCAGAGAGTGCACTGGCACCACTGGGGATGCAGTGCAGTGAGTCCAGAGAGTGCACTGGCACCACTGGGGATGGTCATTAGTGAGTCCAGAGAGTGCACTGGCACCAATGGGGATGCAGTGCAGTGAGTCCAGAGAGTGCACTGGCACCCCTGGAGATGCAGTGCAGTGACTCCATAGAGTGCACTGTCACCAATGGGGATGCAGTGCAGTGATCCACAGAGTGCACTGGCACCACTGGGGATGCACCCCGGTGAGTCCAGAGAGTGTACTGGCACCACTGGGTATGCAGTGCAGTGAGTCCAGAGAGTGCACTGGCACCACTGGGGATGCAGTGCAGTGAGTCCAGAGAGTGCACTGGCACCACTGGGTATGCAGTGCAGTGATTCCAGAGAGTACCCTGGCACCACTGGTGATGCAGTGCAGTGAGCCCAGAGAGTGCACTGGCACCACTGGGGATGCAGTGCCGTGAGTCCAGAGAGTGCACTAGCACCACTGGCGATGCAGTGCCGTGAGTCCAGAGTGTGCACTGGCACCACTGGGGATGCAGTGCCGTGAGTCCAGAGAGTGCACTGGCACCACTGGGGATGCAGTGCAGTGAGTCCAGAGAGTGCACTGGCACCACTGGGGATGCATTGCAGTGAGTCCAGAGAGTGCACTGGCACCACTGGGGATGCAGTGCAGTGAGTCCAGAGAGTGCACTGGCACCACAGGGGATGCAGTGCAGTGAGTCCAAAGAGTGCACTGGCAGCACTGGGGATGCAGTGCAGTGAGTCCAGAGAGTGCACTGGCACCACTGGGGATGCAGTGCAGTGAGTCCAGAGAGTGCACTGGAAACACTGGGGATGCAGTGCAGTGAGTCCAGAGAGTGCACTGGCACCACTGGGGATGCAGTGCAGTGAGTCCAGAGAGTACACTGGCACCACTGGGGATGCAGTGCAGTGAGTCCAGAGAGTGCACTGGCACCACTGGGGATGCAGTGCAGTGAGTCCAGAGAGTTCACTGGCACCACTGGAGATGCCGTGCCGTGAGTCCAGAGAGTGCACTAGCACCACTGGGGATGCAGTGCCGTGAGTCCAGAGAGTGCACTGACAGCACTGGGGATGCAGTGCAGTGAGTCCAGAGAGTGCACTGGCACCAGTGGGGATGCACTGCAGTGAGTCCAGAGAGTGCACTGGCCCCACTGGGGATGCAATGCAGTGAGTCCAGAGAGTGCACTGGCACCACTGGGGATGCAGTGGAGTGAGTCCAGAGAGTGCACTGGCACCACTGGGGAGGCAGTGCAGTGAGTCCAAAGAGTGTACTGGCACCACAGGGGATGCAGTGCAGTGAGTCCAGAGAGTGCACTGGCACCACTGGGGATGCAGTGCAGTGAGTCCAGAGAGTGCACTGGCACCACTGGGGATGCACTGCAGTGAGTCCAGTGAGTGCACTGGCACCACTGGGGATGCAGTGCAATGAGTCCAGAGAGTGCACTGGCACCAATGGGTGTGCAGTGCAGTGAGTCCAGAAAGTACCCTGGCACCACTGGGGATGCAGTGCCGTGAGTCCAGAGTGTGCACTGGCACCACTGGGGATGCTGTGCAGTGAGTCCAGAGAGTGCACTGGCACCACTGGGGATGCACTGCAGTGAGTCCAGAGAGTGAACTGGCACCACTGGGGATGCACTGCCGTGAGTCTAGAGAGTGCACTGGCATCACTGGGGATGCAGTGCCGTGAGTCCAGAAAACGCACTGGCACCACTGGGGATGCACTGCCGTGAGTCCAGATAGTGCACTGGCACCACTGGGGATGCAGTGCAGTGACTCCAGGGAGCACACTGGAACCACTGGGGATGCACTGCAGTGAGTCCAGAGAGTGCACTGGCACCACTGGGAATGCACTGTAGTGAGTCCAGAGAGTGCACTGGCAGCACTGGGGATGCAGTGCAGTGACTCCATAGAGTGCACTGGCACCACTGGGGATGCAGTGCAGTGAGTCCAGAGAGTGCACTGGCACCACTGGTGATGCAGTGCAGTGACACCAGCGAGTGCAGTGGCACCACTGGGGATGCCGTGCAGTGTGTCCAGAGAGTGCAGTGGCACCACTGGCGATGCAGTGCAGTGAGTCAAGAGAGTGCACTGGCACCACTGGGAATGCAGTGCAGTGAGTCCAGAGAGTGCAGTGGCACCACTGGGGATTCAGTGCAGTGAGTCAAGAGAGTGCACTGGCACCACTGGGAATGCAGTGCAGTGAGTCCAGAGAGTGCAGTGGCACCACTGGGGATTCAGTGCAGTGAGTGTAGAGAGTGCACTGGCACCACTGGGGATGCACTGCAGTGAGTCCAGAGAGTGCACTGGCACCACTGGGGATGCACTGCAGTGAGTCCAGAGAGTGCACTGGCACCCCTGGGGATGCAGTGCAGTGACTCCATAGAGTGCACTGGCACCACTGGGGATGCACTGCAGTGAGTCCAGAGAGTGCACTGGCCCCACTGGGGATGCAGTGCAGTGAGTCCAGAGAGTGCACTGGCACCACTGGGGATGCAGTGCAGTGAGTCCAGAGAGTGCACTGGCACCACTGGGGATGGTCATTAGTGAGTCCAGAGAGTGCACTGGCACCAATGGGGATGCAGTGCAGTGAGTCCAGAGAGTGCACTGGCACCCCTGGGGATGCAGTGCAGTGATTCCATAGAGTGCACTGGAACCAATGGAGATGCAGTGCAGTGATCCATAGAGAGCACTGGCACCACTGGGGATGCACCCCGGTGAGTCCAGAGAGTGCACTGGCACCACTAGGTATGCAGTGCAGTGACTCCATAGAGTGCACTGGCACCACTGGGGATGCAGTGCAGTGAGTCCAGAGAGTGCACTGGCACCACTGGGGATGCAGTGCAGTGACACCAGCGAGTGCAGTGGCACCACTGGGGATGCCGTGCAGTGTGTCCAGAGAGTGCAGTGGCACCACTGGCGATGCAGTGCAGTGAGTCAAGAGAGTGCACTGGCACCACTGGGAATGCAGTGCAGTGAGTCCAGAGAGTGCAGTGGCACCACTGGGGATTCAGTGCAGTGAGTGTAGAGAGTGCACTGGCACCACTGGGGATGCAGTGCAGTGAGTCCAGAGAGTGCACTGGCACCACTGGGGATGCAGTGCAGTGAGTGTAGAGAGTGCACTGGCACCACTGGGGATGCAGTGCAGTGAGTCCAGAGAGTGCACTGGCACCACTGGGGATGCACTGCAGTGAGTCCAGAGAGTGCACTGGCACCACTGGGGATGCACTGCAGTGAGTCCAGAGAGTGCACTGGCACCCCTGGGGATGCAGTGCAGTGACTCCATAGAGTGCACTGGCACCACTGGGGATGCACTGCAGTGAGTCCAGAGAGTGCACTGGCCCCACTGGGGATGCAGTGCAGTGAGTCCAGAGAGTGCACTGGCACCACTGGGGATGCAGTGCAGTGAGTCCAGAGAGTGCACTGGCACCACTGGGGATGGTCATTAGTGAGTCCAGAGAGTGCACTGGCACCAATGGGGATGCAGTGCAGTGAGTCCAGAGAGTGCACTGGCACCCCTGGGGATGCAGTGCAGTGATTCCATAGAGTGCACTGGAACCAATGGAGATGCAGTGCAGTGATCCATAGAGAGCACTGGCACCACTGGGGATGCACCCCGGTGAGTCCAGAGAGTGCACTGGCACCACTAGGTATGCAGTGCCGTGAGTCCAGAGAGTGCACTGGCACCACCGGGGATGCAGTGCAGTGAGTCCAGAGATTGCACTGGCACCACTGGGGATGCACTGCAGAGAGTCCAGAGAGTGCACTGGCACCACTGGGGATGCAGTGCGGTGAGTCCAGAGAGTGCACTGGCACCACTGGGGATGCAGTGCAGTGAGTCCAGAGAGTGCACTGGCACCACGAGTGATGCACTACAGTGAGTCCAGAGTGTGCACTGGCACCACTGGGGATGCAGTGCAGTGAGTCCAGAGAGTGCACTGGCACCACTGTGGATGCAGTGCAGTGAGTCCAGAGAGTGCACTGGCACCACTGGGGATGCAGTGCAGTGAGTCCAAAGAGTGCACTGGCACCACTGGGGATGCACTGCAGTGAGTCCAGAGAGTGCACTGGCACCACTGAGGATGCACTGCAGTGATTCCAGAGAGTGCACTGGCACCACTGGGGATGCACTGCAGTGACTCCAAAGAGTGCACTGGCACCCCTGGCGATGCACTGCAGTGAGTCCAGAGAGTGCACTGGCACCACTGGGGATGCAGTGCAGTGATCCAAAGAGTGCACTGGCACCACTGGGGATGCAGTGCAGTGAGTCCATAGAGTGCACTGGCACCACTGGGGATGGTCATTAGTGAGTCCAGAGAGTGCACTGGCACCACTGGGGATGCAGTGCAGTGAGTCCAGAGAGTGCACTGGCACCACTGGGGATGCAGTGCAGTGATCCACAGAGTGCACTGGCACCACTGGGGATGCAGTGCAGTGAGTCCAGAGAGTGCACTGGCACCACTGGGTATGCAGTGCAGTGAGTCCAGAGAGTGCACTGGCACCACTGGGGATGCAGTGCAGTGAGTCCAGAGAGTGCACTGGCACCACTGGGGATGCAGTGCAATGATTCCAGAGAGTACCCTTGCACCACTGGGGATGCAGTGCAGTGAGCCCAGAGAGTGCACTGGCACCACTGGGGATGCAGTGCCGTGAGTCCAGAGAGTGCACTAGCACCACTGGGGATGCAGTGCCGTGAGTCCAGAGTGTGCACTGGCACCACTGGGGATGAAGTGCCGTGAGTCCAGAGAGTGCACTGGCACCACTGGGGATGCATTCCAGTGAGTCCAGAGAGTTCACTGGCACCACTGGGGATGCAGTGCAGTGAGTCCAGAGAGTGCACTGGCACCACCGGGAATTCAGTGCAGTGAGTCCAAAGAGTGCACTGGCAGCACTGGGGATGCAGTGCAGTGAGTCCAGAGAGTGCACTGGCACCACTGGGGATGCAGTGCAGTGAGTCCAGAGAGTGCACTGGAAACACTGGGGATGCAGTGCAGTGATTCCAGAGAGTGCACTGGCACCACTGGGGATGCACTGCAGTGACTCCAAAGAGTGCACTGGCACCCCTGGGGATGCACTGCAGTGAGTCCAGAGAGTGCACTGGCACCACTGGGGATGCAGTGCAGTGAGTCCAGAGAGTGCACTGGCACCACTGGGGATGGTCATTAGTGAGTCCAGAGAGTGCACTGGCACCAATGGGGATGCAGTGCAGTGAGTCCAGAGAGTGCACTGGCACCCCTGGAGATGCAGTGCAGTGACTCCATAGAGTGCACTGGCACCAATGGGGATGCAGTGCAGTGATCCACAGAGTGCACTGGCACCACTGGGGATGCACCCCGGTGAGTCCAGAGAGTGTACTGGCACCACTGGGTATGCAGTGCAGTGAGTCCAGAGAGTGCACTGGCACCACTGGGGATGCAGTGCAGTGAGTCCAGAGAGTGCACTGGCACCACTGGGTATGCAGTGCAGTGATTCCAGAGAGTACCCTGGCACCACTGGTGATGCAGTGCAGTGAGCCCAGAGAGTGCACTGGCACCACTGGGGATGCAGTGCCGTGAGTCCAGAGAGTGCACTAGCACCACTGGCGATGCAGTGCCGTGAGTCCAGAGAGTGCACTGGCACCACTGGGGATGCAGTGCCGTGAGTCCAGAGAGCGCACTGGCACCACTGGGGATGCAGTGCAGTGAGTCCAGAGAGTGCACTGGCACCACTGGGGATGCATTGCAGTGAGTCCAGAGAGTTCACTGGCACCACTGGGGATGCAGTGCAGTGAGTCCAGAGAGTGCACTGGCACCACCGGGAATTCAGTGCAGTGAGTCCAAAGAGTGCACTGGCAGCACTGGGGATGCAGTGCAGTGAGTCCAGAGAGTGCACTGGCACCACTGGGGATGCAGTGCAGTGAGTCCAGAGAGTGCACTGGAAACACTGGGGATGCAGTGCAGTGATTCCAGAGAGTGCACTGGCACCACTGGGGATGCACTGCAGTGACTCCAAAGAGTGCACTGGCACCCCTGGGGATGCAGTGCAGTGAGTCCAGAGAGTGCACTGGCACCACTGGGGATGCAGTGCAGTGAGTCCAGAGAGTGCACTGGCACCACTGGGGATGGTCATTAGTGAGTCCAGAGAGTGCACTGGCACCAATGGGGATGCAGTGCAGTGAGTCCAGAGAGTGCACTGGCACCCCTGGAGATGCAGTGCAGTGACTCCATAGAGTGCACTGGCACCAATGGGGATGCAGTGCAGTGATCCACAGAGTGCACTGGCACCACTGGGGATGCACCCCGGTGAGTCCAGAGAGTGTACTGGCACCACTGGGTATGCAGTGCAGTGAGTCCAGAGAGTGCACTGGCACCACTGGGGATGCAGTGCAGTGAGTCCAGAGAGTGCACTGGCACCACTGGGTATGCAGTGCAGTGATTCCAGAGAGTACCCTGGCACCACTGGTGATGCAGTGCAGTGAGCCCAGAGAGTGCACTGGCACCACTGGGGATGCAGTGCCGTGAGTCCAGAGAGTGCACTAGCACCACTGGCGATGCAGTGCCGTGAGTCCAGAGTGTGCCCTGGCACCACTGGGGATGCAGTGCCGTGAGTCCAGAGAGTGCACTGGCACCACTGGGGATGCAGTGCAGTGAGTCCAGAGAGTGCACTGGCACCACTGGGGATGCATTGCAGTGAGTCCAGAGAGTGCACTGGCACCACTGGGGATGCAGTGCAGTGAGTCCAGAGAGTGCACTGGCACCACAGGGGATGCAGTGCAGTGAGTCCAAAGAGTGCACTGGCAGCACTGGGGATGCAGTGCAGTGAGTCCAGAGAGTGCACTGGCACCACTGGGGATGCAGTGCAGTGAGTCCAGAGAGTGCACTGGAAACACTGGGGATGCAGTGCAGTGAGTCCAGAGAGTGCACTGGCACCACTGGGGATGCAGTGCAGTGAGTCCAGAGAGTACACTGGCACCACTGGGGATGCAGTGCAGTGAGTCCAGAGAGTGCACTGGCACCACTGGGGATGCAGTGCAGTGAGTCCAGAGAGTTCACTGGCACCACTGGGGATGCAGTGCCGTGAGTCCAGAGAGTGCACTAGCACCACTGGGGATGCAGTGCCGTGAGTCCAGAGAGTGCACTGACAGCACTGGGGATGCAGTGCAGTGAGTCCAGAGAGTGCACTGGCACCAGTGGGGATGCACTGCAGTGAGTCCAGAGAGTGCACTGGCCCCACTGGGGATGCAATGCAGTGAGTCCAGAGAGTGCACTGGCACCACTGGGGATGCAGTGGAGTGAGTCCAGAGAGTGCACTGGCACCACTGGGGAGGCAGTGCAGTGAGTCCAAAGAGTGTACTGGCACCACAGGGGATGCAGTGCAGTGAGTCCAGAGAGTGCACTGGCACCACTGGGGATGCAGTGCAGTGAGTCCAGAGAGTGCACTGGCACCACTGGGGATGCACTGCAGTGAGTCCAGTGAGTGCACTGGCACCACTGGGGATGCAGTGCAATGAGTCCAGAGAGTGCACTGGCACCAATGGGTGTGCAGTGCAGTGAGTCCAGAAAGTACCCTGGCACCACTGGGGATGCAGTGCCGTGAGTCCAGAGTGTGCACTGGCACCACTGGGGATGCTGTGCAGTGAGTCCAGAGAGTGCACTGGCACCACTGGGGATGCACTGCAGTGAGTCCAGAGAGTGAACTGGCACCACTGGGGATGCACTGCCGTGAGTCTAGAGAGTGCACTGGCATCACTGGGGATGCAGTGCCGTGAGTCCAGAGAACGCACTGGCACCACTGGGGATGCACTGCCGTGAGTCCAGATAGTGCACTGGCACCACTGGGGATGCAGTGCAGTGACTCCAGAGAGCACACTGGAACCACTGGAGATGCACTGCAGTGAGTCCAGAGAGTGCACTGGCACCACTGGGAATGCACTGTAGTGAGTCCAGAGAGTGCACTGGCAGCACTGGGGATGCAGTGCAGTGACTCCATAGAGTGCACTGGCACCACTGGGGATGCAGTGCCGTGAGTTCAGAGTGTGCACTGGCACCACTGGGGATGCAGTGGAGTGAGTCCAGAGAGTGCACTGGCACCACTGGGGATGCAGTGCAGTGAGTCCAAAGAGTGCACTGGCACCACAGGGGATGCAGTGCAGTGAGTCCAGAGAGTGCACTGGCACCACTGGGGATGCAGTGCAGTGAGTCCAGAGAGTGCACTGGCACCACTGGGGATGCACTGCAGTGAGTCCAGTGAGTGCACTGGCACCACTGGGGATGCAGTGCAATGAGTCCAGAGAGTGCACTGGCACCAATGGGTGTGCAGTGCAGTGAGTCCAGAAAGTACCCTGGCACCACTGGGGATGCAGTGCCGTGAGTCCAGAGTGTGCACTGGCACCACTGGGGATGCTGTGCAGTGAGTCCAGAGAGTGCACTGGCACCACTGGGGATGCAGTGCAGTGAGTCCAGAGAGTTCACTGGCACCACTGGGGATGCACTGCCGTGAGTCTAGAGAGTGCACTGGCATCACTGGGGATGCAGTGCCGTGAGTCCAGAGAACGCACTGGCACCACTGGGGATGCACTGCCGTGAGTCCAGATAGTGCACTGGCACCACTGGGGATGCAGTGCAGTGACTCCAGAGAGCACACTGGAACCACTGGTGATGCACTGCAGTGAGTCCAGAGAGTGCACTGGCACCACTGGGAATGCACTGTAGTGAGTCCAGAGAGTGCATTGGGACCACTGGCGATGCACTGCAGTGAGTCCAGAGAGTGCACTGGCACCACTGGGGATGCACTTCAGTGAGTCCAGAGAGTGCACTGGCACCCCCGGGGATGCACTGCGGTGACTCAGGAGAGTGCACTGGCACCACTGGGAATGCACCCCGGTGAGTCCAGAGAGTGCACTGGCACCACTGGGGATGCAGTGCAGTGAGTCCAGAGAGTGCACTGGCACAACTGGGGATGCACTGCAGTGAGTCCGGAGAATGCACTGTCACCACTGGAGATGCACTGCCGTAACTCCTGAGAGTGCACTGGCACCACTGGAGATGCACTGCCGTGAGTCCAGAGAGTGCTCTGGCACCACTGGGGATGCAGTGCCGTGAGTCCAGAGAGTGCACTGGCACCACTGGGGATGCACTGCCGTGAGTCCAGAGAGTGCACTGGCACCACTGGGGATGCACTGCAGTGAGTCCAGAGAGTGCACTGGCACCACTGGGGATGCAGTGCAGTGAGTCCAGAGAGTGCACTGGCACCACTGGGGATGCAGTGCAGTGAGTCCAGAGAGTGCACTGACAGCACTGGGGATGCAGTGCAGTGAGTCCAGAGAGTGCACTGGCACCAGTGGGGATGCACTGCAGTGAGTCCAGAGAGTGCAGTGGCCCCACGGGGGATGCAATGCAGTGAGTCCAGAGAGTGCACTGGCACCACTGGGAATGCACCCCGGTGAGTCCAGAGAGTGCACTGGCACCACTGGGGATGCACCCCGTGAGTCCAGAGAGTGCACTGGCACCACTGGGATGCAGTGGAGTGAGTCCAGAGAGTGCACTGGCACCACTGGGGATGCACTGCAGTGAGTCCAGAGAGTACCCTGGCAGCACTGGGGATGCAGTGCAGTGACTCCATAGAGTGCACTGGCACCACTGGGGATGCAGTGCCGTGAGTTCAGAGTGTGCACTGGCACCACTGGGGATGCAGTGGAGTGAGTCCAGAGAGTGCACTGGCACCACTGGGGATGCAGTGCAGTGACTCCAGAGAGCACACTGGAACCACTGGGGATGCACTGCAGTGAGTCCAGAGAGTGCACTGGCACCACTGGGAATGCACTGTAGTGAGTCCAGAGAGTGCATTGGGACCACTGGCGATGCACTGCAGTGAGTCCAGAGAGTGCACTGGCACCACTGGGGATGCACCCCGGTGAGTCCAGAGAGTGCACTGGCACCCCCGGGGATGCACTGCGGTGACTCCAGAGAGTGCACTGGCACCACTGGGAATGCACCCCGGTGAGTCCAGAGAGTGCACTGGCACCACTGGGGATGCAGTGCAGTGAGTCCAGAGAGTGCACTGGCACAACTGGGGATGCACTGCAGTGAGTCCGGAGAATGCACTGTCACCACTGGAGATGCACTGCCGTAACTCCTGAGAGTGCACTGGCACCACTGGAGATGCACTGCCGTGAGTCCAGAGAGTGCTCTGGCACCACTGGGGATGCAGTGCCGTGAGTCCAGAGAGTGCACTGGCACCACTGGGGATGCACTGCCGTGAGTCCAGAGAGTGCACTGGCACCACTGGGGATGCACTGCAGTGAGTCCAGAGAGTGCACTGGCACCACTGGGGATGCAGTGCAGTGAGTCCAGAGAGTGCACTGGCACCACTGGGGATGCAGTGCAGTGAGTCCAGAGAGTGCACTGACAGCACTGGGGATGCAGTGCAGTGAGTCCAGAGAGTGCACTGGCACCAGTGGGGATGCACTGCAGTGAGTCCAGAGAGTGCAGTGGCCCCACGGGGGATGCAATGCAGTGAGTCCAGAGAGTGCACTGGCACCACTGGGAATGCACCCCGGTGAGTCCAGAGAGTGCACTGGCACCACTGGGGATGCACCCCGTGAGTCCAGAGAGTGCACTGGCACCACTGGGATGCAGTGGAGTGAGTCCAGAGAGTGCACTGGCACCACTGGGGATGCACTGCAGTGAGTCCAGAGAGTGCACTGGCAGCACTGGGGATGCAGTGCAGTGACTCCATAGAGTGCACTGGCACCACTGGGGATGCAGTGCCGTGAGTTCAGAGTCTGCACTGGCACCACTGGGGATGCAGTGGAGTGAGTCCAGAGAGTGCACTGGCACCACTGGGGAGGCAGTGCAGTGAGTCCAAAGAGTGCACTGGCACAACAGGGGATGCAGTGCAGTGAGTCCAGAGAGTGCACTGGCACCACTGGGGATGCAGTGCAGTGAGTCCAGAGAGTGCACTGGCACCACTGGGGATGCACTGCAGTGAGTCCAGTGAGTGCACTGGCACCACTGGGGATGCAGTGCAATGAGTCCAGAGAGTGCACTGGCACCAATGGGTGTGCAGTGCAGTGAGTCCAGAAAGTACCCTGGCACCACTGGGGATGCAGTGCCGTGAGTCCAGAGTGTGCACTGGCACCACTGGGGATGCTGTGCAGTGAGTCCAGAGAGTGCATTGGCACCACTGGGGATGCAGTGCAGTGAGTCCAGGGAGTGCACTGTCACCACTGGGGATGCAGTGCCGTGAGTCCAGAGAGTGCACTGGCACCACTGGGGATGCAGTGCCGTGAGTCCAGAGAGTGTACTGGCACCACTGGGGATGCAGTGCTGTCAGTCCAGAGAGTGCTCTGGCACCACTGGGGATGCAGTGCCGTGAGTCCAGAGAGTGCACTGGCACCACTGGGGATGCAGTGCAGTGAGTCCAGAGAGTGCACTGGCACCACTGGGGATGCACTGCAGTGAGTCCAGAGAGTGCACTGGCACCACTGGGGATGCAGTGCAGTGAGTCCAGAGAGTGCACTGGCACCACTGGGGATGCAGTGCAGTGAGTCCAGAGAGTGCACTGACAGCACTGGGGATGCAGTGCAGTGAGTTCAGAGAGTGCACTGGCACCACTGGGGATGCAGTGCAGTGAGTCCAGAGAGTGCACTGGCCGCACTGGGGATGCAATGCAGTGAGTCCAGAGAGTGCACTGGCACCACTGGGGATGCACCCCGGTGAGTCCAGAGAGTGCACTGGCACCACTGGGGATGCACCCCGGTGAGTCCAGAGAGTGCACTGGCACCACTGGGGATTCACCCCGGTGAGTCCAGAGAGTGCCGTGGCACCACTGGGGATGCACTGCCGTGAGTCCAGAGAGTGCACTGGCAGCACTGGGGATGCAGTGCAGTGACTCCATAGAGTGCACTGGCACCACTGGGGATGCAGTGCCGTGAGTCCAGAGTGTGCACTAGCACCACTGGGGATGCAGTGGAGTGAGTCCAGAGAGTGTACTGGCACCACTGGGGATGCAGTGCAGTGAGTCCAAAGAGTGCACTGGCACCACTGGGGATGCAGTGCAGTGAGTCCAGAGAGTGCACTGGCACCACTGGGGATACAGTGCAGTGAGTCCAGAGAGTGCACTGACACCACTGGGGATGCAGTGCAGTGAGTCCAGAGAGTGCACTGGCACCACTGGGGATGCACTGCAGTGAGTCCAGTGAGTACACTGGCACCACTTAGGATGCAGTGCAGTGAGTCCAGAGAGTGCACTGGCACCACTGGGGATGCACTGCAGTGAGTCCAGAGAGTGCACTGGCACCACTGGGGATGCAGTGCAGTGAGTCCAAAGAGTGTACTGGCACCACTGGGGATGCAGTGCAGTGACACCAGAGAGTGCAGTGGCACCACTGGGGATGCCGTGCAGTGTGTCCAGAGAGTGCAGTGGCACCACTGGCGATGCAGTGCAGTGAGTCAAGAGAGTGCACTGGCACCACTGGGAATGCAGTGTAGTGAGTCCAGAGAGTGCAGTGGCACCACTGGGGATGCAGTGCAGTGAGTGTAGAGAGTGCACTGGCACCACTGGGGATGCAGTGCAGTGAGTCCAGAGAGTGCACTGGCACCACTGGGGATGCAGTGCAGTGAGTGTAGAGAGTGCACTGGCACCACTGGGGATGCAGTGCAGTGAGTCCAGAGAGTGCACTGGCACCACTGGGGATGCACTGCAGTGAGTCCAGAGAGTGCACTGGCACCACTGGGGATGCACTGCAGTGAGTCCAGAGAGTGCACTGGCACCCCTGGGGATGCAGTGCAGTGACTCCATAGAGTGCACTGGCACCACTGGGGATGCACTGCAGTGAGTCCAGAGAGTGCACTGGCCCCACTGGGGATGCAGTGCAGTGAGTCCAGAGAGTGCACTGGCACCACTGGGGATGCAGTGCAGTGAGTCCAGAGAGTGCACTGGCACCACTGGGGATGGTCATTAGTGAGTCCAGAGAGTGCACTGGCACCAATGGGGATGCAGTGCAGTGAGTCCAGAGAGTGCACTGGCACCCCTGGGGATGCAGTGCAGTGATTCCATAGAGTGCACTGGCACCAATGGAGATGCAGTGCAGTGATCCATAGAGAGCACTGGCACCACTGGGGATGCACCCCGGTGAGTCCAGAGAGTGCACTGGCACCACTAGGTATGCAGTGCCGTGAGTCCAGAGAGTGCACTGGCACCACCGGGGATGCAGTGCAGTGAGTCCAGAGAGTGCACTGGCACCACTGGGGATGCACTGCAGAGAGTCCAGAGAGTGCACTGGCACCACTGGGGATGCAGTGCGGTGAGTCCAGAGAGTGCACTGGCACCACTGGGGATGCAGTGCAGTGAGTCCAGAGAGCACACTGGCACCACGAGTGATGCACTACAGTGAGTCCAGAGAGTGCACTGGCACCACTGGGGATGCAGTGCAGTGAGTCCAGAGAGTGCACTGGCACCACTGGGGATGCAGTGCAGTGAGTCCAGAGAGTGCACTGGCACCACTGGGGATGCAGTGCAGTGAGTCCAAAGAGTGCACTGGCACCCCTGGGGATGCAGTGCAGTGAGTCCAGAGAGTGCACTGGCACCACTGGGGATGCACTGCAGTGATTCCAGAGAGTGCACTGGCACCACTGGGGATGCACTGCAGTGACTCCAAAGAGTGCACTGGCACCCCTGGCGATGCACTGCAGTGAGTCCAGAGAGTGCACTGGCACCACTGGGGATGCAGTGCAGTGATCCAAAGAGTGCACTGGCACCACTGGGGATGCAGTGCAGTGAGTCCATAGAGTGCACTGGCACCACTGGGGATGGTCATTAGTGAGTCCAGAGAGTGCACTGGCACCACTGGGGATGCAGTGCAGTGAGTCCAGAGAGTGCACTGGCACCACTGGGGATGCAGTGCAGTGATCCACAGAGTGCACTGGCACCACTGGGGATGCAGTGCAGTGAGTCCAGAGAGTGCACTGGCACCACTGGGGATGCAGTGCAGTGAGTCCAGAGAGTGCACTGACACCACTGGGGATGCAGTGCAGTGAGTCCAGAGAGTGCACTGGCACCACTGGGGATGCACTGAGTGAGTCCAGTGAGTACACTGGCACCACTTAGGATGCAGTGCAGTGAGTCCAGAGAGTGCACTGGCACCACTGGGGATGCACTGCAGTGAGTCCAGAGAGTGCACTGGCACCACTGGGGATGCAGTGCAGTGAGTCCAAAGAGTGTACTGGCACCACTGGGGATGCAGTGCAGTGACACCAGAGAGTGCAGTGGCACCACTGGGGATGCCGTGCAGTGTGTCCAGAGAGTGCAGTGGCACAACTGGCGATGCAGTGCAGTGAGTCAAGAGAGTGCACTGGCACCACTGGGAATGCAGTGCAGTGAGTCCAGAGAGTGCAGTGGCACCACTGGGGATGCAGTGCAGTGAGTGTAGAGAGTGCACTGGCACCACTGGGGATGCAGTGCAGTGAGTCCAGAGAGTGCACTGGCACCACTGGGGATGCAGTGCAGTGAGTGTAGAGAGTGCACTGGCACCACTGGGGATGCACTGCAGTGAGTCCAGAGAGTGCACTGGCACCCCTGGGGATGCAGTGCAGTGACTCCATAGAGTGCACTGGCACCACTGGGGATGCACTGCAGTGAGTCCAGAGAGTGCACTGGCCCCACTGGGGATGCAGTGCAGTGAGTCCAGAGAGTGCACTGGCACCACTGGGGATGCAGTGCAGTGAGTCCAGAGAGTGCACTGGCACCACTGGGGATGGTCATTAGTGAGTCCAGAGAGTGCACTGGCACCAATGGGGATGCAGTGCAGTGAGTCCAGAGAGTGCACTGGCACCCCTGGGGATGCAGTGCAGTGATTCCATAGAGTGCACTGGCACCGATGGAGATGCAGTGCAGTGATCCATAGAGAGCACTGGCACCACTGGGGATGCACCCCGGTGAGTCCAGAGAGTGCACTGGCACCACTAGGTATGCAGTGCCGTGAGTCCAGAGAGTGCACTGGCACCACCGGGGATGCAGTGCAGTGAGTCCAGAGAGTGCACTGGCACCACTGGGGATGCACTGCAGAGAGTCCAGAGAGTGCACTGGCACCACTGGGGATGCAGTGCGGTGAGTCCAGAGAGTGCACTGGCACCACTGGGGATGCAGTGCAGTGAGTCCAGAGAGTGCACTGGCACCACTGGGGATGCAGTGCAGTGAGTCCAGAGAGTACCCTGGCACCAGTGGGGATGCAGTGCAGTGAGTCCAGAGAGTGCACTGGCACCACTGGGGATGCAGTGCAGTGAGTCCAGAGAGTGCACTGGCACCACTGGGGATGCAGTGCAGTGAGTCCAGAGAGTGCACTGGCACCCCTGGGGATGCAGTGCAGTGAGTCCAGAGAGTGCACTGGCACCACTGGGGATGCACTGCAGTGATTCCAGAGAGTGCACTGGCACCACTGGGGATGCACTGCAGTGACTCCAAAGAGTGCACTGGCACCCCTGGCGATGCACTGCTGTGAGTCCAGAGAGTGCACTGGCACCACTGGGCATGCAGTGCAGTGATCCAAAGAGTGCACTTGCACCACTGGGGATGCAGTGCAGTGAGTCCATAGAGTGCACTGGCACCACTGGGGATGGTCATTAGTGAGTCCAGAGAGTGCACTGGCACCACTGGGGATGCAGTGCAGTGAGTGCAGAGAGTGCACTGGCACCACTGGGGATGCAGTGCAGTGATCCACAGAGTGCACTGGCACCACTGGGGATGCAGTGCAGTGAGTCCAGAGAGTGCACTGGCACCACTGGGGATGCAGTGCAGTGAGTCCAGAGAGTGCACTGGCACCACTGGGGATGCAGTGCAATGATTCCAGAGAGTACCCTTGCACCACTGGGGATGCAGTGCAGTGAGCCCAGAGAGTGCACTGGCACCACTGGGGATGCACTGCAGTGATTCCAGAGAGTGCACTGGCACCACTGGGGATGCACTGCAGTGACTCCAAAGAGTGCACTGGCACCCCTGGCGATGCACTGCTGTGAGTCCAGAGAGTGCACTGGCACCACTGGGGATGCAGTGCAGTGATCCAAAGAGTGCACTGGCACCACTGGGGATGCAGTGCCGTGAGTCCATAGAGTGCACTGGCACCACTGGGGATGGTCATTAGTGAGTCCAGAGAGTGCACTGGCACCACTGGGGATGCAGTGCAGTGAGTCCAGAGAGTGCACTGGCACCACTGGGGATGCAGTGCAGTGATCCACAGAGTGCACTGGCACCACTGGGGATGCAGTGCAGTGAGTCCAGAGAGTGCACTGGCACCACTGGGGATGCAGTGCAGTGAGTCCAGAGAGTGCACTGGCACCACTGGGGATGCAGTGCAGTGAGTCCGGAGAGTGCACTGGCACCACTGGGGATGCAGTGCAATGATTCCAGAGAGTACCCTTGCACCACTGGGGATGCAGTGCAGTGAGCCCAGAGAGTGCACTGGCACCACTGGGGATGCAGTGCCGTGAGTCCAGAGAGTGCACTAGCACCACTGGGGATGCAGTGCCGTGAGTCCAGAGTGTGCACTGGCACCACTGGGGATGAAGTGCCGTGAGTCCAGAGAGTGCACTGGCACCACTGGGGATGCAGTGCAGTGAGTCCAGAGAGTGCACTGGCACCAGTGGGGATGCAGTGCAGTGAGTCCAGAGAGTTCACTGGCACTACTGGGGATGCAGTGCAGTGAGTCCAGAGAGTGCACTGGCACCACCGGGAATTCAGTGCAGTGAGTCCAAAGAGTGCACTGGCAGCACTGGGGATGCAGTGCAGTGAGTCCAGAGAGTGCACTGGCACCACTGGGGATGCAGTGCAGTGAGTCCAGAGAGTGCACTGGAAACACTGGGGATGCAGTGCAGTGATTCCAGAGAGTGCACTGGCACCACTGGGGATGCACTGCAGTGACTCCAAAGAGTGCACTGGCACCCCTGGTGATGCACTGCAGTGAGTCCAGAGAGTGCACTGGCACCACTGGGGATGCAGTGCAGTGAGTCCAGAGAGTGCACTGGCACCACTGGGGATGGTCATTAGTGAGTCCAGAGAGTGCACTGGCACCAATGGGGATGCAGTGCAGTGAGTCCAGAGAGTGCACTGGCACCCCTGGAGATGCAGTGCAGTGACTCCATAGAGTGCACTGGCACCAATGGGGATGCAGTGCAGTGATCCACAGAGTGCGCTGGCACCACTGGGGATGCACCCCGGTGAGTCCAGAGAGTGTACTGGCACCACTGGGTGTGCAGTGCAGTGAGTCCAGAGAGTGCACTGGCACCACTGGGGATGCAGTGCAGTGAGTCCAAAGAGTGCACTGGCACCACTGGGGATGCAGTGCAGTGATTCCAGAGAGTACCCTGGCACCACTGGGGATGCAGTGCAGTGAGCCCAGAGAGTGCACTGGCACCACTGGGGATGCAGTGCCGTGAGTCCAGAGAGTGCACTAGCACCACTGGCGATGCAGTGCCGTGAGTCCAGAGTGTGCACTGGCACCACTGGGGATGCAGTGCCGTGAGTCCAGAGAGTGCACTGGCACCACTGGGGATGCAGTGCAGTGAGTCCAGAGAGTGCACTGGCACCACTGGGGATGCAGTGCAGTGAGTCCAGAGAGTGCACTGGCACCACAGGGGATGCAGTGCAGTGAGTCCAAAGAGTGCACTGGCAGCACTGGGGATGCAGTGCAGTGAGTCCAGAGAGTGCACTGGCACCACTGGGGATGCAGTGCAGTGAGTCCAGAGAGTGCACTGGAAACACTGGGGATGCAGTGCAGTGAGTCCAGAGAGTGCACTGGCAGCACTGGGGATGCAGTGCAGTGAGTCCAGAGAGTACACTGGCACCACTGGGGATGCAGTGCAGTGAGTCCAGAGAGTGCACTGGCACCACTGGGGATGCAGTGCAGTGAGTCCAGAGAGTGCACTGGCACCACTGGGGATGCAGTGCCGTGAGTCCAGAGAGTGCACTGGCACCACCGGGGACGCAGTGCAGTGAGTCCAGAGAGTGCACTGGCACCACTGGGGATACACTGCAGAGAGTCCAGAGAGTGTACTGGCACCACTGGGGATGCATTGCAGTGAGTCCAGAGAGTGCACTGGCACCACTGGGGATGCACTGCAGTGAGTCCAGAGAGTGCCCTGGCACCACTGGGGATGCAGTGCAGTGAGTCCAGAGAGTACCCTGGCACCAGAGTGGATGCAGTGCAGTGAGTCCAGAGAGTGCACTGGCACCACTGGGGATGCAGTGCAGTGAGTCCAGAGAGTACCCTGGCACCAGTGGGGATGCAGTGCAGTGAGTCCAGAGAGTTCACTGGCACCACTGGGGATGCAGTGCAGTGAGTCCAGAGAGTGCACTAGCACCACTGGGGATGCAGTGCCGTGAGTCCACAGTGTGCACTGGCACCACTGGGGATGCAGTGCAGTGAGTCCAGAGAGTGCACTGGCACCACTGGGGATGCAGTGCAGTGAGACTAGAGAGTGCACTGGCACCACTGGGGATGCAGTACAGTGAGTCCAGAGAGTGCACTGGCACCACTGGGGATGCAGTGCAGTGAGTCCAGAGAGTGCACTGGCACCACTGGGGATGCACTACAGTGAGTCCAGAGAGTGCACTGGCACCACTGGGGATGCAGTGCGGTGAGTCCAGAGAGTGCACTGGCACCACTGGGGATGCAGTGCGGTGAGTCCAGAGAGTGCACTGGCACCATAGGGGATGCAGTGCCGTGAGTCCAGAGAGTGCACTGGCACCACTGGGGATGCAGTGCAGTGAGTCCAGAGAGTGCACTGGCACCACTGGGGATACACTGCAGAGAGTCCAGAGAGTGTACTGGCACCACTGGGGATGCATTGCAGTGAGTCCAGAGAGTGCACTGGCACCACTGGGGATGCACTGCAGTGAGTCCAGAGAGTGCCCTGGCACCACTGGGGATGCAGTGCAGTGAGTCCAGAGAGTACCCTGGCACCAGAGTGGATGCAGTGCAGTGAGTCCAGAGAGTGCACTGGCACCACTGGGGATGCAGTGCAGTGAGTCCAGAGAGTACCCTGGCACCAGTGGGGATGCAGTGCAGTGAGTCCAGAGAGTTCACTGGCACCACTGGGGATGCAGTGCAGTGAGTCCAGAGAGTGCACTGGCACCACTGGGGATGCAGTGCAGTGAGTGTAGAGAGTGCACTGGCACCACTGGGGATGCAGTGCAGTGAGTCCAGAGAGTGCACTGGCACCACTGGGGATGCACTGCAGTGAGTCCAGAGAGTGCACTGGCACCACTGGGGATGCACTGCAGTGAGTCCAGAGAGTGCACTGGCACCCCTGGGGATGCAGTGCAGTGACTCCATAGAGTGCACTGGCACCACTGGGGATGCACTGCAGTGAGTCCAGAGAGTGCACTGGCCCCACTGGGGATGCAGTGCAGTGAGTCCAGAGAGTGCACTGGCACCACTGGGGATGCAGTGCAGTGAGTCCAGAGAGTGCACTGGCACCACTGGGGATGGTCATTAGTGAGTCCAGAGAGTGCACTGGCACCAATGGGGATGCAGTGCAGTGAGTCCAGAGAGTGCACTGGCACCCCTGGGGATGCAGTGCAGTGATTCCATAGAGTGCACTGGCACCAATGGAGATGCAGTGCAGTGATCCATAGAGAGCACTGGCACCACTGGGGATGCACCCCGGTGAGTCCAGAGAGTGCACTGGCACCACTAGGTATGCAGTGCCGTGAGTCCAGAGAGTGCACTGGCACCACCGGGGATGCAGTGCAGTGAGTCCAGAGAGTGCACTGGCACCACTGGGGATGCACTGCAGAGAGTCCAGAGAGTGCACTGGCACCACTGGGGATGCAGTGCGGTGAGTCCAGAGAGTGCACTGGCACCACTGGGGATGCAGTGCAGTGAGTCCAGAGAGCACACTGGCACCACGAGTGATGCACTACAGTGAGTCCAGAGAGTGCACTGGCACCACTGGGGATGCAGTGCAGTGAGTCCAGAGAGTGCACTGGCACCACTGGGGATGCAGTGCAGTGAGTCCAGAGAGTGCACTGGCACCACTGGGGATGCAGTGCAGTGAGTCCAAAGAGTGCACTGGCACCCCTGGGGATGCAGTGCAGTGAGTCCAGAGAGTGCACTGGCACCACTGGGGATGCACTGCAGTGATTCCAGAGAGTGCACTGGCACCACTGGGGATGCACTGCAGTGACTCCAAAGAGTGCACTGGCACCCCTGGCGATGCACTGCAGTGAGTCCAGAGAGTGCACTGGCACCACTGGGGATGCAGTGCAGTGATCCAAAGAGTGCACTGGCACCACTGGGGATGCAGTGCAGTGAGTCCATAGAGTGCACTGGCACCACTGGGGATGGTCATTAGTGAGTCCAGAGAGTGCACTGGCACCACTGGGGATGCAGTGCAGTGAGTCCAGAGAGTGCACTGGCACCACTGGGGATGCAGTGCAGTGATCCACAGAGTGCACTGGCACCACTGGGGATGCAGTGCAGTGAGTCCAGAGAGTGCACTGGCACCACTGGGGATGCAGTGCAGTGAGTCCAGAGAGTGCACTGACACCACTGGGGATGCAGTGCAGTGAGTCCAGAGAGTGCACTGGCACCACTGGGGATGCACTGAGTGAGTCCAGTGAGTACACTGGCACCACTTAGGATGCAGTGCAGTGAGTCCAGAGAGTGCACTGGCACCACTGGGGATGCACTGCAGTGAGTCCAGAGAGTGCACTGGCACCACTGGGGATGCAGTGCAGTGAGTCCAAAGAGTGTACTGGCACCACTGGGGATGCAGTGCAGTGACACCAGAGAGTGCAGTGGCACCACTGGGGATGCCGTGCAGTGTGTCCAGAGAGTGCAGTGGCACAACTGGCGATGCAGTGCAGTGAGTCAAGAGAGTGCACTGGCACCACTGGGAATGCAGTGCAGTGAGTCCAGAGAGTGCAGTGGCACCACTGGGGATGCAGTGCAGTGAGTGTAGAGAGTGCACTGGCACCACTGGGGATGCAGTGCAGTGAGTCCAGAGAGTGCACTGGCACCACTGGGGATGCAGTGCAGTGAGTGTAGAGAGTGCACTGGCACCACTGGGGATGCACTGCAGTGAGTCCAGAGAGTGCACTGGCACCCCTGGGGATGCAGTGCAGTGACTCCATAGAGTGCACTGGCACCACTGGGGATGCACTGCAGTGAGTCCAGAGAGTGCACTGGCCCCACTGGGGATGCAGTGCAGTGAGTCCAGAGAGTGCACTGGCACCACTGGGGATGCAGTGCAGTGAGTCCAGAGAGTGCACTGGCACCACTGGGGATGGTCATTAGTGAGTCCAGAGAGTGCACTGGCACCAATGGGGATGCAGTGCAGTGAGTCCAGAGAGTGCACTGGCACCCCTGGGGATGCAGTGCAGTGATTCCATAGAGTGCACTGGCACCGATGGAGATGCAGTGCAGTGATCCATAGAGAGCACTGGCACCACTGGGGATGCACCCCGGTGAGTCCAGAGAGTGCACTGGCACCACTAGGTATGCAGTGCCGTGAGTCCAGAGAGTGCACTGGCACCACCGGGGATGCAGTGCAGTGAGTCCAGAGAGTGCACTGGCACCACTGGGGATGCACTGCAGAGAGTCCAGAGAGTGCACTGGCACCACTGGGGATGCAGTGCGGTGAGTCCAGAGAGTGCACTGGCACCACTGGGGATGCAGTGCAGTGAGTCCAGAGAGTGCACTGGCACCACTGGGGATGCAGTGCAGTGAGTCCAGAGAGTACCCTGGCACCAGTGGGGATGCAGTGCAGTGAGTCCAGAGAGTGCACTGGCACCACTGGGGATGCAGTGCAGTGAGTCCAGAGAGTGCACTGGCACCACTGGGGATGCAGTGCAGTGAGTCCAGAGAGTGCACTGGCACCCCTGGGGATGCAGTGCAGTGAGTCCAGAGAGTGCACTGGCACCACTGGGGATGCACTGCAGTGATTCCAGAGAGTGCACTGGCACCACTGGGGATGCACTGCAGTGACTCCAAAGAGTGCACTGGCACCCCTGGCGATGCACTGCTGTGAGTCCAGAGAGTGCACTGGCACCACTGGGCATGCAGTGCAGTGATCCAAAGAGTGCACTTGCACCACTGGGGATGCAGTGCAGTGAGTCCATAGAGTGCACTGGCACCACTGGGGATGGTCATTAGTGAGTCCAGAGAGTGCACTGGCACCACTGGGGATGCAGTGCAGTGAGTGCAGAGAGTGCACTGGCACCACTGGGGATGCAGTGCAGTGATCCACAGAGTGCACTGGCACCACTGGGGATGCAGTGCAGTGAGTCCAGAGAGTGCACTGGCATCACTGGGGATGCAGTGCAGTGAGTCCAGAGAGTGCACTGGCACCACTGGGGATGCAGTGCAATGATTCCAGAGAGTACCCTTGCACCACTGGGGATGCAGTGCAGTGAGCCCAGAGAGTGCACTGGCACCACTGGGGATGCACTGCAGTGATTCCAGAGAGTGCACTGGCACCACTGGGGATGCACTGCAGTGACTCCAAAGAGTGCACTGGCACCCCTGGCGATGCACTGCTGTGAGTCCAGAGAGTGCACTGGCACCACTGGGGATGCAGTGCAGTGATCCAAAGAGTGCACTGGCACCACTGGGGATGCAGTGCCGTGAGTCCATAGAGTGCACTGGCACCACTGGGGATGGTCATTAGTGAGTCCAGAGAGTGCACTGGCACCACTGGGGATGCAGTGCAGTGAGTCCAGAGAGTGCACTGGCACCACTGGGGATGCAGTGCAGTGATCCACAGAGTGCACTGGCACCACTGGGGATGCAGTGCAGTGAGTCCAGAGAGTGCACTGGCACCACTGGGGATGCAGTGCAGTGAGTCCAGAGAGTGCACTGGCACCACTGGGGATGCAGTGCAGTGAGTCCGGAGAGTGCACTGGCACCACTGGGGATGCAGTGCAATGATTCCAGAGAGTACCCTTGCACCACTGGGGATGCAGTGCAGTGAGCCCAGAGAGTGCACTGGCACCACTGGGGATGCAGTGCCGTGAGTCCAGAGAGTGCACTAGCACCACTGGGGATGCAGTGCCGTGAGTCCAGAGTGTGCACTGGCACCACTGGGGATGAAGTGCCGTGAGTCCAGAGAGTGCACTGGCACCACTGGGGATGCAGTGCAGTGAGTCCAGAGAGTGCACTGGCACCAGTGGGGATGCAGTGCAGTGAGTCCAGAGAGTTCACTGGCACTACTGGGGATGCAGTGCAGTGAGTCCAGAGAGTGCACTGGCACCACCGGGAATTCAGTGCAGTGAGTCCAAAGAGTGCACTGGCAGCACTGGGGATGCAGTGCAGTGAGTCCAGAGAGTGCACTGGCACCACTGGGGATGCAGTGCAGTGAGTCCAGAGAGTGCACTGGAAACACTGGGGATGCAGTGCAGTGATTCCAGAGAGTGCACTGGCACCACTGGGGATGCACTGCAGTGACTCCAAAGAGTGCACTGGCACCCCTGGTGATGCACTGCAGTGAGTCCAGAGAGTGCACTGGCACCACTGGGGATGCAGTGCAGTGAGTCCAGAGAGTGCACTGGCACCACTGGGGATGGTCATTAGTGAGTCCAGAGAGTGCACTGGCACCAATGGGGATGCAGTGCAGTGAGTCCAGAGAGTGCACTGGCACCCCTGGAGATGCAGTGCAGTGACTCCATAGAGTGCACTGGCACCAATGGGGATGCAGTGCAGTGATCCACAGAGTGCGCTGGCACCACTGGGGATGCACCCCGGTGAGTCCAGAGAGTGTACTGGCACCACTGGGTGTGCAGTGCAGTGAGTCCAGAGAGTGCACTGGCACCACTGGGGATGCAGTGCAGTGAGTCCAAAGAGTGCACTGGCACCACTGGGGATGCAGTGCAGTGATTCCAGAGAGTACCCTGGCACCACTGGGGATGCAGTGCAGTGAGCCCAGAGAGTGCACTGGCACCACTGGGGATGCAGTGCCGTGAGTCCAGAGAGTGCACTAGCACCACTGGCGATGCAGTGCCGTGAGTCCAGAGTGTGCACTGGCACCACTGGGGATGCAGTGCCGTGAGTCCAGAGAGTGCACTGGCACCACTGGGGATGCAGTGCAGTGAGTCCAGAGAGTGCACTGGCACCACTGGGGATGCAGTGCAGTGAGTCCAGAGAGTGCACTGGCACCACAGGGGATGCAGTGCAGTGAGTCCAAAGAGTGCACTGGCAGCACTGGGGATGCAGTGCAGTGAGTCCAGAGAGTGCACTGGCACCACTGGGGATGCAGTGCAGTGAGTCCAGAGAGTGCACTGGAAACACTGGGGATGCAGTGCAGTGAGTCCAGAGAGTGCACTGGCAGCACTGGGGATGCAGTGCAGTGAGTCCAGAGAGTACACTGGCACCACTGGGGATGCAGTGCAGTGAGTCCAGAGAGTGCACTGGCACCACTGGGGATGCAGTGCAGTGAGTCCAGAGAGTGCACTGGCACCACTGGGGATGCAGTGCCGTGAGTCCAGAGAGTGCACTGGCACCACCGGGGACGCAGTGCAGTGAGTCCAGAGAGTGCACTGGCACCACTGGGGATACACTGCAGAGAGTCCAGAGAGTGTACTGGCACCACTGGGGATGCATTGCAGTGAGTCCAGAGAGTGCACTGGCACCACTGGGGATGCACTGCAGTGAGTCCAGAGAGTGCCCTGGCACCACTGGGGATGCAGTGCAGTGAGTCCAGAGAGTACCCTGGCACCAGAGTGGATGCAGTGCAGTGAGTCCAGAGAGTGCACTGGCACCACTGGGGATGCAGTGCAGTGAGTCCAGAGAGTACCCTGGCACCAGTGGGGATGCAGTGCAGTGAGTCCAGAGAGTTCACTGGCACCACTGGGGATGCAGTGCAGTGAGTCCAGAGAGTGCACTAGCACCACTGGGGATGCAGTGCCGTGAGTCCACAGTGTGCACTGGCACCACTGGGGATGCAGTGCAGTGAGTCCAGAGAGTGCACTGGCACCACTGGGGATGCAGTGCAGTGAGACTAGAGAGTGCACTGGCACCACTGGGGATGCAGTACAGTGAGTCCAGAGAGTGCACTGGCACCACTGGGGATGCAGTGCAGTGAGTCCAGAGAGTGCACTGGCACCACTGGGGATGCACTACAGTGAGTCCAGAGAGTGCACTGGCACCACTGGGGATGCAGTGCGGTGAGTCCAGAGAGTGCACTGGCACCACTGGGGATGCAGTGCGGTGAGTCCAGAGAGTGCACTGGCACCATAGGGGATGCAGTGCCGTGAGTCCAGAGAGTGCACTGGCACCACTGGGGATGCAGTGCAGTGAGTCCAGAGAGTGCACTGGCACCACTGGGGATACACTGCAGAGAGTCCAGAGAGTGTACTGGCACCACTGGGGATGCATTGCAGTGAGTCCAGAGAGTGCACTGGCACCACTGGGGATGCACTGCAGTGAGTCCAGAGAGTGCCCTGGCACCACTGGGGATGCAGTGCAGTGAGTCCAGAGAGTACCCTGGCACCAGAGTGGATGCAGTGCAGTGAGTCCAGAGAGTGCACTGGCACCACTGGGGATGCAGTGCAGTGAGTCCAGAGAGTACCCTGGCACCAGTGGGGATGCAGTGCAGTGAGTCCAGAGAGTTCACTGGCACCACTGGGGATGCAGTGCCGTGAGTCCAGAGAGTGCACTAGCACCACTGGTGATGCAGTGCCGTGAGTCCACAGTGTGCACTGGCACCACTGGGGATGCAGTGCAGTGAGTCCAGAGAGTGCACTGGCACCACTGGGGATGCAGTGCAGTGAGACTAGAGAGTGCACTGGCACCACTGGGGATGCAGTACAGTGAGTCCAGAGAGTGCACTGGCACCACTGGGGATGCAGTGCAGTGAGTCCAGAGAGTGCACTGGCACCACGAGTGATGCACTACAGTGAGTCCAGAGAGTGCACTGGCACCACTGGGGATGCAGTGCAGTGAGTCCAGAGAGTGCCCTGTCTCCACTGGGGATGCAGTGTAGTGAGTCCAGAGAGTGCACTGGCACCACTGGGGATGCAGTGCGGTGAGTCCAGAGAGTGCACTGGCACCACTGGGGATGCAGTGCGGTGAGTCCAGAGAGTGCACTGGCACCATAGGGGATGCAGTGCCGTGAGTCCAGAGAGTGCACTGGCACCACTGGGGATGCAGTGCAGTGAGTCCAGAGAGTGCACTGGCACCACTGGGAATTCAGTGCAGTGGGTACAGAGAGTGCACTGGCACCACTGGGGATGCACTGCAGTGACTCAAGAGAGTGCACTGTCACCACTGGGGATGCAGTGCAGTGAGTCCAGAGAGTGCACTGGCACCACTGGGGATGCAGTGCTGTGAGTCCAGAGAGGGCACTGGCACCACCGGGAATTCAGTGCAGTGAGTCCAAAGAGTGCACTGGCAGCACTGGAGATGCAGTGCAGTGAGTCCAGAGAGTACCCTGGCACCACTGGGGATGCAGTGCCGTGAGTCCAGAGAGTGCACTGGCACCACCGGGGATGCAGTGCAGTGAGTCCATAGAGTGCACTGGCACCACTGGGGATGCACTGCAGAGAGTCCAGAGAGTGCACTGGCACCACTGGGGATGCACTGCAGAGAGTCCAGAGAGTGCACTGGCACCACTGGGGATGCAGTGCCGTGAGTCCAGAGAGTGCACTGGCACCTCTGGGGATGCAGTGCAGTGAGTCCAGAGAGTACCCTGGAACCAGTGGGGATGCAGTGCAGTGAGTCCAGAGAGTGCACTGGCACCACTGGGGATGCAGTGCAGTGAGTCCAGAGAGTGCACTGGCACCACTGGGGATGCAGTGCAGTGACTCCAGAGAGTGCACTGGCACCACTGGGGATGCACTGCAGAGAGTCCAGAGAGTGCACTGGCACCACTGGGGATGCAGTGCGGTGAGTCCAGAGAGTGCACTGGCACCTCTGGGGATGCAGTGCAGTGAGTCCAGAGCGGACCCTGGCACCAGTGGGGATGCAGTGCAGTGAGTCCAGAGAGTGCACTGGCACCAGTGGGGATGCAGTGCAGTGAGTCCAGAGAGTGCACTGGCACCACTGGGGATGCACTGCAGTGAGTCCAGAGAGTACCCTGGCACTAGTGGGGATGCAGTGCAGTGAGTCCAGAGAGTTCACTGGCACCACTGGGGATGCAGTGCCGTGAGTCCAGGGAGTGCTCTAGCACCACTGGGGATGAAGTGCCGTGAGTCCACAGTGTGCACTGGCACCACTGGGGATGCAGTGCAGTGAGTCCAGAGAGTGCACTGGCACCACTGGGGATGCAGTGCAGTGAGTCCAGAGAGTGCACTGGCAGCACTGGGGATGCTGTGCAGTGAGTCCAGAGAGTGCACTGGCACCACTGGGGATGCACTGCAGTGACTCCAAAGAGTGCACTGGCACCCCTGGGGATGCACTGCAGTGACTCCAGAGATTGCACTGGCACCACTGGGGATGCAGTGCAGTGATCCAGAGAGTGCACTGGCACCACTGGGGATGCAGTGCAGTGAGTCCAGAGAGTGCACTGGCACCACTGGGGATGGTCATTAGTGAGTCCAGAGAGTGCACTGGCACCAATGGGGATGCAGTGCAGTGAGTCCAGAGAGTGCACTGGCACCACTGGGGATGCAGTGCAGTGAGTCCATAGAGTGCACTGGCACCAATGGGGATGCAGTGTAGTGATCCAGAGAGTGCACTGGCACCACTGGGGATGCACCCCGGTGAGTCCAGAGAGTGCACTGGCACCACTGGGTATGCACTGCAGTGAGTCCAGAGAGTGCACTGGCACCACTGGGGATGCAGTGCAGTGAGTGTAGAGAGTGCACTGGCACCACTGGGGATGCAGTGCAGTGAGTCCAGAGAGTGCACTGGCACCACTGGGGATGCAGTGCAGTGATTCCATAGAGTACCCTGGCACCACTGGGAATGCAGTGCAGTGAGCCCAGAGAGTGCACTGGTACCACTGGGGATGCAGTGCCGTGAGTCCAGAGAGTGCACTAGCACCACTGGGGATGAAGTGCCGTGAGTCCAGAGTGTGCACTGGCACCACTGGGGATGCAGTGCAGTGAGTCCAGAGAGTGCACTGGCACCACTGGGGATGCATTGCAGTGAGTCCAGAGAGTTCACTGGCACCACTGGGGATGCAGTGCTGTGAGAGCAGAGAGTGCACTGGCACCACCGGGAATTCAGTGCAGTGAGTCCAAAGAGTGCACTGGCACCACTGGGGATACAGTGCAGTGAGTCCAGAGAGTGCACTGGCACCACTGGGGATGCAGTGCAGTGAGTCCAGAGAGTGCACTGGCACCACGAGTGATGCACTACAGTGAGTCCAGAGAATACACTGGCACTACTGGGGATGCAGTGCAGTGAGTCCAGAGAGTGCAATGTCTCCACTGGGGATGCAGTGTAGTGAGTCCAGAGAGTGCACTGGCACCACTGGGAATTCAGTGCAGTGGGTACAGAGAGTGCACTGGCACCACTGGGGATGCACTGAAGTGACTCAATAGAGTGCACTGTCACCAATGGGGATGCAGTGCAGTGAGTGCAGAGAGTGCACTGGCACCACTGGGGATGCAGTGCTGTGAGTCCAGAGAGTGCACTGGCACCACCGGGAATTCAGTGCAGTGAGTCCAAAGAGTACACTGGCAGCACTGGAGATGCAGTGCAGTGAGTCCAGAGAGTGCACTGTCACCACTGGGGATGCACTGCAGTGAGTCCAGAGAGTGCACTGGCACCACTGGGGATGCAGTGCAGTGAGTCCAGAGAGTGCCCTGGCACCACTGGGGATGCAGTGCCGTGAGTCCAGAGAGTGCACTGGCACCACCGGGGATGCAGTGCAGTGAGTCCAGAGAGTGCACTGGCACCACTGGGGATGCACTGCAGAGAGTCCAGAGAGTGCACTGGCACCACTGGGGATGCACTGCAGAGAGTCCAGAGAGTGCACTGGCACCACTGGGGATGCAGTGCGGTGAGTCCAGAGAGTGCACTGGCACCTCTGGGGATGCAGTGCAGTGAGTCCAGAGAGTACCCTGGAAGCAGTGGGGATGCAGTGCAGTGAGTCCAGAGAGTGCACTGGCACCAGTGGAGATGCAGTGCAGTGAGTCCAGAGAGTGCACTGGAAACACTGGGGATGCAGTGCAGTGAGTCCAGAGAGTACCCTGGCACCAGTGGGGATGCAGTGCAGTGAGTCCAGAGAGTTCACTGGCACCACTGGGGATGCAGTGCCGTGAGTCCAGAGAGTGCACTGGCACCACCAGGGATGCAGTGCAGTGAGTCCAGAGAGTGCACTGGCACCACTGGGGATGCACTGCAGAGAGTCCAGAGAGTGCACTGGCACCACTGGGGATGCAGTGCGGTGAGTCCAGAGAGTGCACTGGCACCTCTGGGGATGCAGTGCAGTGAGTCCAGAGCGTACCCTGGCACCAGTGGGGATGCAGTGCAGTGAGTCCAGAGAGTGCACTGGTACCAGTGGGGATGCAGTGCAGTGAGTCCAGAGAGTGCACTGGCACCACTGGGGATGCACTGCAGTGAGTCCAGAGAGTACCCTGGCACCAGTGGGGATGCAGTGCAGTGAGTCCAGAGAGTTCACTGGCACCACTGTGGATGCAGTGCCGTGAGTCCAGAGAGTGCACTAGCACCACTGGGGATGAAGTGCCGTGAGTCCACAGTGTGCACTGGCACCACTGGGGATGCAGTGCAGTGAGTCCAGAGAGTGCACTGGCACCACTGGGGATGCAGTGCAGTGAGTCCAGAGAGTGCACTGACACCACTGGGGATGCACTGCAGTGACTCCAAAGAGTGCACTGGCACCCCTGGGGATGCACTGCAGTGACTCCAGAGATTGCACTGGCACCACTGGGGATGCAGTGCAGTGATCCAGAGAGTGCACTGGCACCACTGGGGATGCAGTGCAGTGAGTCCAGAGAGTGCACTGGCACCACTGGGGATGGTCATTAGTGAGTCCAGAGAGTGCACTGGCACCACTGGGGATGCAGTGCAGTGAGTCCAGAGAGTGCACTGGCACCCCTGGGGATGCAGTGCAGTGACTCCATAGAGTGCACTGGCACCAATGGGGATGCAGTGTAGTGATCCAGAGAGTGCACTGGCACCACTGGGAATGCACCCCGGTGAGTCCAGAGAGTGCACTGGCACCTCTGGGTATGCAGTGCAGTGAGTCCAGAGAGTGCACTGGCACCACTGGGGATGCTCATTAGTGAGTCCAGAGAGTACACTGGCACCACTGGGGATGCACTGCAGTGAGTCCAGAGAGTGCACTGGCACCACTGGGGATGCAGTGCAGTGAGTCCAGAGAGTACCCTGGCACCAGTGGGGATGCAGTGCAGTGAGTCCAGAGAGTGCACTGGCACCACTGGGGATGCAGTGCCGTTAGTCCAGAGAGTGCACTAGCACCACTGGGGATGCAGTGCCGTGAGTCCAGAGTGTGCACTGGCACCACTGGGGATGCAGTGCAGTGAGTCCAGAGAGTGCACTGGCACCACTGGGGATGCAGTGCAGTGAGTCCAGAGAGTGCACTGGCACCACTGGGGATGCAGTGCAGTGAGTCCAGAGAGTGCACTGGAACCACTGGGGATCCAGTGCAGTGAGTCCAGAGAGTGCACTGGCACCACCGGGAATTCAGTGCAGTGAGTCCAAAGAGTGCACTGGCAGCACTGGGGATGCAGTGCAGTGAGTCCAGAGAGTGCACTGGCACCACTGGGGATGCAGTGCCGTGAGTCCAGAGAGTGTACTGGCACCACTGGGGATTCAGTGCTGTCAGTCCAGAGAGTGCACTGTCACCACCGGGGATGCAGTGCCATGAGTCCAGAGAGTGCACTGTCACCCCTGGGGATGCAGTGCATTGAGTCCAGAGAGTGCTCTGGCACCACTGGGGATGCAGTGCAGTGAGTCCAGAAAGGGCACTGGCACCGCTGGAGATGCAGTGTAATGAGTCCAGAGAGTGCACTGGCACCACTGGGGATGCAGCACAGTGACTCCAGAGAGTGCACTGGCACCACTGGGGATGCACTGCAGTGAGTCCAGAGAGTGCACTGGCACCACTGGGGATGCACTGCAGAGAGTCCAGAGAGTGCACTGGCACCACTGGGGATGCAGTGCGGTGAGTCCAGAGAGTGCACTGGCACCACTGGGGATGCAGTGCAGTGAGTCCAGAGAGTGCACTGGCACCACTGGGGATGCAGTGCAGTGAGTCCAGAGAGTGCACTTGCACCACGAGTGATGCACTACAGTGAGTCCAGAGAGTGCACTGGCACCACTGGCGATGCAGTGCAGTGAGTACAGAGACTGCACTGGCACCACTGCGGATGCAGTGCAGTGAGTCCAGAGAGTACACTGACAGCAATGGGGATGCAGTGCAGTGAGTCCAGAGAGTGCACTGGCACCACTCGGAATCAGTGCAGTGAGTTCAGAGAGTGCACTGGCCCCACTGGGGATGCACTGCAGCGAGTCCAGGGAGTGCACTTGCACCACTGGGGTTGCACTGCAGTGAGTCCAGAGAGTGCACTGGCACCACTGGGGATGCAGTACAGTGAGTCCAGAGAGTGCACTGACACCACTGGGGATGCAGTGCAGTGAGTCCAGAGAGTGCACTGGCACCACTGGGGATGTAGTGCAGTGAGTCCAGAGAGTGCACTGGCACAACAGGGGATGCAATGCAGTGAGTCCAGAGAGTGCACTGGCACCACTGGGGATGCACTGCAGTGACTCCAGAGAGTGCAGTGGCACCACTGGGGATGCCGTGCAGTGAGTCCAGAGAGTGCCCTGGCACCACTGGGGATGCACTGCAGTGAGTCCAGAGAGTGCACTGGCACCACTGGGAATGCAGTGCAGTGAGTCCAGAGAGTGCAGTGGCACCACTGGGGATGCAGTGCAGTGAGTCCAGAGAGTGCACTGGCACCACTGGGGATGCAGTGCAGTGAGTCCAGAGAGTGCACTGACAGCACTGGGGATGCAGTGCAGTGAGTCCAGAGAGTGCACTGGCACCAGTGGGGATGCACTGCAGTGAGTCCAGAGAGTGCAGTGGCCCCACTGGGGATGCAATGCAGTGAGTCCAGAGAGTGCACTGGCACCACTGGGGATGCACCCCGGTGAGTCCAGAGAGTGCACTGGCACCACTGGGGATGCACCCCGTGAGTCCAGAGAGTGCACTGGCACCACTGGGATGCAGTGGAGTGAGTCCAGAGAGTGCACTGGCACCACTGGGGATGCACTGCAGTGAGTCCAGAGAGTGCACTGGCAGCACTGGGGATGCAGTGCAGTGACTCCATAGAGTGCACTGGCACCACTGGGGATGCAGTGCCGTGAGTTCAGAGTGTGCACTGGCACCACTGGGGATGCAGTGGAGTGAGTCCAGAGAGTGCACTGGCACCACTAGGGAGGCAGTGCAGTGAGTCCAAAGAGTGCACTGGCACCACAGGGGATGCAGTGCAGTGAGTCCAGAGAGTGCACTGGCACCACTGGGGATGCAGTGCAGTGAGTCCAGAGAGTGCACTGGCACCACTGGGGATGCACTGCAGTGAGTCCAGTGAGTGCACTGGCACCACTGGGGATGCAGTGCAATGAGTCCAGAGAGTGCACTGGCACCAATGGGTGTGCAGTGCAGTGAGTCCAGAAAGTACCCTGGCACCACTGGGGATGCAGTGCCGTGAGTCCAGAGAGTGCACTGGCACCACTGGGGATGCTGTGCAGTGAGTCCAGAGAGTGCACTGGCACAACAGGGGATGCAATGCAGTGAGTCCAGAGAGTGCACTGGCACCACTGGGGATGCACTGCAGTGACTCCAGAGAGTGCAGTGGCACCACTGGGGATGCCGTGCAGTGAGTCCAGAGAGTGCCCTGGCACCACTGGGGATGCACTGCAGTGAGTCCAGAGAGTGCACTGGCACCACTGGGAATGCAGTGCAGTGAGTCCAGAGAGTGCAGTGGCACCACTGGGGATGCAGTGCAGTGAGTCCAGAGAGTGTACTGGCACCACTGGGGATGCAGTGCAGTGAGTCCAGAGAGTGCACTGACAGCACTGGGGATGCAGTGCAGTGAGTCCAGAGAGTGCACTGGCACCAGTGGGGATGCACTGCAGTGAGTCCAGAGAGTGCAGTGGCCCCACTGGGGATGCAATGCAGTGAGTCCAGAGAGTGCACTGGCACCACTGGGGATGCACCCCGGTGAGTCCAGAGAGTGCACTGGCACCACTGGGGATGCACCCCGTGAGTCCAGAGAGTGCACTGGCACCACTGGGATGCAGTGGAGTGAGTCCAGAGAGTGCACTGGCACCACTGGGGATGCACTGCAGTGAGTCCAGAGAGTGCACTGGCAGCACTGGGTATGCAGTGCAGTGACTCCATAGAGTGCACTGGCACCACTGGGGATGCAGTGCCGTGAGTTCAGAGTGTGCACTGGCACCACTGGGGATGCAGTGGAGTGAGTCCAGAGAGTGCACTGGCACCACTAGGGAGGCAGTGCAGTGAGTCCAAAGAGTGCACTGGCACCACAGGGGATGCAGTGCAGTGAGTCCAGAGAGTGCACTGGCACCACTGGGGATGCAGTGCAGTGAGTCCAGAGAGTGCACTGGCACCACTGGGGATGCACTGCAGTGAGTCCAGTGAGTGCACTGGCACCACTGGGGATGCAGTGCAATGAGTCCAGAGAGTGCACTGGCACCAATGGGTGTGCAGTGCAGTGAGTCCATAAAGTACCCTGGCACCACTGGGGATGCAGTGCCGTGAGTCCAGAGTGTGCACTGGCACCACTGGGGATGCTGTGCAGTGAGTCCAGAGAGTGCATTGGCACCACTGGGGATGCAGTGCAGTGAGTCCAGGGAGTGCACTGTCACCACTGGGGATGCAGTGCCGTGAGTCCACAGAGTGCACTGGCACCACTGGGGATGCAGTGCCGTGAGTCCAGAGAGTGTACTGCCACCACTGGGGATGCAGTGCTGTCAGTCCAGAGAGTGCTCTGGCACCACTGGGGATGCAGTGCCGTGAGTCCAGAGAGTGCACTGGCACCACTGGGGATGCAGTGCAGTGAGTCCAGAGAGTGCACTGGCACCACTGGGGATGCACTGCAGTGAGTCCAGAGAGTGCACTGGCACCACTGGGGATGCAGTGCAGTGAGTCCAGAGAGTGCACTGGCACCACTGGGGATGCAGTGCAGTGAGTCCAGAGAGTGCACTGACAGCACTGGGAATGCAGTGCAGTGAGTTCAGAGAGTGCACTGGCACCACTGGGGATGCAGTGCAGTGAGTCCAGAGAGTGCACTGGCCGCACTGGGGATGCAATGCAGTGAGTCCAGAGAGTGCACTGGCACCACTGGGGATGCACCCCGGTGAGTCCAGAGAGTGCACTGGCACCGCTGGGGATGCACCCCGGTGAGTCCAGAGAGTGCACTGGCACCACTGGGGATGCACCCCGGTGAGTCCAGAGAGTGCACTGGCACCACTGGGGATGCACTGCAGTGAGTCCAGAGAGTGCACTGGCAGCACTGGGGATGCAGTGCAGTGACTCCATAGAGTGCACTGGCACCACTGGGGATGCAGTGCCGTGAGTCCAGAGTGTGCACTGGCACCACTGGGGATGCAGTGGAGTGAGTCCAGAGAGTGTACTGGCACCACTGGGGATGCAGTGCAGTGAGTCCAGAGAGTGCACTGGCACCACTGGGGATGCAGTGCCGTGAGTCCAGAGAGTGCACTGGCACCACCGGGGATGCAGTGTAGTGAGTCCAGAGAGTGCACTGGCACCACTGGGGATGCACTGCAGAGAGTCCAGAGAGTGCACTGGCACCACTGGGGATGCAGTGCGGTGAGTCCAGAGAGTGCACTGGCACCACTGGGGATGCAGTGCAGTGAGTCCAGAGAGTGCACTGGCACCACTGGGGATGCAGTGCAGTGAGTCCAGAGAGTGCACTTGCACCACGAGTGATGCACTACAGTGAGTCCAGAGAGTGCACTGGCACCACTGGGGATGCAGTGCAGTGAGTCTAGAGAGTGCACTGGCACCACTGGGGATGCAGTGCAGTGAGTCCAGAGAGTGCACTGGCACCCCTGGGGATGCACTGCAGTGAGTCCATAGAGTGCACTGGCACCACTGGGGATGCAGTGCAGTGAGTCCAGAGTGTGCACTGGCAAAACTGGGGATGCAGTGCAGTGAGTCCAGAGAGTGCACTGGCGCCACTGGGGATGCACCCCGGTGAGTCCAGAGAGTGCACTGGCACCACTGGGGATGCACTGCAGTGAGTCCAGTGAGTGCACTGGCACCACTGGGGATGCAGTGCAGTGAGTCCAGAGAGTGCACTGGCACCAATGGGTGTGCAGTGCAGTGAGTCCAGAAAGTACCCTGGCACCACTGGGGATGCAGTGCCGTGAGTCCAGAGTGTGCACTGGCACCACTGGGGATGCTGTGCAGTGAGTCCAGAGAGTGCATTGGCACCACTGGGGATGCAGTGCAGTGAGTCCACAGAGTGCACTGGCACCACTGGGGATGCAGTGCCGTGAGTCCAGAGAGTGCACTGGCACCACTGGGGATGCAGTGCCGTGAGTCCAGAGAGTGTACTGGCACCACTGGGGATTCAGTGCTGTCAGTCCAGAGAGTGCACTGTCACCACCGGGGATGCAGTGCCATGAGTCCAGAGAGTGCACTGTCACCCCTGGGGATGCAGTGCATTGAGTCCAGAGAGTGCTCTGGCACCACTGGGGATGCAGTGCAGTGAGTCCAGAAAGGGCACTGGCACCGCTGGAGATGCAGTGTAATGAGTCCAGAGAGTGCACTGGCACCACTGGGGATGCAGCACAGTGACTCCAGAGAGTGCACTGGCACCACTAGGGATGCACTGCAGTGAGTCCAGAGAGTGCACTGGCACCACTGGGGATGCAGTGCGGTGAGTCCGAGAGTGCACTGGCACCACTGGGGATGCAGTGCAGTGAGTCCAGAGAGTGCACTGGCACCACTGGGGATGCAGTGCAGTGAGTCCAGAGAGTGCACTTGCACCACGAGTGATGCACTACAGTGAGTCCAGAGAGTGCACTGGCACCAGCGAGGATGCAGTGCAGTGAGTCCAGAGACTGCACTGGCACCACTGGGGATGCAGTGCAGTGAGTCCAGAGAGTGCACTGGCACCCCTGGGGATGCACTGCAGTGACTCCATAGAGTGCACTGGCACCACTGGGGATGCAGTGCAGTGACTCCAGAGCGTGCACTGGCACCACTGGGGATGCAGTGCAGTGAGTCCAGAGAGTGCACTGGCGCCACTGGGGATGCACCCCGTTGAGTCCAGAGAGTGCACTGGCACCACTGGGGATGCACTGCAGTGAGTCCAGAGAGTGCACTGGCACCACTGGGGATGCACCCCGGTGAGTCCAGAGAGTGCACTGGCACCAATGGGTGTGCAGTGCAGTGAGTCCAGAAAGTACCCTGGCACCACTGGGGATGCAGTGCCGTGAGTCCAGAGTGTGCACTGGCACCACTGGGGATGCTGTGCAGTGAGTCCAGAGAGTGCATTGGCACCACTGGGGATGCAGTGCAGTGAGTCCAGAGAGTGCACTGTCACCACTGGGGATGCAGTGCCGTGAGTCCAGAGAGTGCACTGGCACCAATGGGGATGCAGTGCCGTGAGTCCAGAGAGTGTACTGGCACCACTGGGGATGCAGTGCTGTCAGTCCAGAGAGTGCACTGTCACCACCGGGGATGCAGTGCCATGAGTCCAGAGAGTGCACTGGCACCACTGGGGATGCAGTGCAGTGAGTCCAGAGAGTGCACTGGCACCACTGGGGATGCAGTGCAGTAAGTCCAGAGAGGGCACTGGCACCGCTCGAGATGCAGTGTAATGAGTCCAGAGAGTGCACTGGCACCACTGGGGATGCAGCACTGTGACTCCAGAGAGTGCTCTGGCACCACTGGGGATGCACTGCAGTGAGTCCAGAGAGTGCACTGGCACCACTGGGAATAGAGTGCAGTGAGTCCAGAGAGTGCACTGTCACCAATGGGGATGCAGTGCAGTGAGTCCAGAGAGTGCACTGGCACCACTGGGGATGCAGTGCAGTGAGTCCAGAGAGTACACTGACAGCAATGGGGATGCAGTGCAGTGAGTCCAGAGAGTGCACTGGCACCACTCGGAATCAGTGCAGTGAGTTCAGAGAGTGCACTGGCCCCACTGGGGATGCACTGCAGCGAGTCCAGGGAGTGCACTTGCACCACTGGGGTTGCACTGCAGTGAGTCCAGAGAGTGCACTGGCACCACTGGGGATGCAGTACAGTGAGTCCAGAGAGTGCACTGACACCACTGGGGATGCAGTGCAGTGAGTCCAGAGAGTGCACTGGCACCACTGGGGATGCAGTGCAGTAAGTCCAGAGAGTGCACTGGCACCACTGGGGATGCAATGCAGTGAGTCCAGAGAGTGCACTGGCACCACTGGGGATGCACTGCAGTGACTCCAGAGAGTGCAGTGGCACCACTGGGGATGCCGTGCAGTGAGTCCAGAGAGTGCCCTGGCACCACTGGGGATGCACTGCAGTGAGTCCAGAGAGTGCACTGGCACCACTGGGAATGCAGTGCAGTGAGTCCAGAGAGTGCAGTGGCACCACTGGGGATGCAGTGCAGTGAGTCCAGAGAGTGCACTGGCACCACTGGGGATGCAGTGCAGTGAGTCCAGAGAGTGCACTGACAGCACTGGGGATGCAGTGCAGTGAGTCCAGAGAGTGCACTGGCACCAGTGGGGATGCACTGCAGTGAGTCCAGAGAGTGCAGTGGCCCCACTGGGGATGCAATGCAGTGAGTCCAGAGAGTGCACTGGCATCACTGGGGATGCACCCCGGTGAGTCCAGAGAGTGCACTGGCACCACTGGGGATGCAATGCAGTGAGTCCAGAGAGTGCACTGGCACCACTGGGGATGCACTGCAGTGACTCCAGAGAGTGCAGTGGCACCACTGGGGATGCCGTGCAGTGAGTCCAGAGAGTGCCCTGGCACCACTGGGGATGCACTGCAGTGAGTCCAAAGAGTGCACTGGCACCACAGGGGATGCAGTGCAGTGAGTCCAGAGAGTGCACTGGCACCACTGGGGATGCAGTGCAGTGAGTCCAGAGAGTGCACTGGCACCACTGGGGATGCACTGCAGTGAGTCCAGTGAGTGCACTGGCACCACTGGGGATGCAGTGCAATGAGTCCAGAGAGTGCACTGGCACCAATGGGTGTGCAGTGCAGTGAGTCCAGAAAGTACCCTGGCACCACTGGGGATGCAGTGCCGTGAGTCCAGAGTGTGCACTGGCACCACTGGGGATGCTGTGCAGTGAGTCCAGAGAGTGCATTGGCACCACTGGGGATGCAGTGCAGTGAGTCCAGGGAGTGCACTGTCACCACTGGGGATGCAGTGCCGTGAGTCCAGAGAGTGCACTGGCACCACTGGGGATGCAGTGCCGTGAGTCCAGAGAGTGTACTGGCACCACTGGGGATGCAGTGCTGTCAGTCCAGAGAGTGCTCTGGCACCACTGGGGATGCAGTGCCGTGAGTCCAGAGAGTGCACTGGCACCACTGGGGATGCAGTGCAGTGAGTCCAGAGAGTGCACTGGCACCACTGGGGATGCACTGCAGTGAGTCCAGAGAGTGCACTGGCACCACTGGGGATGCAGTGCAGTGAGTCCAGAGAGTGCACTGGCACCACTGGGGATGCAGTGCAGTGAGTCCAGAGAGTGCACTGACAGCACTGGGGATGCAGTGCAGTGAGTTCAGAGAGTGCACTGGCACCACTGGGGATGCAGTGCAGTGAGTCCAGAGAGTGCACTGGCCGCACTGGGGATGCAATGCAGTGAGTCCAGAGAGTGCACTGGCACCACTGGGGATGCACCCCGGTGAGTCCAGAGAGTGCACTGGCACCGCTGGGGATGCACCCCGGTGAGTCCAGAGAGTGCACTGGCACCACTGGGGATGCACCCCGGTGAGTCCAGAGAGTGCCGTGGCACCACTGGGGATGCACTGCAGTGAGTCCAGAGAGTGCACTGGCAGCACTGGGGATGCAGTGCAGTGACTCCATAGAGTGCACTGGCACCACTGGGGATGCAGTGCCGTGAGTCCAGAGTGTGCACTGGCACCACTGGGGATGCAGTGGAGTGAGTCCAGAGAGTGTACTGGCACCACTGGGGATGCAGTGCAGTGAGTCCAGAGAGTGCACTGGCACCACTGGGGATGCAGTGCAGTGAGTCCAGAGAGTGCACTGACACCACTGGGGATGCAGTGCAGTGAGTCCAGAGAGTGCACTGGCACCACTGGGGATGCACTGCAGTGAGTCCAGTGAGTACACTGGCACCACTTAGGATGCAGTGCAGTGAGTCCAGAGAGTGCACTGGGACCACTGGGGATGCAGTGCAGTGAGTCCAGAGAGTGCACTGGCACCACTGGGGATGCAGTGCAGTGAGTCCAAAGAGTGTACTGGCACCACTGGGGATGCAGTGCAGTGACTCCATAGAGTGCACTGGCACCACTGGGGATGCAGTGCCGTGAGTCCAGAGTGTGCACTGGCACCACTGGGGATGCAGTGGAGTGAGTCCAGAGAGTGTACTGGCACCACTGGGGATGCAGTGCAGTGAGTCCAGAGAGTGCACTGGCACCACTGGGGATGCAGTGCAGTGAGTCCAGAGAGTGCACTGACACCACTGGGGATGCAGTGTAGTGAGTCCAGAGAGTGCACTGGCACCACTGGGGATGCACTGCAGTGAGTCCAGTGAGTACACTGGCACCACTTAGGATGCAGTGCAGTGAGTCCAGAGAGTGCACTGGCACCACTGGGGATGCACTGCAGTGAGTCCAGAGAGTGCACTGGCACCACTGGGGATGCAGTGCAGTGAGTCCAAAGAGTGTACTGGCACCACTGGGGATGCAGTGCAGTGACACCAGAGAGTGCAGTGGCACCACTGGGGATGCCGTGCAGTGTGTCCAGAGAGTGCAGTGGCACCACTGGGGATGCCATGCAGTGAGTCAAGAGTGTGCACTGGAACCACTGGGAATGCAGTGCAGTGAGTCCAGAGAGTGCAGTGGCACCACTGGGGATGCAGTGCTGTGAGTCCAGAGAGTGCACTGGCACCACTGGGAATGCAGTGCAGTGAGTCCAGAGAGTGCAGTGGCACCACTGGGGATGCAGTGCAGTGAGTCCAGAGAGTGCACTGGCACCACTGGGGATGCAGTGCAGTGAGTCCAGAGAGTGCACTGGCACCACTGGGGATGCAGTGCAGTGAGTCCAGAGAGTGCACTGGAACCACTGGGGATGCAGTGCAGTGAGTCCAGAGAGTGCACTGGCACCATCGGGGATGCAGTGCAGTGAGTCCAGAGAGTGCACTGGCACCACCGGGGATGCAGTGCAGTGAGTCCAAAGAGTGCAGTGGCACCACTGGGGATGCAGTGCAGTGAGTCCAGAGAGTGCACTGGCACCACTGGGAATGCAGTGCAGTGAGTCCAGAGAGTGCAGTGGCACCACTGGGGATGCAGTGCTGTGAGTGCAGAGAGTGCACTGGCACCACTGGGAATGCAGTGCAGTGAGTCCAGAGAGTGCAGTGGCACCACTGGGGATGCAGTGCAGTGAGTCCAGAGAGTGCACTGGCACCACTGGGGATGCAGTGCAGTGAGTCCAGAGAGTGCACTGACAGCACTGGGGATGCAGTGCAGTGAGTCCAGAGAGTGCACTGGCACCAGTGGGGATGCACTGCAGTGAGTCCAGAGAGTGCAGTGGCCCCACTGGGGATGCAATGCAGTGAGTCCAGAGAGTGCACTGGCACCACTGGGGATGCACTGCAGTGAGTCCAGAGAGTGCACTGGCACCACTGGGAATGCAGTGCAGTGAGTCCAGAGAGTGCAGTGGCACCACTGGGGATGCAGTGCTGTGAGTGCAGAGAGTGCACTGGCACCACCGGGAATTCAGTGCAGTGAGTCCAAAGAGTGCACTGGCACCACTGGGGATGCACTGCAGTGAGTCCCGAGAGTGCACTGGAACCACTGGGGATGCAGTGCAGTGAGTCCAGAGAGTGCCCTGGCACAACTGGGGATGCAGTACAGTGAGTTCAGAGAATACACTGGGACCACTGAGGATGCAGTGCAGTGAGTCCAGAGAGTGCACTGGCACCACTGGGGATGCAGTGCAGTGAGTCCAGAGAGTGCACTGGCACCACTGGGGATGCAGTGCAGTGAGTCCAGAGAGTGCACTGGCACCACTGGGGATGCACTGCAGTGAGTCCAGAGAGTGCACTGGAACCATTGGGGATGCAGTGCAGTGAGTCCAGAGAGTGCCCTGGCACCACTGGGGATGCAGTGCCGTGAGTCCAGAGAGTGCACTGGCACCACTGGGGATGCCGTGCAGTGAGTCCAGAGAGTGCACTGGCACCACTGGGGATGCACTGCAGAGAGTCCAGAGAGTGCACTGGCACCACTGGGGATGCACTGCAGAGAGTCCAGAGAGTGCACTGGCACCACTGGGGATGCAGTGCGGTGAGTCCAGAGAGTGCACTGGCACCTCTGGGGATGCAGTGCAGTGAGTCCAGAGAGTGCACTGGCACCACTGGGGATGCAGTGCAGTGAGTCCAGAGAGTGCACTGGCACCACGAGTGATGCACTACAGTGAGTCCAGAGAGTGCACTGGCACCACTGGGGATGCAGTGCAGTGAGTCCAGAGAGTGCACTGGCACCACGAGTGATGCACTACAGTGAGTCCAGAGAGTGCACTGGCACCACTGGGGATGCAGTGCAGTGAGTCCAGAGAGTGCAGTGGCACCACTGGGGATGCAGTGCAGTGAGTCCAGAGAGTGCACTGGCACCACTGGGTATGCAGTGCAGTGAGTCCAGAGAGTGCACTGGCACCCCTGGGGATGCAGTGCAGTGAGTCCAGAGAGTGCACTGGCAGCACTGGGGATGCACTGCAGTGATTCCAGAGAGTGCACTGGCACCACTGGGGATGCACTGCAGTGACTCCAAAGAGTGCACTGGCACCCCTGGGGATGCACTGCAGTGAGTCCAGAGAGTGCACTGGCACCACTGGGGATGCAGTGCAGTGAGTCCAGAGAGTGCACTGGCACCACTGGGGATGGTCATTAGTGAGTCCAGAGAGTGCACTGGCACCAATGGGGATGCAGTGCAGTGAGTCCAGAGAGTGCACTGGCACCCCTGGAGATGCAGTGCAGTGACTCCATAGAGTGCACTGGCACCACTGGGGATGCAGTGCAGTGATCCACAGAGTGCACTGGCACCACTGGGGATGCACCCTGGTGAGTCCAGAGAGTGCACTGGCACCACTGGGTATGCAGTGCAGTGAGTCCAGAGAGTGCACTGGCACCACTGGGGATGCAGTGCAGTGAGTCCAGAGAGTGCACTGGAAACACTGGGGATGCAGTGCAGTGAGTCCAGAGAGTACACTGGCACCACTGGGGATGCAGGTGCAGTGAGTCCAGAGAGTGCACTGGCACCACTGGGGATGCAGTGCAGTGAGTCCAGAGAGTGCTCTGGCACCACTGGGGATGCAGTGCAGTGATTCCAGAGAGTACCCTGGCACCACTGGGGATGCAGTGCAGTGAGCCCAGAGAGTGCACTGGCACCACTGGGGATGCAGTGCCGTGAGTCCAGAGAGTGCACTAGCACCACTGGGGATGCAGTGCCGTGAGTCCAGAGTGTGCACTGGCACCACTGGGGATGCAGTGCCGTGAGTCCAGAGAGTGCACTGGCACCACTGGGGATGCAGTGCAGTGAGTCCAGAGAGTGCACTGGCACCACTGGGGATGCATTGCAGTGAGTCCAGAGAGTGCACTGGCACCACTGGGGATGCACTGCAGTGAGTCCAGAGAGTGCACTGGCACCACCGGGAATTCAGTGCAGTGAGTCCAAAGAGTGCACTGGCAGCACTGGGGATGCAGTGCAGTGAGTCCAGAGAGTGCACTGGCACCACTGGGGATGCAGTGCAGTGAGTCCAGAGAGTGCACTGGAAACACTGGGGATGCAGTGCAGTGAGTCCAGAGAGTGCACTGGAAACACTGGGGATGCAGTGCAGTGAGTCCAGAGAGTACACTGGCACCACTGGGGATGCAGTGCAGTGAGTCCAGAGAGTGCACTGGCACCACTGGGGATGCAGTGCCGTGAGTCCAGAGAGTGCACTGGCACCACTGGGGATGCAGTGCCGTGAGTCCAGAGAGTGCACTGGCACCACCGGGGACGCAGTGCAGTGAGTCCAGAGAGTGCACTGGCACCACTGGGGATACACTGCAGAGAGTCCAGAGAGTGCACTGGCACCACTGGGGATGCACTGCAGTGAGTCCAGAGAGTGCACTGGCACCACTGGGGATGCAGTGCAGTGAGTCCAGAGAGTGCCCTGGCACCACTGGGGATGCAGTGCAGTGAGTCCAGAGAGTACCCTGGCACCAGAGTGGATGCAGTGCAGTGAGTCCAGAGAGTGCACTGGCACCACTGGGGATGCAGTGCAGTGAGTCCAGAGAGTACCCTGGAACCAGTGGGGATGCAGTGCAGTGAGTCCAGAGAGTTCACTGGCACCACTGGGGATGCAGTGCCGTGAGTCCAGAGAGTGCACTAGCACCACTGGGGATGCAGTGCCGTGAGTCCACAGTGTGCACTGGCACCACTGGGGATGCAGTGCAGTGAGACTAGAGAGTGCACTGGCACCACTGGGGATGCAGTGCAGTGAGTCCAGAGAGTGCCCTGGCACCACTGGGGATGCAGTGCAGTGAGTCCAGAGAGTGCACTGGCACCACGAGTGATGCACTACAGTGAGTCCAGAGAGTGCACTGGCACCACTGGGGATGCAGTGCAGTGAGTCCAGAGAGTGCAGTGGCCCCACTGGGGATGCAATGCAGTGAGTCCAGAGAGTGCACTGGCACCACTGGGGATGCACTGCAGTGAGTCCAGAGAGTGCACTGGCACCACTGGGAATGCAGTGCAGTGAGTCCAGAGAGTGCAGTGGCACCACTGGGGATGCAGTGCTGTGAGTGCAGAGAGTGCACTGGCACCACCGGGAATTCAGTGCAGTGAGTCCAAAGAGTGCACTGGCACCACTGGGGATGCACTGCAGTGAGTCCCGAGAGTGCACTGGAACCACTGGGGATGCAGTGCAGTGAGTCCAGAGAGTGCCCTGGCACAACTGGGGATGCAGTACAGTGAGTTCAGAGAATACACTGGCACCACTGAGGATGCAGTGCAGTGAGTCCAGAGAGTGCACTGGCACCACTGGGGATGCAGTGCAGTGAGTCCAGAGAGTGCACTGGCACCACTGGGGATGCAGTGCAGTGAGTCCAGAGAGTGCACTGGCACCACTGGGGATGCACTGCAGTGAGTCCAGAGAGTGCACTGGAACCATTGGGGATGCAGTGCAGTGAGTCCAGAGAGTGCCCTGGCACCACTGGGGATGCAGTGCCGTGAGTCCAGAGAGTGCACTGGCACCACTGGGGATGCCGTGCAGTGAGTCCAGAGAGTGCACTGGCACCACTGGGGATGCACTGCAGAGAGTCCAGAGAGTGCACTGGCACCACTGGGGATGCACTGCAGAGAGTCCAGAGAGTGCACTGGCACCACTGGGGATGCAGTGCGGTGAGTCCAGAGAGTGCACTGGCACCTCTGGGGATGCAGTGCAGTGAGTCCAGAGAGTGCACTGGCACCACTGGGGATGCAGTGCAGTGAGTCCAGAGAGTGCACTGGCACCACGAGTGATGCACTACAGTGAGTCCAGAGAGTGCACTGGCACCACTGGGGATGCAGTGCAGTGAGTCCAGAGAGTGCACTGGCACCACTGGGGATGCAGTGCAGTGAGTCCAGAGAGTGCAGTGGCACCACTGGGGATGCAGTGCAGTGAGTCCAGAGAGTGCACTGGCACCACTGGGTATGCAGTGCAGTGAGTCCAGAGAGTGCACTGGCACCCCTGGGGATGCAGTGCAGTGAGTCCAGAGAGTGCACTGGCAGCACTGGGGATGCACTGCAGTGATTCCAGAGAGTGCACTGGCACCACTGGGGATGCACTGCAGTGACTCCAAAGAGTGCACTGGCACCCCTGGGGATGCACTGCAGTGAGTCCAGAGAGTGCACTGGCACCACTGGGGATGCAGTGCAGTGAGTCCAGAGAGTGCACTGGCACCACTGGGGATGGTCATTAGTGAGTCCAGAGAGTGCACTGGCACCAATGGGGATGCAGTGCAGTGAGTCCAGAGAGTGCACTGGCACCCCTGGAGATGCAGTGCAGTGACTCCATAGAGTGCACTGGCACCACTGGGGATGCAGTGCAGTGATCCACAGAGTGCACTGGCACCACTGGGGATGCACCCTGGTGAGTCCAGAGAGTGCACTGGCACCACTGGGTATGCAGTGCAGTGAGTCCAGAGAGTGCACTGGCACCACTGGGGATGCAGTGCAGTGAGTCCAGAGAGTGCACTGGAAACACTGGGGATGCAGTGCAGTGAGTCCAGAGAGTACACTGGCACCACTGGGGATGCAGGTGCAGTGAGTCCAGAGAGTGCACTGGCACCACTGGGGATGCAGTGCAGTGAGTCCAGAGAGTGCTCTGGCACCACTGGGGATGCAGTGCAGTGATTCCAGAGAGTACCCTGGCACCACTGGGGATGCAGTGCAGTGAGCCCAGAGAGTGCACTGGCACCACTGGGGATGCAGTGCCGTGAGTCCAGAGAGTGCACTAGCACCACTGGGGATGCAGTGCCGTGAGTCCAGAGTGTGCACTGGCACCACTGGGGATGCAGTGCCGTGAGTCCAGAGAGTGCACTGGCACCACTGGGGATGCAGTGCAGTGAGTCCAGAGAGTGCACTGGCACCACTGGGGATGCATTGCAGTGAGTCCAGAGAGTGCACTGGCACCACTGGGGATGCACTGCAGTGAGTCCAGAGAGTGCACTGGCACCACCGGGAATTCAGTGCAGTGAGTCCAAAGAGTGCACTGGCAGCACTGGGGATGCAGTGCAGTGAGTCCAGAGAGTGCACTGGCACCACTGGGGATGCAGTGCAGTGAGTCCAGAGAGTGCACTGGAAACACTGGGGATGCAGTGCAGTGAGTCCAGAGAGTGCACTGGAAACACTGGGGATGCAGTGCAGTGAGTCCAGAGAGTACACTGGCACCACTGGGGATGCAGTGCAGTGAGTCCAGAGAGTGCACTGGCACCACTGGGGATGCAGTGCCGTGAGTCCAGAGAGTGCACTGGCACCACTGGGGATGCAGTGCCGTGAGTCCAGAGAGTGCACTGGCACCACCGGGGACGCAGTGCAGTGAGTCCAGAGAGTGCACTGGCACCACTGGGGATACACTGCAGAGAGTCCAGAGAGTGCACTGGCACCACTGGGGATGCACTGCAGTGAGTCCAGAGAGTGCACTGGCACCACTGGGGATGCAGTGCAGTGAGTCCAGAGAGTGCCCTGGCACCACTGGGGATGCAGTGCAGTGAGTCCAGAGAGTACCCTGGCACCAGAGTGGATGCAGTGCAGTGAGTCCAGAGAGTGCACTGGCACCACTGGGGATGCAGTGCAGTGAGTCCAGAGAGTACCCTGGAACCAGTGGGGATGCAGTGCAGTGAGTCCAGAGAGTTCACTGGCACCACTGGGGATGCAGTGCCGTGAGTCCAGAGAGTGCACTAGCACCACTGGGGATGCAGTGCCGTGAGTCCACAGTGTGCACTGGCACCACTGGGGATGCAGTGCAGTGAGACTAGAGAGTGCACTGGCACCACTGGGGATGCAGTGCAGTGAGTCCAGAGAGTGCCCTGGCACCACTGGGGATGCAGTGCAGTGAGTCCAGAGAGTGCACTGGCACCACGAGTGATGCACTACAGTGAGTCCAGAGAGTGCACTGGCACCACTGGGGATGCAGTGCAGTGAGTCCAGAGAGTGCACTGTCTCCACTGGGGATGCAGTGTAGTGAGTCCAGAGAGTGCACTGGCACCACTGGGGATGCACTGCAGTGAGTCCAGAGAGTGCACTGGCACCACTGGGATGCAGTGGAGTGAGTCCAGAGAGTGCACTGGCACCACTGGGGATGCACTGCAGTGAGTCCAGAGAGTGCACTGGCAGCACTGGGGATGCAGTGCAGTGACTCCATAGAGTGCACTGGCACCACTGGGGATGCAGTGCCGTGAGTTCAGAGTGTGCACTGGCACCACTGGGGATGCAGTGGAGTGAGTCCAGAGAGTGCACTGGCACCACTGGGGAGGCAGTGCAGTGAGTCCAAAGAGTGCACTGGCACCACTGGGGATGCAGTGCAGTGAGTCCAGAGAGTGCACTGACAGCACTGGGGATGCAGTGCAGTGAGTTCAGAGAGTGCACTGGCACCACTGGGGATGCAGTGCAGTGAGTCCAGAGAGTGCACTGGCCGCACTGGGGATGCAATGCAGTGAGTCCAGAGAGTGCACTGGCACCACTGGGGATGCACCCCGGTGAGTCCAGAGAGTGCACTGGCACCACTGGGGATGCACCCCGGTGAGTCCAGAGAGTGCCGTGGCACCACTGGGGATGCACTGCAGTGAGTCCAGAGAGTGCACTGGCACCACTGGGAATTCAGTGCAGTGGGTACAGAGAGTGCACTGGCACCACTGGGGATGCACTGCAGTGACTCAAGAGAGTGCACTGTCACCACTGGGGATGCAGTGCAGTGAGTGCAGAGAGTGCACTGGCACCACTGGGGATGCAGTGCAGTGAGTCCAGAGAGTGCACTGACACCACTGCGGATGCAGTGCAGTGAGTCCAGAGAGTGCACTGGCACCACTGGGGATGCAATGCAGTGAGTCCAGAGAGTTCACTGGCACCACTGGGATGCAGTGCTGTGAGTCCAGAGAGTGCACTGGCACCACTGGGGATGCAGTGCGGTAAGTCCAGAGAGTGCACTGGCACCACTGGGGATGCAGTGCGGTGAGTCCAGAGAGTGCACTGGCACCATAGGGGATGCAGTGCCGTGAGTCCAGAGAGTGCACTGGCACCACTGGGGATGCAGTGCAGTGAGTCCAGAGAGTGCACTGGCACCACTGGGAATTCAGTGCAGTGGGTACAGAGAGTGCACTGGCACCACTGGGAATGCACTGCAGTGACTCAAGAGAGTGCACTGTCACCACTGGGGATGCAGTGCAGTGAGTGCAGAGAGTGCACTGGCACCACTGGGGATGCAGTGCAGTGAGTCCAGAGAGTGCACTGACACCACTGGGGATGCAGTGCAGTGAGTCCAGAGAGTGCACTGGCACCACTGGGGATGCAATGCAGTGAGTCCAGAGAGTGCACTGGCACCACTGGGGATGCACTGCAGTGACTACAGAGAGTGCAGTGGCACCACTGGGGATGCCGTGCAGTGAGTCCAGAGAGTGCCCTGGCACCACCTGGGATGCACTGCAGTGAGTCCAGAGAGTGCACTGGCACCACTGGGAATGCAGTGCAGTGAGTCCAGAGAGTGCAGTGGCACCACTGGGGATGCAGTGCAGTGAGTCCAGAGAGTGCACTGGCACCACTGGGGATGCACCCCGGTCAGTCCAGAGAGTGCACTGGCACCACTGGGGATGCACCCCGTGAGTCCAGAGAGTGCACTGGCACCACTAGGTATGCAGTGCAGTGAGTCCAGAGAGTGGACTGGCACCACTGGGGATGCTCATTAGTGAGTCCAGAGAGTACAGTGGCACCACCTGGGATGCACTGCAGTGAGTCCAGAGAGTGCACTGGCAGCACTGGGGATGCACTGCAGTGAGTCCAGAGAGTGCACTGGCACCACTGGGGATGCACTGCAGTGAGTCCAAAGAGTGCACAGGCACCACTGGGGATGCAGTGCCGTGAGTCCAGAGAGTGCCCTGGCACCACTGGGGATGCAGTGCTGTGAGTCCAGAGAGTGCACTGGCACCACCGGGAATTCAGTGCAGTGAGTCCAAAGAGTGCACTGGCAGCACTGGGGATGCAGTGCAGTGAGTCCAGAGAGTGCACTGGCACCACTGGGGATGCAGTGCAGTGAGTCCAGAGAGTGCACTGGCACCAGTGGGGATGCAGTGCAGTGAGTTCAGAGAATACACTGGCACCACTGGGGATGCAGTGCCGTGAGTCCAGAGAGTGCACTGGCACCACTGGGGATGCAGTGCAGTGAGTCCAGAGAGTGCACTGGCACCACTGGGGATGCAGTGCCGTGAGTCCAGAGAGTGCACTGGCACCACCGGGGATGCAGTGCAGTGAGTACAGAGAGTGCACTGGCACCACTGGGGATGCATTCCAGTGAGTCCAGAGAGTTCACTGGCACCACTGGGGATGCAGTGCAGTGAGTCCAGAGAGTGCACTGGCACCACCGGGAATTCAGTGCAGTGAGTCCAAAGAGTGCACTGGCAGCACTGGGGATGCAGTGCAGTGAGTCCAGAGAGTGCACTGGCACCACTGGGGATGCAGTGCAGTGAGTCCAGAGAGTGCACTGGAAACACTGGGGATGCAGTGCAGTGATTCCAGAGAGTGCACTGGCACCACTGGGGATGCACTGCAGTGACTCCAAAGAGTGCACTGGCACCCCTGGGGATGCACTGCAGTGAGTCCAGAGAGTGCACTGGCACCACTGGGGATGCAGTGCAGTGAGTCCAGAGAGTGCACTGGCACCACTGGGGATGGTCATTAGTGAGTCCAGAGAGTGCACTGGCACCCCTGGAGATGCAGTGCAGTGACTCCATAGAGTGCACTGGCACCAATGGGGATGCAGTGCAGTGATCCACAGAGTGCACTGGCACCACTGGGGATGCACCCCGGTGAGTCCAGAGAGTGTACTGGCACCACTGGGTATGCAGTGCAGTGAGTCCAGAGAGTGCACTGGCACCACTGGGGATGCAGTGCAGTGAGTCCAGAGAGTGCACTGGCACCAATGGGGATGCAGTGCAGTGATTCCAGAGAGTACCCTGGCACCACTGGGGATGCAGTGCAGTGAGCCCAGAGAGTGCACTGGCACCACTGGGGATGCAGTGCCGTGAGTCCAGAGAGTGCACTAGCACCACTGGGGATGCAGTGCCGTGAGTCCAGAGTGTGCACTGGCACCACTGGGGATGCAGTGGAGTGAGTCCAGAGAGTGCACTGGCACCACTGGGGATGCAGTGCAGTGAGTCCAGAGAGTGCACTGGCACCACTGGGGATGCATTGCAGTGAGTCCAGAGAGTGCCCTGGCACCACTGGGGATGCATTGCAGTGAGTCCAGAGAGTGCACTGGCACCACTGGGGATGCAGTGCAGTGAGTCCAAAGAGTGCACTGGCAGCACTGGGGATGCAGTGCAGTGAGTCCAGAGAGTGCACTGGCACCACTGGGGATGCAGTGCAGTGAGTCCAGAGAGTGTACTGGAAACACTGGGGATGCAGTGCAGTGAGTCCAGAGAGTGCACTGGCACCACTGGGGATGCAGTGCAGTGAGTCCAGAGAGTACACTGGCACCACTGGGGATGCAGTGCAGTGAGTCCAGAGAGTGCACTGGCACCACTGAGGATGCAGTGCAGTGAGTCCAGAGAGTGCACTGGCACCACTGGGGATGCAGTGCCGTGAGTCCAGAGAGTGCACTGGCACCACCGGGGACGCAGTGCAGTGAGTCCAGAGAGTGCACTGGCACCACTGGGGATACACTGCAGAGAGTCCAGAGAGTGCACTGGCACCACTGGGGATGCATTGCAGTGAGTCCAGAGAGTGCACTGGCACCACTGGGGATGCACTGCAGTGAGTCCAGAGAGTGCCCTGGCACCACTGGGGATGCAGTGCAGTGAGTCCAGAGAGTGCACTGGCACCACGAGTGATGCACTACAGTGAGTCCAGAGAGTGCACTGGCACCACTGGGGATGCAGTGCAGTGAGTCCAGAGAGTGCCCTGTCTCCACTGGGGATGCAGTGTAGTGAGTCCAGAGAGTGCACTGGCACCACTGGGGATGCAGTGCGGTGAGTCCAGAGAGTGCACTGGCACCACTGGGGATGCAGTGCGGTGAGTCCAGAGAGTGCACTGGCACCACTGGGGATGCAGTGCCGTGAGTCCAGAGAGTGCACTGGCACCACTTGGGATGCAGTGCAGTGAGTCCAGAGAGTGCACTGGCACCACTGGGAATTCAGTGCAGTGGGTACAGAGAGTGCACTGGCACCACTGGGGATGCACTGCAGTGACTCAAGAGAGTGCACTGTCACCACTGGGGATGCAGTGCAGTGAGTCCAGAGAGTGCACTGGCACCACTGGGGATGCAGTGCAGTGAGTCCAGAGAGGGCACTGGCACCACCGGGAATACAGTGCAGTGAGTCCAAAGAGTGCACTGGCAGCACTGGAGATGCAGTGCAGTGAGTCCAGAGAGTGCCCTGGCACCACTGGGGATGCAGTGCCGTGAGTCCAGAGAGTGCACTGGCACCACCGGGGATGCAGTGCAGTGAGTCCATAGAGTGCACTGGCACCACTGGGGATGCACTGCAGAGAGTCCAGAGAGTGCACTGGCACCACTGGGGATGCACTGCAGAGAGTCCAGAGAGTGCACTGGCACCACTGGGGATGCACTGCAGAGAGTCCAGAGAGTGCACTGGCACCTCTGGGGATGCAGTGCAGTGAGTCCAGAGAGTACCCTGGAACCAGTGGGGATGCAGTGCAGTGAGTCCAGAGAGTTCACTGGCACCACTGGGGATGCAGTGCAGTGAGTCCAGAGAGTGCACTGGCACCACTGGGAATGCAGTGCAGTGACTCCAGAGAGTACCCTGGCACCAGTGGGGATGCAGTGCAGTGAGTACAGAGAGTTCACTGGCACCACTGGGGATGCAGTGCCGTGAGTCCAGAGAGTGCACTGGCACCACCGGGGATGCAGTGCAGTGAGTCCAGAGAGTGCACTGGCACCACTGGGGATGCACTGCAGAGAGTCCAGAGAGTGCACTGGCACCACTGGGGATGCAGTGCAGTGAGTCCAGAGAGTGCACTGGCACCACTGGGGATGGTCATTAGTGAGTCCAGAGAGTGCACTGGCACCAATGGGGATGCAGTGCAGTGAGTCCAGAGAGTGCACTGGCACCCCTGGAGATGCAGTGCAGTGACTCCATAGAGTGCACTGGCACCAATGGGGATGCAGTGCAGTGATCCACAGAGTGCACTGGCACCACTGGGGATGCACCCCGGTGAGTCCAGAGAGTGTACTGGCACCACTGGGTATGCAGTGCAGTGAGTCCAGAGAGTGCACTGGCACCACTGGGGATGCAGTGCAGTGAGTCCAGAGAGTGCACTGGCACCACTGGGGATGCAGTGCAGTGATTCCAGAGAGTACCCTGGCACCACTGGGGATGCAGTGCAGTGAGCCCAGAGAGTGCACTGGCACCACTGGGGATGCAGTGCCGTGAGTCCAGAGAGTGCACTAGCACCACTGGGGATGCAGTGCCGTGAGTCCAGAGTGTGCACTGGCACCACTGGGGATGCAGTGGAGTGAGTCCAGAGAGTGCACTGGCACCACTGGGGATGCAGTGCAGTGAGTCCAGAGAGTGCACTGGCACCACTGGGGATGCATTGCAGTGAGTCCAGAGAGTGCCCTGGCACCACTGGGGATGCATTGCAGTGAGTCCAGAGAGTGCACTGGCACCACTGGGGATGCAGTGCAGTGAGTCCAGAGAGTGCACTGGAAACACTGGGGATGCAGTGCAGTGAGTCCAGAGAGTGCACTGGCACCACTGGGGATGCAGTGCAGTGAGTCCAGAGAGTACACTGGCACCACTGGGGATGCAGTGCAGTGAGTCCAGAGAGTGCACTGGCACCACTGAGGATGCAGTGCAGTGAGTCCAGAGAGTGCACTGGCACCACTGGGGATGCAGTGCCGTGAGTCCAGAGAGTGCACTGGCACCACCGGGGACGCAGTGCAGTGAGTCCAGAGAGTGCACTGGCACCACTGGGGATACACTGCAGAGAGTCCAGAGAGTGCACTGGCACCACTGGGGATGCATTGCAGTGAGTCCAGAGAGTGCACTGGCACCACTGGGGATGCACTGCAGTGAGTCCAGAGAGTGCCCTGGCACCACTGGGGATGCAGTGCAGTGAGTCCAGAGAGTGCACTGGCACCACGAGTGATGCACTACAGTGAGTCCAGAGAGTGCACTGGCACCACTGGGGATGCAGTGCAGTGAGTCCAGAGAGTGCCCTGTCTCCACTGGGGATGCAGTGTAGTGAGTCCAGAGAGTGCACTGGCACCACTGGGGATGCAGTGCGGTGAGTCCAGAGAGTGCACTGGCACCACTGGGGATGCAGTGCGGTGAGTCCAGAGAGTGCACTGGCACCACTGGGGATGCAGTGCCGTGAGTCCAGAGAGTGCACTGGCACCACTTGGGATGCAGTGCAGTGAGTCCAGAGAGTGCACTGGCACCACTGGGAATTCAGTGCAGTGGGTACAGAGAGTGCACTGGCACCACTGGGGATGCACTGCAGTGACTCAAGAGAGTGCACTGTCACCACTGGGGATGCAGTGCAGTGAGTCCAGAGAGTGCACTGGCACCACTGGGGATGCAGTGCAGTGAGTCCAGAGAGGGCACTGGCACCACCGGGAATACAGTGCAGTGAGTCCAAAGAGTGCACTGGCAGCACTGGAGATGCAGTGCAGTGAGTCCAGAGAGTGCCCTGGCACCACTGGGGATGCAGTGCCGTGAGTCCAGAGAGTGCACTGGCACCACCGGGGATGCAGTGCAGTGAGTCCATAGAGTGCACTGGCACCACTGGGGATGCACTGCAGAGAGTCCAGAGAGTGCACTGGCACCACTGGGGATGCACTGCAGAGAGTCCAGAGAGTGCACTGGCACCACTGGGGATGCACTGCAGAGAGTCCAGAGAGTGCACTGGCACCTCTGGGGATGCAGTGCAGTGACTCCAGAGAGTACCCTGGCACCAGTGGGGATGCAGTGCAGTGAGTACAGAGAGTTCACTGGCACCACTGGGGATGCAGTGCCGTGAGTCCAGAGAGTGCACTGGCACCACAGGGGATGCAGTGCAGTGAGTCCAGAGAGTGCACTGGCACCACTGGGGATGCACTGCAGAGAGTCCAGAGAGTGCACTGGCACCACTGGGGATGCAGTGCGGTGAGTCCAGAGAGTGCACTGGCACCTCTGGGGATGCAGTGCAGTGAGTCCAGAGCCTACCCTGGCACCAGTGGGGATGCAGTACAGTGAGTCCAGAGAGTGCACTGGCACCAGTGGGGATGCAGTGCAGTGAGTCCAGAGAGTGCACTGGCACCACTGGGGATGCACTGCAGTGAGTCCAGAGAGTACCCTGGCACCAGTGGGGATGCAGTGCAGTGAGTCCAGAGAGTTCACTGGCACCACTGGGGATGCAGTGCCGTGAGTCCAGAGAGTGCACTAGCACCACTGGGGATGAAGTGCCGTGAGTCCACAGTGTGCACTGGCACCACTGGGGATGCAGTGCAGTGAGTCCAGAGAGTGCACTGGCACCACTGGGGATGCAGTGCAGTGAGTCCAGAGAGTGCACTGGCACCACTGGGGATGCCTTGCAGTGAGTCCAGAGAGTGCGCTGGCACCACTGGGGATGCACTGCAGTGACTCCAAAGAGTGCACTGGCACCCCTGGGGATGCACTGCAGTGACTCCAGAGATTGCACTGGCACCACTGGGGATGCAGTGCAGTGATCCAGAGAGTGCACTGGAACCACTGGGGATGCAGTGCAGTGAGTCCAGAGAGTGCACTGGCACCACTGGGGATGGTCATTAGTGAGTCCAGAGAGTGCACTGGCACCAATGGGGATGCAGTGCAGTGAGTCCAGAGAGTGCACTGGCACCAGTGGGGATGCACCCCGGTGAGTCCAGAGAGTGCACTGGCACCACTGGGGATGCAGTGGAGTGAGTCCAGAGAGTGCACTGGCACCACTGGGGATGCACTGCAGTGAGCCCAGAGAGTGCACTGGCACCACTGGGGATGCAGTGCAGTGACTCCATAGAGTGCACTGGCACCACTGGGGATGCAGTGCCGTGAGTTCAGAGTGTGCACTGGCACCACTGGGGATGCAGTGCAGTGAGTCCAGAGAGTGCACTGGCACCACTGGGGAGGCAGTGCAGTGAGTTCAAAGAGTGCACTGGCACCACAGGGGATGCAGTGCAGTGAGTCCAGAGAGTGCACTGGCACCACTGGGGATGCAGTGCAGTGAGTCCAGAGAGTGCACTGGCACCACTGGGGATGCACTGCAGTGAGTCCAGAGAGTGCACTGGCACCACTGGGGATGCAGTGCAATGAGTCCAGAGAGTGCACTGGCACCAATGGGCGTGCAGTGCAGTGAGTCCAGAAAGTACCCTGGCACCACTGGGGATGCAGTGCCGTGAGTCCAGAGTGTGCACTGGCACCACTGGGGATGCTGTGCAGTGAGTCCAGAGAGTGCATTGGCACCACTGGGGATGCAGTGCAGTGAGTCCAGGGAGTGCACTGTCACCACTGGGGATGCAGTGCCGTGAGTCCAGAGAGTGCACTGGCACCACTGGGGATGCAGTGCCGTGAGTCCAGAGAGTGTACTGGCACCACTGGGGATGCAGTGCTGTCAGTCCAGAGAGTGCTCTGGCACCACTGGGGATGCAGTGCCGTGAGTCCAGAGAGTGCACTGGCACCACTGGGGATGCAGTGCAGTGAGTCCAGAGAGTGCACTGGCACCACTGGGGATGCACTGCAGTGAGTCCAGAGAGTGCACTGGCACCACTGGGGATGCAGTGCAGTGAGTCCAGAGAGTGCACTGGCACCACTGGGGATGCAGTGCAGTGAGTCCAGAGAGTGCACTGACAGCACTGGGGATGCAGTGCAGTGAGTTCAGAGAGTGCACTGGCACCACTGGGGATGCAGTGCAGTGAGTCCAGAGAGTGCACTGGCCGCACTGGGGATGCAATGCAGTGAGTCCAGAGAGTGCACTGGCACCACTGGGGATGCACCCCGGTGAGTCCAGAGAGTGCACTGGCACCGCTGGGGATGCACCCCGGTGAGTCCAGAGAGTGCACTGGCACCACTGGGGATGCACCCCGGTGAGTCCAGAGAGTGCCGTGGCACCACTGGGGATGCACTGCAGTGAGTCCAGAGAGTGCACTGGCAGCACTGGGGATGCAGTGCAGTGACTCCATAGAGTGCACTGGCACCACTGGGGATGCAGTGCCGTGAGTCCAGAGTGTGCACTGGCACCACTGGGGATGCAGTGGAGTGAGTCCAGAGAGTGTACTGGCACCACTGGGGATGCAGTGCAGTGAGTCCAGAGAGTGCACTGGCACCACTGGGGATGCAGTGCAGTGAGTCCAGAGAGTGCACTGACACCACTGGGGATGCAGTGCAGTGAGTCCAGAGAGTGCACTGGCACCACTGGGGATGCACTGCAGTGAGTCCAGTGAGTACACTGGCACCACTTAGGATGCAGTGCAGTGAGTCCAGAGAGTGCACTGGGACCACTGGGGATGCAGTGCAGTGAGTCCAGAGAGTGCACTGGCACCACTGGGGATGCAGTGCAGTGAGTCCAAAGAGTGTACTGGCACCACTGGGGATGCAGTGCAGTGACTCCATAGAGTGCACTGGCACCACTGGGGATGCAGTGCCGTGAGTCCAGAGTGTGCACTGGCACCACTGGGGATGCAGTGGAGTGAGTCCAGAGAGTGTACTGGCACCACTGGGGATGCAGTGCAGTGAGTCCAGAGAGTGCACTGGCACCACTGGGGATGCAGTGCAGTGAGTCCAGAGAGTGCACTGACACCACTGGGGATGCAGTGCAGTGAGTCCAGAGAGTGCACTGGCACCACTGGGGATGCACTGCAGTGAGTCCAGTGAGTACACTGGCACCACTTAGGATGCAGTGCAGTGAGTCCAGAGAGTGCACTGGCACCACTGGGGATGCACTGCAGTGAGTCCAGAGAGTGCACTGGCACCACTGGGGATGCAGTGCAGTGAGTCCAAAGAGTGTACTGGCACCACTGGGGATGCAGTGCAGTGACACCAGAGAGTGCACTGGCACCACTGGGGATGCCGTGCAGTGTGTCCAGAGAGTGCAGTGGCACCACTGGGGATGCCATGCAGTGAGTCAAGAGTGTGCACTGGAACCACTGGGAATGCAGTGCAGTGAGTCCAGAGAGTGCAGTGGCACCACTGGGGATGCAGTGCTGTGAGTCCAGAGAGTGCACTGGCACCACTGGGAATGCAGTGTAGTGAGTCCAGAGAGTGCAGTGGCACCACTGGGGATGCAGTGCAGTGAGTCCAGAGAGTGCACTGGCACCACTGGGGATGCAGTGCAGTGAGTCCAGAGAGTGCACTGGCACCACTGGGGATGCAGTGCAGTGAGTCCAGAGAGTGCACTGGAACCACTGGGGATGCAGTGCAGTGAGTCCAGAGAGTGCACTGGCACCACCGGGGATGCAGTGCAGTGAGTCCAGAGAGTGCACTGGCACCACGGGGGATGCAGTGCAGTGAGTCCAAAGAGTGCAGTGGCACCACTGGGGATGCAGTGCAGTGAGTCCAGAGAGTGCACTGGCACCACTGGGAATGCAGTGCAGTGAGTCCAGAGAGTGCAGTGGCACCACTGGGGATGCAGTGCTGTGAGTGCAGAGAGTGCACTGGCACCACTGCGAATGCAGTGCAGTGAGTCCAGAGAGTGCAGTGGCACCACTGGGGATGCAGTGCAGTGAGTCCAGAGAGTGCACTGGCACCACTGGGGATGCACTGCAGTGAGTCCAGAGAGTGCACTGACAGCACTGGGGATGCAGTGCAGTGAGTCCAGAGAGTGCACTGGCACCAGTGGGGATGCACTGCAGTGAGTCCAGAGAGTGCAGTGGCCCCACTGGGGATGCAATGCAGTGAGTCCAGAGAGTGCACTGGCACCACTGGGGATGCACTGCAGTGAGTCCAGAGAGTGCACTGGCACCACTGGGGATGCACTGCAGTGAGTCCAGAGAGTGCAGTGGCACCACTGGGGATGCAGTGCTGTGAGTGCAGAGAGTGCACTGGCACCACCGGGAATTCAGTGCAGTGAGTCCAAAGAGTGCACTGGCACCACTGGGGATGCACTGCAGTGAGTCCAGAGAGTGCACTGGAACCACTGGGGATGCAGTGCAGTGAGTCCAGAGAGTGCCCTGGCACAACTGGGGATGCAGTACAGTGAGTTCAGAGAATACACTGGCACCACTGAGGATGCAGTGCAGTGAGTCCAGAGAGTGCACTGGCACCACTGGGGATGCAGTGCAGTGAGTCCAGAGAGTGCACTGGCACCACCGGGGATGCAGTGCAGTGAGTCCAGAGAGTGCACTGGCACCACTGGGGATGCACTGCAGTGAGTCCAGAGAGTGCACTGGAACCATTGGGGATGCAGTGCAGTGAGTCCAGAGAGTGCCCTGGCACCACTGGGGATGCAGTGCCGTGAGTCCAGAGAGTGCACTGGCACCACTGGGGATGCCGTGCAGTGAGTCCAGAGAGTGCACTGGCACCACTGGGGATGCACTGCAGAGAGTCCAGAGAGTGCACTGGCACCACTGGGGATGCACTGCAGAGAGTCCAGAGAGTGCACTGGCACCACTGGGGATGCAGTGCGGTGAGTCCAGAGAGTGCACTGGCACCTCTGGGGATGCAGTGCAGTGAGTCCAGAGAGTGCACTGGCACCACTGGGGATGCAGTGCAGTGAGTCCAGAGAGTGCACTGGCACCACGAGTGATGCACTACAGTGAGTCCAGAGAGTGCACTGGCACCACTGGGGATGCAGTGCAGTGAGTCCAGAGAGTGCACTGGCACCACGAGTGATGCACTACAGTGAGTCCAGAGAGTGCACTGGCACCACTGGGGATGCAGTGCAGTGAGTCCAGAGAGTGCAGTGGCACCACTGGGGATGCAGTGCAGTGAGTCCAGAGAGTGCACTGGCACCACTGGGTATGCAGTGCAGTGAGTCCAGAGAGTGCACTGGCACCCCTGGGGATGCAGTGCAGTGAGTCCAGAGAGTGCACTGGCAGCACTGGGGATGCACTGCAGTGATTCCAGAGAGTGCACTGGCACCACTGGCGATGCACTGCAGTGACTCCAAAGAGTGCACTGGCACCCCTGGGGATGCACTGCAGTGAGTCCAGAGAGTGCACTGGCACCACTGGGGATGCAGTGCAGTGAGTCCAGAGAGTGCACTGGCACCACTGGGGATGGTCATTAGTGAGTCCAGAGAGTGCACTGGCACCAATGGGGATGCAGTGCAGTGAGTCCAGAGAGTGCACTGGCACCCCTGGAGATGCAGTGCAGTGACTCCATAGAGTGCACTGGCACCACTGGGGATGCAGTGCAGTGATCCACAGAGTGCACTGGCACCACTGGGGATGCACCCTGGTGAGTCCAGAGAGTGCACTGGCACCACTGGGGATGCAGTGCAGTGAGTCCAGAGAGTGCACTGGCACCACTGGGGATGCAGTGCAGTGAGTCCAGAGAGTGCACTGGAAACACTGGGGATGCAGTGCAGTGAGTCCAGAGAGTACACTGGCACCACTGGGGATGCAGGTGCAGTGAGTCCAGAGAGTGCACTGGCACCACTGGGGATGCAGTGCAGTGAGTCCAGAGAGTGCTCTGGCACCACTGGGGATGCAGTGCAGTGATTCCAGAGAGTACCCTGGCACCACTGGGGATGCAGTGCAGTGAGCCCAGAGAGTGCACTGGCACCACTGGGGATGCAGTGCCGTGAGTCCAGAGAGTGCACTAGCACCACTGGGGATGCAGTGCCGTGAGTCCAGAGTGTGCACTGGCACCACTGGGGATGCAGTGCCGTGAGTCCAGAGAGTGCACTGGCACCACTGGGGATGCAGTGCAGTGAGTCCAGAGAGTACACTGGCACCACTGGGGATGCATTGCAGTGAGTCCAGAGAGTGCACTGGCACCACTGGGGATGCACTGCAGTGAGTCCAGAGAGTGCACTGGCACCACAGGGAATTCAGTGCAGTGAGTCCAAAGAGTGCACTGGCAGCACTGGGGATGCAGTGCAGTGAGTCCAGAGAGTGCACTGGCACCACTGGGGATGCAGTGCAGTGAGTCCAGAGAGTGCACTGGAAACACTGGGGATGCAGTGCAGTGAGTCCAGAGAGTGCACTGGAAACACTGGGGATGCAGTGCAGTGAGTCCAGAGAGTACACTGGCACCACTGGGGATGCAGTGCAGTGAGTCCAGAGAGTGCACTGGCACCACTGGGGATGCAGTGCCGTGAGTCCAGAGAGTGCACTGGCACCACTGGGGATGCAGTGCCGTGAGTCCAGAGAGTGCACTGGCACCACCGGGGACGCAGTGCAGTGAGTCCAGAGAGTGCACTGGCACCACTGGGGATACACTGCAGAGAGTCCAGAGAGTGCACTGGCACCACTGGGGATGCACTGCAGTGAGTCCAGAGAGTGCACTGGCACCACTGGGGATGCAGTGCTGTGAGTCCAGAGAGTGCCCTGGCACCACTGGGGATGCAGTGCAGTGAGTCCAGAGAGTACCCTGGCACCAGAGTGGATGCAGTGCAGTGAGTCCAGAGAGTGCACTGGCACCACTGGGGATGCAGTGCAGTGAGTCCAGAGAGTACCCTGGAACCAGTGGGGATGCAGTGCAGTGAGTCCAGAGAGTTCACTGGCACCACTGGGGATGCAGTGCCGTGAGTCCAGAGAGTGCACTAGCACCACTGGGGATGCAGTGCCGTGAGTCCACAGTGTGCACTGGCACCACTGGGGATGCAGTGCAGTGAGTCCAAAGAGTGCACTGGCACCACTGGGGATGCAGTGCAGTGAGACTAGAGAGTGCACTGGCACCACTGGGGATGCAGTGCAGTGAGTCCAGAGAGTGCCCTGGCACCACTGGGGATGCAGTGCAGTGAGTCCAGAGAGTGCACTGGCACCACGAGTGATGCACTACAGTGAGTCCAGAGAGTGCACTGGCACCACTGGGGATGCAGTGCAGTGAGTCCAGAGAGTGTACTGTCTCCACTGGGGATGCAGTGTAGTGAGTCCAGAGAGTGCACTAGCACCACTGGGGATGAAGTGCCGTGAGTCCACAGTGTGCACTGGCACCACTGGGGATGCAGTGCAGTGAGTCCAGAGAGTGCACTGGCACCACTGGGGATGCAGTGCAGTGAGTCCAGAGAGTGCACTGGCACCACTGGGGATGCCTTGCAGTGAGTCCAGAGAGTGCGCTGGCACCACTGGGGATGCACTGCAGTGACTCCAAAGAGTGCACTGGCACCCCTGGGGATGCACTGCAGTGACTCCAGAGATTGCACTGGCACCACTGGGGATGCAGTGCAGTGATCCAGAGAGTGCACTGGAACCACTGGGGATGCAGTGCAGTGAGTCCAGAGAGTGCACTGGCACCACTGGGGATGGTCATTAGTGAGTCCAGAGAGTGCACTGGCACCAATGGGGATGCAGTGCAGTGAGTCCAGAGAGTGCACTGGCACCAGTGGGGATGCACCCCGGTGAGTCCAGAGAGTGCACTGGCACCACTGGGGATGCAGTGGAGTGAGTCCAGAGAGTGCACTGGCACCACTGGGGATGCACTGCAGTGAGCCCAGAGAGTGCACTGGCACCACTGGGGATGCAGTGCAGTGACTCCATAGAGTGCACTGGCACCACTGGGGATGCAGTGCCGTGAGTTCAGAGTGTGCACTGGCACCACTGGGGATGCAGTGCAGTGAGTCCAGAGAGTGCACTGGCACCACTGGGGAGGCAGTGCAGTGAGTTCAAAGAGTGCACTGGCACCACAGGGGATGCAGTGCAGTGAGTCCAGAGAGTGCACTGGCACCACTGGGGATGCAGTGCAGTGAGTCCAGAGAGTGCACTGGCACCACTGGGGATGCACTGCAGTGAGTCCAGAGAGTGCACTGGCACCACTGGGGATGCAGTGCAATGAGTCCAGAGAGTGCACTGGCACCAATGGGTGTGCAGTGCAGTGAGTCCAGAAAGTACCCTGGCACCACTGGGGATGCAGTGCCGTGAGTCCAGAGTGTGCACTGGCACCACTGGGGATGCTGTGCAGTGAGTCCAGAGAGTGCATTGGCACCACTGGGGATGCAGTGCAGTGAGTCCAGGGAGTGCACTGTCACCACTGGGGATGCAGTGCCGTGAGTCCAGAGAGTGCACTGGCACCACTGGGGATGCAGTGCCGTGAGTCCAGAGAGTGTACTGGCACCACTGGGGATGCAGTGCTGTCAGTCCAGAGAGTGCTCTGGCACCACTGGGGATGCAGTGCCGTGAGTCCAGAGAGTGCACTGGCACCACTGGGGATGCAGTGCAGTGAGTCCAGAGAGTGCACTGGCACCACTGGGGATGCACTGCAGTGAGTCCAGAGAGTGCACTGGCACCACTGGGGATGCAGTGCAGTGAGTCCAGAGAGTGCACTGGCACCACTGGGGATGCAGTGCAGTGAGTCCAGAGAGTGCACTGACAGCACTGGGGATGCAGTGCAGTGAGTTCAGAGAGTGCACTGGCACCACTGGGGATGCAGTGCAGTGAGTCCAGAGAGTGCACTGGCCGCACTGGGGATGCAATGCAGTGAGTCCAGAGAGTGCACTGGCACCACTGGGGATGCACCCCGGTGAGTCCAGAGAGTGCACTGGCACCGCTGGGGATGCACCCCGGTGAGTCCAGAGAGTGCACTGGCACCACTGGGGATGCACCCCGGTGAGTCCAGAGAGTGCCGTGGCACCACTGGGGATGCACTGCAGTGAGTCCAGAGAGTGCACTGGCAGCACTGGGGATGCAGTGCAGTGACTCCATAGAGTGCACTGGCACCACTGGGGATGCAGTGCCGTGAGTCCAGAGTGTGCACTGGCACCACTGGGGATGCAGTGGAGTGAGTCCAGAGAGTGTACTGGCACCACTGGGGATGCAGTGCAGTGAGTCCAGAGAGTGCACTGGCACCACTGGGGATGCAGTGCAGTGAGTCCAGAGAGTGCACTGACACCACTGGGGATGCAGTGCAGTGAGTCCAGAGAGTGCACTGGCACCACTGGGGATGCACTGCAGTGAGTCCAGTGAGTACACTGGCACCACTTAGGATGCAGTGCAGTGAGTCCAGAGAGTGCACTGGGACCACTGGGGATGCAGTGCAGTGAGTCCAGAGAGTGCACTGGCACCACTGGGGATGCAGTGCAGTGAGTCCAAAGAGTGTACTGGCACCACTGGGGATGCAGTGCAGTGACTCCATAGAGTGCACTGGCACCACTGGGGATGCAGTGCCGTGAGTCCAGAGTGTGCACTGGCACCACTGGGGATGCAGTGGAGTGAGTCCAGAGAGTGTACTGGCACCACTGGGGATGCAGTGCAGTGAGTCCAGAGAGTGCACTGGCACCACTGGGGATGCAGTGCAGTGAGTCCAGAGAGTGCACTGACACCACTGGGGATGCAGTGCAGTGAGTCCAGAGAGTGCACTGGCACCACTGGGGATGCACTGCAGTGAGTCCAGTGAGTACACTGGCACCACTTAGGATGCAGTGCAGTGAGTCCAGAGAGTGCACTGGCACCACTGGGGATGCACTGCAGTGAGTCCAGAGAGTGCACTGGCACCACTGGGGATGCAGTGCAGTGAGTCCAAAGAGTGTACTGGCACCACTGGGGATGCAGTGCAGTGACACCAGAGAGTGCACTGGCACCACTGGGGATGCCGTGCAGTGTGTCCAGAGAGTGCAGTGGCACCACTGGGGATGCCATGCAGTGAGTCAAGAGTGTGCACTGGAACCACTGGGAATGCAGTGCAGTGAGTCCAGAGAGTGCAGTGGCACCACTGGGGATGCAGTGCTGTGAGTCCAGAGAGTGCACTGGCACCACTGGGAATGCAGTGTAGTGAGTCCAGAGAGTGCAGTGGCACCACTGGGGATGCAGTGCAGTGAGTCCAGAGAGTGCACTGGCACCACTGGGGATGCAGTGCAGTGAGTCCAGAGAGTGCACTGGCACCACTGGGGATGCAGTGCAGTGAGTCCAGAGAGTGCACTGGAACCACTGGGGATGCAGTGCAGTGAGTCCAGAGAGTGCACTGGCACCACCGGGGATGCAGTGCAGTGAGTCCAGAGAGTGCACTGGCACCACGGGGGATGCAGTGCAGTGAGTCCAAAGAGTGCAGTGGCACCACTGGGGATGCAGTGCAGTGAGTCCAGAGAGTGCACTGGCACCACTGGGAATGCAGTGCAGTGAGTCCAGAGAGTGCAGTGGCACCACTGGGGATGCAGTGCTGTGAGTGCAGAGAGTGCACTGGCACCACTGCGAATGCAGTGCAGTGAGTCCAGAGAGTGCAGTGGCACCACTGGGGATGCAGTGCAGTGAGTCCAGAGAGTGCACTGGCACCACTGGGGATGCACTGCAGTGAGTCCAGAGAGTGCACTGACAGCACTGGGGATGCAGTGCAGTGAGTCCAGAGAGTGCACTGGCACCAGTGGGGATGCACTGCAGTGAGTCCAGAGAGTGCAGTGGCCCCACTGGGGATGCAATGCAGTGAGTCCAGAGAGTGCACTGGCACCACTGGGGATGCACTGCAGTGAGTCCAGAGAGTGCACTGGCACCACTGGGGATGCACTGCAGTGAGTCCAGAGAGTGCAGTGGCACCACTGGGGATGCAGTGCTGTGAGTGCAGAGAGTGCACTGGCACCACCGGGAATTCAGTGCAGTGAGTCCAAAGAGTGCACTGGCACCACTGGGGATGCACTGCAGTGAGTCCAGAGAGTGCACTGGAACCACTGGGGATGCAGTGCAGTGAGTCCAGAGAGTGCCCTGGCACAACTGGGGATGCAGTACAGTGAGTTCAGAGAATACACTGGCACCACTGAGGATGCAGTGCAGTGAGTCCAGAGAGTGCACTGGCACCACTGGGGATGCAGTGCAGTGAGTCCAGAGAGTGCACTGGCACCACCGGGGATGCAGTGCAGTGAGTCCAGAGAGTGCACTGGCACCACTGGGGATGCACTGCAGTGAGTCCAGAGAGTGCACTGGAACCATTGGGGATGCAGTGCAGTGAGTCCAGAGAGTGCCCTGGCACCACTGGGGATGCAGTGCCGTGAGTCCAGAGAGTGCACTGGCACCACTGGGGATGCCGTGCAGTGAGTCCAGAGAGTGCACTGGCACCACTGGGGATGCACTGCAGAGAGTCCAGAGAGTGCACTGGCACCACTGGGGATGCACTGCAGAGAGTCCAGAGAGTGCACTGGCACCACTGGGGATGCAGTGCGGTGAGTCCAGAGAGTGCACTGGCACCTCTGGGGATGCAGTGCAGTGAGTCCAGAGAGTGCACTGGCACCACTGGGGATGCAGTGCAGTGAGTCCAGAGAGTGCACTGGCACCACGAGTGATGCACTACAGTGAGTCCAGAGAGTGCACTGGCACCACTGGGGATGCAGTGCAGTGAGTCCAGAGAGTGCACTGGCACCACGAGTGATGCACTACAGTGAGTCCAGAGAGTGCACTGGCACCACTGGGGATGCAGTGCAGTGAGTCCAGAGAGTGCAGTGGCACCACTGGGGATGCAGTGCAGTGAGTCCAGAGAGTGCACTGGCACCACTGGGTATGCAGTGCAGTGAGTCCAGAGAGTGCACTGGCACCCCTGGGGATGCAGTGCAGTGAGTCCAGAGAGTGCACTGGCAGCACTGGGGATGCACTGCAGTGATTCCAGAGAGTGCACTGGCACCACTGGCGATGCACTGCAGTGACTCCAAAGAGTGCACTGGCACCCCTGGGGATGCACTGCAGTGAGTCCAGAGAGTGCACTGGCACCACTGGGGATGCAGTGCAGTGAGTCCAGAGAGTGCACTGGCACCACTGGGGATGGTCATTAGTGAGTCCAGAGAGTGCACTGGCACCAATGGGGATGCAGTGCAGTGAGTCCAGAGAGTGCACTGGCACCCCTGGAGATGCAGTGCAGTGACTCCATAGAGTGCACTGGCACCACTGGGGATGCAGTGCAGTGATCCACAGAGTGCACTGGCACCACTGGGGATGCACCCTGGTGAGTCCAGAGAGTGCACTGGCACCACTGGGTATGCAGTGCAGTGAGTCCAGAGAGTGCACTGGCACCACTGGGGATGCAGTGCAGTGAGTCCAGAGAGTGCACTGGAAACACTGGGGATGCAGTGCAGTGAGTCCAGAGAGTACACTGGCACCACTGGGGATGCAGGTGCAGTGAGTCCAGAGAGTGCACTGGCACCACTGGGGATGCAGTGCAGTGAGTCCAGAGAGTGCTCTGGCACCACTGGGGATGCAGTGCAGTGATTCCAGAGAGTACCCTGGCACCACTGGGGATGCAGTGCAGTGAGCCCAGAGAGTGCACTGGCACCACTGGGGATGCAGTGCCGTGAGTCCAGAGAGTGCACTAGCACCACTGGGGATGCAGTGCCGTGAGTCCAGAGTGTGCACTGGCACCACTGGGGATGCAGTGCCGTGAGTCCAGAGAGTGCACTGGCACCACTGGGGATGCAGTGCAGTGAGTCCAGAGAGTGCACTGGCACCACTGGGGATGCATTGCAGTGAGTCCAGAGAGTGCACTGGCACCACTGGGGATGCACTGCAGTGAGTCCAGAGAGTGCACTGGCACCACAGGGAATTCAGTGCAGTGAGTCCAAAGAGTGCACTGGCAGCACTGGGGATGCAGTGCAGTGAGTCCAGAGAGTGCACTGGCACCACTGGGGATGCAGTGCAGTGAGTCCAGAGAGTGCACTGGAAACACTGGGGATGCAGTGCAGTGAGTCCAGAGAGTGCACTGGAAACACTGGGGATGCAGTGCAGTGAGTCCAGAGAGTACACTGGCACCACTGGGGATGCAGTGCAGTGAGTCCAGAGAGTGCACTGGCACCACTGGGGATGCAGTGCCGTGAGTCCAGAGAGTGCACTGGCACCACTGGGGATGCAGTGCCGTGAGTCCAGAGAGTGCACTGGCACCACCGGGGACGCAGTGCAGTGAGTCCAGAGAGTGCACTGGCACCACTGGGGATACACTGCAGAGAGTCCAGAGAGTGCACTGGCACCACTGGGGATGCACTGCAGTGAGTCCAGAGAGTGCACTGGCACCACTGGGGATGCAGTGCAGTGAGTCCAGAGAGTGCCCTGGCACCACTGGGGATGCAGTGCAGTGAGTCCAGAGAGTACCCTGGCACCAGAGTGGATGCAGTGCAGTGAGTCCAGAGAGTGCACTGGCACCACTGGGGATGCAGTGCAGTGAGTCCAGAGAGTACCCTGGAACCAGTGGGGATGCAGTGCAGTGAGTCCAGAGAGTTCACTGGCACCACTGGGGATGCAGTGCCGTGAGTCCAGAGAGTGCACTAGCACCACTGGGGATGCAGTGCCGTGAGTCCACAGTGTGCACTGGCACCACTGGGGATGCAGTGCAGTGAGTCCAAAGAGTGCACTGGCACCACTGGGGATGCAGTGCAGTGAGACTAGAGAGTGCACTGGCACCACTGGGGATGCAGTGCAGTGAGTCCAGAGAGTGCCCTGGCACCACTGGGGATGCAGTGCAGTGAGTCCAGAGAGTGCACTGGCACCACGAGTGATGCACTACAGTGAGTCCAGAGAGTGCACTGGCACCACTGGGGATGCAGTGCAGTGAGTCCAGAGAGTGTACTGTCTCCACTGGGGATGCAGTGTAGTGAGTCCAGAGAGTGCACTGGCACCACTGGGGATGCACTGCAGTGAGTCCAGAGAGTGCACTGGCACCACTGGGATGCAGTGGAGTGAGTCCAGAGAGTGCACTGGCACCACTGGGGATGCACTGCAGTGAGTCCAGAGAGTGCACTGGCAGCACTGGGGATGCAGTGCAGTGACTCCATAGAGTGCACTGGCACCACTGGGGATGCAGTGCCGTGAGTTCAGAGTGTGCACTGGCACCACTGGGGATGCAGTGGAGTGAGTCCAGAGAGTGCACTGGCACCACTGGGGAGGCAGTGCAGTGAGTCCAAAGAGTGCACTGGCACCACTGGGGATGCAGTGCAGTGAGTCCAGAGAGTGCACTGACAGCACTGGGGATGCAGTGCAGTGAGTTCAGAGAGTGCACTGGCACCACTGGGGATGCAGTGCAGTGAGTCCAGAGAGTGCACTGGCCGCACTGGGGATGCAATGCAGTGAGTCCAGAGAGTGCACTGGCACCACTGGGGATGCACCCCGGTGAGTCCAGAGAGTGCACTGGCACCACTGGGGATGCACCCCGGTGAGTCCAGAGAGTGCCGTGGCACCACTGGGGATGCACTGCAGTGAGTCCAGAGAGTGCACTGGCACCACTGGGAATTCAGTGCAGTGAGTCCAGAGAGTGCACTGGCACCACTGGGGATGCACTGCAGTGACTCAAGAGAGTGCACTGTCACCACTGGGGATGCAGTGCAGTGAGTGCAGAGAGTGCACTGGCACCACTGGGGATGCAGTGCAGTGAGTCCAGAGAGTGCACTGACACCACTGCGGATGCAGTGCAGTGAGTCCAGAGAGTGCACTGGCACCACTGGGGATGCAATGCAGTGAGTCCAGAGAGTTCACTGGCACCACTGGGATGCAGTGCTGTGAGTCCAGAGAGTGCACTGGCACCACTGGGGATGCAGTGCGGTAAGTCCAGAGAGTGCACTGGCACCACTGGGGATGCAGTGCGGTGAGTCCAGAGAGTGCACTGGCACCATAGGGGATGCAGTGCCGTGAGTCCAGAGAGTGCACTGGCACCACTGGGGATGCAGTGCAGTGAGTCCAGAGAGTGCACTGGCACCACTGGGAATTCAGTGCAGTGGGTACAGAGAGTGCACTGGCACCACTGGGAATGCACTGCAGTGACTCAAGAGAGTGCACTGTCACCACTGGGGATGCAGTGCAGTGAGTGCAGAGAGTGCACTGGCACCACTGGGGATGCAGTGCAGTGAGTCCAGAGAGTGCACTGACACCACTGGGGATGCAGTGCAGTGAGTCCAGAGAGTGCACTGGCACCACTGGGGATGCAATGCAGTGAGTCCAGAGAGTGCACTGGCACCACTGGGGATGCACTGCAGTGACTACAGAGAGTGCAGTGGCACCACTGAGGATGCCGTGCAGTGAGTCCAGAGAGTGCCCTGGCACCACCTGGGATGCACTGCAGTGAGTCCAGAGAGTGCACTGGCACCACTGGGAATGCAGTGCAGTGAGTCCAGAGAGTGCAGTGGCACCACTGGGGATGCAGTGCAGTGAGTCCAGAGAGTGCACTGGCACCACTGGGGATGCAGTGCCGTGAGTCCAGAGAGTGCACTGGCACCACTGGGGATGCAGTGCAGTGAGTCCAGAGAGTGCACTGGCACCACTGGGGATGCAGTGCAGTGAGTCCAGAGAGTGCACTGACAGCACTGGGGATGCAGTGCAGTGAGTCCAGAGAGTGCAGTGGCACCAGTGGGGATGCACTGCAGTGAGTCCAGAGAGTGCAGTGGCCCCACTGGGGATGCAATGCAGTGAGGCCAGAGAGTGCACTGGCACCACTGGGGATGCACCCCGGTCAGTCCAGAGAGTGTACTGGCACCACTGGGGATGCACCCCGTGAGTCCAGAGAGTGCACTGGCACCACTGGGATGCAGTGGAGTGAGTCCAGAGAGTGCACTGGCACCACTGGGGATGCACTGCAGTGAGTCCAGAGAGTGCACTGGCAGCACTGGGGATGCAGTGCAGTGACTCCATAGAGTGCACTGGCACCACTGGGGATGAAGTGCCGTGAGTTCAGAGTGTGCACTGGCACCACTGGGGATGCAGTGGAGTGAGTCCAGAGAGTGCACTGGCACCACTGGGGAGGCAGTGCAGTGAGTCCAAAGAGTGCACTGGCACCACTGGGGATGCAGTGCAGTGAGTCCAGAGAGTGCACTGACAGCACTGGGGATGCAGTGCAGTGAGTTCAGAGAGTGCACTGGCACCACTGGGGATGCAGTGCAGTGAGTCCAGAGAGTGCACTGGCCGCACTGGGGATGCAATGCAGTGAGTCCAGAGAGTGCACTGGCACCACTGGGGATGCACCCCAGTGAGTCCAGAGAGTGCACTGGCACCACTGGGGATGCACCCCGGTGAGTCCAGAGAGTGCCGTGGCACCACTGGGGATGCACTGCAGTGAGTCCAGAGAGTGCACTGGCAGCACTGGGGATGCAGTGCAGTGACTCCATAGAGTGCACTGGCACCACTGGGGATGCAGTGCCGTGAGTCCAGAGTGTGCACTGGCACCACTGGGGATGCAGTGGAGTGAGTCCAGAGAGTGTACTGGCACCACTGGGGAGGCAGTGCAGTGAGTCCAAAGAGTGCACTGGCACCACTGGGGATGCAGTGCAGTGAGTCCAGATAGTGCACTGGCACCACTGGGGATGCAGTGCAGTGAGTCCAGAGAGTGCACTGACACCACTGGGGATGCAGTGCAGTGAGTCCAGAGAGTGCACTGGCACCACTGGGGATGCACTGCAGTGAGTCCAGTGAGTACACTGGCACCACTTAGGATGCAGTGCAGTGAGTCCAGAGAGTGCACTGGCACCACTGGGGATGCACTGCAGTGAGTCCAGAGAGTGCACTGGCACCACTGGGGATGCAGTGCAGTGAGTCCAAAGAGTGTACTGGCACCACTGGGGATGCAGTGCAGTGACACCAGAGAGTGCAGTGGCACCACTGGGGATGCCGTGCAGTGTGTCCAGAGAGTGCAGTGGCACCACTGGGAATGCAGTGCAGTGAGTCCAGAGAGTGCACTGGCACCCCTGGGGATGCAGTGCCGTGAGTCCAGAGAGTGCACTGGCACCACTGGGGATGCAGTGCAGTGAGTGTAGAGAGTGCACTGGCACCACTGGGGATGCAGTGCAGTGAGTCCGGAGAGTGCACTGGCACCACTGGGGATGCAGTGCAGTGAGTCCAGAGAGTGCACTGGCACCCCTGGGGATGCACTGCAGTGAGTCCAGAGAGTGCACTGGCACCCCTGGGGATGCAGTGCAGTGACTCCATAGAGTGCACTGGCACCACTGGGGATGCACTGCAGTGACTCCAGAGAGTGCACTGGCACCACTGGGGATGCAGTGCAGTGAGTCCAGAGAGTGCACTGGCACCACTGGGGATGCAGTGCAGTGAGTCCAGAGAGTGCACTGGCACCACTGGGGATGGTCATTAGTGAGTCCAGAGAGTGCACTGGCACCAATGGGGATGTAGTGCAGTGAGTCCAGAGAGTGCACTGGCACCCCTGGGGATGCAGTGCAGTGATTCCATAGAGTGCACTGGCACCAATGGGGATGCAGTGCAGTGATCCATAGAGAGCACTGGCACCACTGGGGATGCACCCCGGTGAGTCCAGAGAGTGCACTGGCACCACTAGGTATGCAGTGCCGTGAGTCCAGAGAGTGGACTGGCACCACTGGGGATGCTCATTAGTGAGTCCAGAGAGTACAGTGGCACCACCTGGGATGCACTGCAGTGAGTCCAGAGAGTGCACTGGCACCACTGGGCATGCAGTGCAGTGAGTCCAGAGAGTACCCTGGCACCAGTGGGGATGCAGTGCAGTGAGTCCAGAGAGTGCACTGGCACCACTGGGGATGCAGTGCCGTGAGTCCAGAGAGTGCACTAGCACCACTGGGGATGCAGTGCCGTGAGTCCAGAGTGTGCACTGGCAGCACTGGGGATGCACTGCAGTGAGTCCAGAGAGTGCACTGGCACCACTGGGGATGCACTGCAGTGAGTCCAAAGAGTGCACAGGCACCACTGGGGATGCAGTGCCGTGAGTCCAGAGAGTGCCCTGGCACCACTGGGGATGCAGTGCTGTGAGTCCAGAGAGTGCACTGGCACCACCGGGAATTCAGTGCAGTGAGTCCAAAGAGTGCACTGGCAGCACTGGGGATGCAGTGCAGTGAGTCCAGAGAGTGCACTGGCACCACTGGGGATGCAGTGCAGTGAGTCCAGAGAGTGCACTGGCACCAGTGGGGATGCAGTGCAGTGAGTTCAGAGAATACACTGGCAACACTGGGGATGCAGTGCCGTGAGTCCAGAGAGTGCACTGGCACCACTGGGGGTGCAGTGCAGTGAGTCCAGAGAGTGCACTGGCACCACTGGGGATGCAGTGCCGTGAGTCCAGAGAGTGCACTGGCACCACCGGGGATGCAGTGCAGTGAGTACAGAGAGTGCACTGGCACCACTGGGGATGCATTCCAGTGAGTCCAGAGAGTTCACTGGCACCACTGGGGATGCAGTGCAGTGAGTCCAGAGAGTGCACTGGCACCACCGGGAATTCAGTGCAGTGAGTCCAAAGAGTGCACTGGCAGCACTGGGGATGCATTGCAGTGAGTCCAGAGAGTGCACTGGCACCACTGGGGATGCAGTGCAGTGAGTCCAGAGAGTGCACTGGAAACACTGGGGATGCAGTGCAGTGATTCCAGAGAGTGCACTGGCACCACTGGGGATGCACTGCAGTGACTCCAAAGAGTGCACTGGCACCACCGGGGATGCACTGCAGTGAGTCCAGAGAGTGCACTGGCACCACTGGGGATGCAGTGCAGTGAGTCCAGAGAGTGCACTGGCACCACTGGGGATGGTCATTAGTGAGTCCAGAGAGTGCACTGGCACCCCTGGAGATGCAGTGCAGTGACTCCATAGAGTGCACTGGCACCAATGGGGATGCAGTGCAGTGATCCACAGAGTGCACTGGCACCACTGGGGATGCACCCCGGTGAGTCCAGAGAGTGTACTGGCACCACTGGGTATGCAGTGCAGTGAGTCCAGAGAGTGCACTGGCACCACTGGGGATGCAGTGCAGTGAGTCCAGAGAGTGCACTGGCACCACTGGGGATGCAGTGGAGTGAGTCCAGAGAGTGCACTGGCACCACTGGGGATGCACTGCAGTGAGCCCAGAGAGTGCACTGGCACCACTGGGGATGCAGTGCAGTGACTCCATAGAGTGCACTGGCACCACTGGGGATGCAGTGCCGTGAGTTCAGAGTGTGCACTGGCACCACTGGGGATGCAGTGCAGTGAGTCCAGAGAGTGCACTGGCACCACTGGGGAGGCAGTGCAGTGAGTCCAAAGAGTGCACTGGCACCACTGGGGATGCAGTGCAATGAGTCCAGAGAGTGCACTGGCACCAATGGGTGTGCAGTGCAGTGAGTCCAGGGAGTGCACTGGCACCACTGGGGATGCAGTGCGGTGAGTCCAGAGAGTGCACTGGCACCACTGGGGATGCAGTGCCGTGAGTCCAGAGAGTGTACTGGCACCACTGGGGATGCAGTGCTGTCAGTCCAGAGAGTGCTCTGGCACCACTGGGGATGCAGTGCCGTGAGTCCAGAGAGTGCACTGGCACCACTGGGGATGCAGTGCAGTGAGTCCAGAGAGTGCACTGGCACCACTGGGGATGCACTGCAGTGAGTCCAGAGAGTGCACTGGCACCACTGGGGATGCAGTGCAGTGAGTCCAGAGAGTGCACTGGCACCACTGGGGATGCAGTGCAGTGAGTCCAGAGAGTGCACTGACAGCACTGGGGATGCAGTGCAGTGAGTTCAGAGAGTGCACTGGCACCACTGGGGATGCAGTGCAGTGAGTCCAGAGAGTGCACTGGCCGCACTGGGGATGCAATGCAGTGAGTCCAGAGAGTGCACTGGCACCACTGGGGATGCACCCCGGTGAGTCCAGAGAGTGCACTGGCACCACAGGGGAAGCACCCCGGTGAGTCCAGAGAGTGCACTGGCACCACTGGGGATGCACCCCGGTGAGTCCAGAGAGTGCACTGGCACCACTGGGGATGCAGTGCAGTGAGTCCAGAGAGTGCACTGGCAGCACTGGGGATGCAGTGCAGTGACTCCATAGAGTGCACTGGCACCACTGGGGATGCAGTGCCGTGAGTCCAGAGTGTGCACTGGCACCACTGGGGATGCAGTGGAGTGAGTCCAGAGAGTGTACTGGCACCACTGGGGAGGCAGTGCAGTGAGTCCAAAGAGTGCACTGGCACCACTGGGGATGCAGTGCAGTGAGTCCAGAGAGTGCACTGGCACCACTGGGGATGCAGTGCGGTGAGTCCAGAGAGTGCACTGACACCACTGGGGATGCAGTGCAGTGAGTCCAGAGAGTGCACTGGCACCACTGGGGATGCACTGCAGTGAGTCCAGAGAGTGCACTGGCACCACTGGGGATGCAGTGCTGTGAGTCCAGAGAGTGCACTGGCACCACTGGGGATGCAGTGCAGTGAGTCCAGAGAGTGCACTGGCACCCCTGGGGATGCAGTGCAGTGAGTCCAAAGAGTGTACTGGCACCACTGGGGATGCAGTGCAGTGACACCAGAGAGTGCAGTGGCACCACTGGGGATGCCGTGCAGTGTGTCCAGAGAGTGCAGTGGCACCACTGGGGATGCACTGCAGTGAGTCAAGAGAGTGCACTGGCACCCCTGGGAATGCAGTGCAGTGAGTCCAGAGAGTGCAGTGGCACCACTGGGGATGCAGTGCAGTGAGTCCAGAGAGTGCACTGGCACCACTGGGGATGCAGTGCAGTGAGTCCAGAGAGTGCACTGGCACCACTGGGGATGCAGTGCAGTGAGTCCAGAGAGTGCACTGGCACCACTGGGTATGCAGTGCAGTGAGTCCAGAGAGTGCACTGGCACCACTGGGGATGCAGTGCAGTGAGTCCAGAGAGTGCACTGGCACCAGTGGGGATGCACTGCAGTGAGTCCAGAGAGTGCACTGGCACCACTGGGGATGCAGTGCAGTGAGTGTAGAGAGTGCACTGGCACCACTGGGGATGCAGTGCAGTGAGTCCAGAGAGTGCACTGGCACCACTGGGGATGGTCATTAGTGAGTCCAGAGAGTGCACTGGCACCAATGGGGATGCAGTGCAGTGAGTCCAGAGAGTGCACTGGCACCCCTGGGGATGCAGTGCAGTGATTCCATAGAGTGCACTGGCACCAATGGGGATGCAGTGCAGTGATCCATAGAGAGCACTGGCACCACTGGGGATGCACCCCGGTGAGTCCAGAGAGTGTACTGGCACCACTAGGTATGCAGTGCAGTGAGTCCAGAGAGTGGACTGGCACCACTGGGGATGCTCATTAGTGAGTCCAGAGAGTACAGTGGCACCACCTGGGATGCACTGCAGTGAGTCCAGAGAGTGCACTGGCACCACTGGGGATGCAGTGCAGTGAGTCCAGAGAGTACCCTGGCACCAGTGGGGATGCAGTGCAGTGAGTTCAGAGAGTGCACAGGCACCACTGGGGATGCAGTGCCGTGAGTCCAGAGAGTTCACTGGCACCACTGGGGATCCAGTGCTGTGAGTCCAGAGAGTGCACTGGCACCACTGGGAATTCAGTGCCGTGAGTCCAAAGAGTGCACTGGCAGCACTGGGGATGCAGTGCAGTGAGTCCAGAGAGTGCACTGGCACCACTGGGGATGCAGTGCAGTGAGTCCAGAGAGTGCACTGGCACTACTGGGGATGCAGTGCAGTGAGTTCAGAGAATACACTGGCACCACTGGGGATGCAGTGCCGTGAGTCCAGAGAGTGCACTGGCACCACTGGGGATGCAGTGCAGTGAGTCCAGAGAGTGCACTGGCACCACAGGGGATGCAGTGCCGTGAGTCCAGAGAGTGCACTGGCACCAACGGGGATGCAGTGCAGTGAGTCCAGAGAGTGCACTGGCACCACTGGGGATACACTGCAGAGAGTCCAGAGAGTGCACTGGCACCACTGGGGATGCAGTGCCGTGAGTCCAGAGAGTGCACTGGCACCACTGGGGATGCAGTGCAGTGAGTCCAGAGAGTGCACTGGCACCACTGGGGATGCAGTGCAGTGAGTCCAGAGAGTGCACTGGCACCACGAGTGATGCACTACAGTGAGTCCAGAGAGTGCACTGGCACCACTGGGGATGCAGTGCAGTGAGTCCAGAGAGTGCACTGGCACCACTGGGGATGCAGTGCAGTGAGTCCAGAGAGTGCACTGGCACCACTGGGTATGCAGTGCAGTGAGTCCAAAGAGTGCACTGGCACCCATGGGGATGCAGGGCAGTGAGTCCAGAGAGTGCACTGGCACCACTGGGGATGCACTGCAGTGATTCCAGAGAGTGCACTGGCACCACTGGGGATGCAGTGCAGTGAGTCCAGAGAGTGTACTGGCACCCCTGGCGATGCACTGCAGTGAGTCCAGAGAGTGCACTGGCACCACTGGGGATGCAGTGCAGTGATCCAAAGAGTGCACTGGCACCACTGGGGATGCAGTGCAGTGAGTCCAGAGAGTGCACTGGCACCACTGGGGATGGTCATTAGTGAGTCCAGAGAGTGCACTGGCACCACTGTGTATGCAGTGCAGTGAGTCCAGAGAGTGCACTGGCACCACTGGGGATGCAGTGCAGTGATCCACAGAGTGCACTGGCACCACTGGTGATGCAGTGCAGTGAGTCCAGAGAGTGCACTGGCACCACTGGGTATGCAGTGCAGTGAGTCCAGAGAGTGCACTGGCACCACTGGGGATGCAGTGCAGTGAGTCCAGAGAGTGCACTGGCACCACTGGGGATGCACTGCAGTGATTCCAGAGAGTACCCATGCACCACTGGGGATGCAGTGCAGTGAGCCCAGAGAGTGCACTGGCACCACTGGGGATGCAGTGCCGTGAGTCCAGAGAGTGCACTAGCACCACTGGGGATGCAGTGCCGTGAGTCCAGAGTGTGCACTGGCACCACTGGGGATGCAGTGCCGTGAGTCCAGAGAGTGCACTGGCACCACTGGGGATGCAGTGCAGTGAGTCCAGAGAGTGCACTGGCACCACTGGGGATGCATTCCAGTGAGTCCAGAGAGTTCACTGGCACCACTGGGGATGCAGTGCAGTGAGTCCAGAGAGTGCACTGGCACCACCGGGAATTCAGTGTAGGGAGTCCAAAGAGTGCACTGGCAGCACTGGGGATGCAGTGCAGTGAGTCCAGAGAGTGCACTGACACCACTGGGGATGCAGTGCAGTGAGACCAGAGAGTGCACTGGAAACACTGGGGATGCAGTGCAGTGATTCCAGAGAGTGTACTGGCACCACTGGGGATGCACTGCAGTGACTCCAAAGAGTGCACTGGCACCCCTGGGGATGCACTGCAGTGAGTCCAGAGAGTGCACTGGCACCACTGGGGATGCAGTGCAGTGAGTCCAGAGAGTGCACTGGCACCACTGGGGATGGTCATTAGTGAGTCCAGAGAGTGCACTGGCACCACCGGGGACGCAGTGCCGTGAGTCCAGAGAGTGCACTGGCACCACTGGGGATACACTGCAGAGAGTCCAGAGAGTGCACTGGCACCACTGGGGATGCATTGCAGTGAGTCCAGAGAGTGCACTGGCACCACTGGGGATGCACTGCACTGAGTCCAGAGAGTGCCCTGGCACCACTGGGGATGGAGTGCAGTGAGTCCAGAGAGTACCCTGGCACCAGAGTGGATGCAGTGCAGTGAGTCCAGAGAGTGCACTGGCACCACTGGGGATGCAGTGCAGTGAGTCCAGAGAGTACCCTGGCACCACTGGGGATGCAGTGCCGTGAGTCCAGAGAGTGCACTAGCACCACTGGGGATGCAGTGCCGTGAGTCCACAGTGTGCACTGGCACCACTGGGGATGCAGTGCAGTGAGTCCAGAGAGTGCACTGGCACCACTGGGGATGCAGTGCAGTGAGTCCAGAGAGTGCACTGGCACCACTGGGGATGCAGTGCAGTGAGTCCAGAGAGTGCACTGGCACCACGAGTGATGCACTACAGTGAGTCCAGAGAGTGCACTGGCACCACTGGGGATGCAGTGCAGTGAGTCCAGAGAGTGCCCTGTCTCCACTGGGGATGCAGTGTAGTGAGTCCAGAGAGTGCACTGGCACCACTGGGGATGCAGTGCGGTGAGTCCAGAGAGTGCACTGACACCACTGGGGATGCAGTGCGGTGAGTCCAGAGAGTGCACTGGCACCACTGGGGATGCAGTGCAGTGAGTCCAGAGAGTGCACTGGCACCACTGGGAATTCAGTGTAGTGGGTACAGAGAGTGCACTGGCACCACTGGGGATGCACTGCAGTGACTCAAGAGAGTGCACTGTCACCACTGGGGATGCAGTGCAGTGAGTCCAGAGAGGGCACTGCCACCACTGGGGATGCAGTGCTGTGAGTCCAGAGAGGGCACTGGCACCACCGGGAATTCAGTGCAGTGAGTCCAAAGAGTGCACTGGCAGCACTGGAGATGCAGTGCAGTGAGTCCAGAGAGTGCCCTGGCACCACTGGGGATGCAGTGCCGTGAGTCCAGAGAGTGCACTGGCACCACCGGGGATGCAGTGCAGTGAGTCCATAGAGTGCACTGGCACCACTGGGGATGCACTGCAGAGAGTCCAGAGAGTGCACTGGCACCACTGGGGATGCAGCACAGTGACTCCAGAGAGTGCACTGGCACCACTGGGGATGCAATGCCGTGAGTCCAGAGAGTGCACTGGCACCTCTGGGGATGCAGTGCAGTGAGTCCAGAGAGTACCCTGGAACCAGTGGGGATGCAGTGCAGTGAGTCCAGAGAGTGCACTGGCACCACTGGGGATGCAGTGCAGTGAGTCCAGAGAGTGCACTGGCACCACTGGGAATGCAGTGCAGTGACTCCAGAGAGTACCCTGGCACCAGTGGGGATGCAGTGCAGTGAGTACAGAGAGTTCACTGGCACCACTGGGGATGCAGTGCCGTGAGTCCAGAGAGTGCACTGGCACCACCGAGGATGCAGTGCAGTGAGTCCAGAGAGTGCACTGGCACCACTGGGGATGCACTGCAGAGAGTCCAGAGAGTGCACTGGCACCACTGGGGATGCAGTGCGGTGAGTCCAGAGAGTGCACTGGCACCTCTGGGGATGCAGTGCAGTGAGTCCAGAGCGTACCCTGGCACCAGTGGGGATGCAGTGCAGTGAGTCCAGAGAGTGCACTGGCAGCAGTGGGGATGCAGTGCAGTGAGTCCAGAGAGTGCACTGGCACCACTGGGGATGCACTGCAGTGAGTCCAGAGAGTACCCTGGCACCAGTGGGGATGCAGTGCAGTGAGTCCAGAGAGTTCACTGGCACCACTGGGGATGCAGTGCCGTGAGTCCAGAGAGTGCACTAGCACCACTGGGGATGAAGTGCCGTGAGTCCAGAGAGTGCACTGGCACCACTGGGGATGCACTGCAGTGAGTCCAGAGAGTGCACTGGCACCACTGGGGATGCAGTGCAGTGAGTCCAGAGAGTGCACTGGCACCACTGGGGATGCAGTGCAGTGAGTCCAGAGAGTGCACTGGCACCACTGGGGATGCACTGCAGTGACTCCAAAGAGTGCACCGGCACCCCTGGGGATGCACTGAAGTGACTCCAGAGATTGCACTGGCACCACTGGGGATGCAGTGCAGTGATCCAGAGAGTGCACTGGCACCACTGGGGATGCAGTGCAGTGAGTCCAGAGAGTGCACTGGCACCACTGGGGATGGTCATTAGTGAGTCCAGAGAGTGCACTGGCACCAATGGGGATGCAGTGCAGTGAGTCCAGAGAGTGCACTGGCACCCCTGGGGATGCAGTGCAGTGACTCCATAGAGTGCACTGGCACCAATGGGGATGCAGTGTAGTGATGCAGAGAGTGCACTGGCACCACTGGGAATGCACCCCGGTGAGTCCAGAGAGTGCACTGGCACCACTGGGTATGCAGTGCAGTGAGTCCAGAGAGTGCACTGGCACCCCTGGGGATGCAGTGCAGTGAGTCCAGAGAGTGCACTGGCACCACTGGGGATGCACTGCAGTGATAACAGAGAGTGCACTGGCACCACTGGGGATGCACTGCAGTGACTCCAAAGAGTGCACTGGCACCCCTGGGGATGCAGTGCCGTGAGTCCAGAGAGTGCACTGGCACCACTGGGGATGCAGTGCAGTGAGTCCAGAGAGTGCACTGGCACCACTGGGGATGGTCATTAGTGAGTCCAGAGAGTGCACTGGCACCAATGGGGATGCAGTGCAGTGAGTCCAGAGAGTGCACTGGCACCCCTGGAGATGCAGTGCAGTGATAACAGAGAGTGCACTGGCACCACTGGGAATGCACCCCGGTGAGTCCAGAGAGTGCACTGGCACCACTGGGTATGCAGTGCAGTGAGTCCAGAGAGTGCACTGGCACCCCGGGGGATGCAGTGCAGTGAGTCCAGAGAGTGCACTGGCACCACTGGGGATGCACTGCAGTGATAACAGAGAGTGCACTGGCACCACTGGGGATGCACTGCAGTGACTCCAAAGAGTGCACTGGCACCCCTGGGGATGCACTGCAGTGAGTCCAGAGAGTGCACTGGCACCACTGGGGATGCAGTGCAGTGAGTCCAGAGAGTGCACTGGCACCACTGGGGATGGTCATTAGTGAGTCCAGAGAGTGCACTGGCACCAATGGGGATGCAGTGCAGTGAGTCCAGAGAGTGCACTGGCACCCCTGGAGATGCAGTGCAGTGACTCCATAGAGTGCACTGGCACCAATGGGGATGCAGTGCAGTGATCCACAGAGTGCACTGGCACCACTGGGGATGCACCCCGGTGAGTCCAGAGAGTGCACTGGCACCACTGGGTATGCAGTGCAGTGAGTCCAGAGAGTGCACTGGCACCACTGGGGATGCAGTGCAGTGAGCCCAGAGAGTGCACTGGCACCACTGGGGATGCAGTGCCGTGAGTCCAGAGAGTGCACTAGCACCACTGGGGATGCAGTGCCGTGAGTCCAGAGTGTGCACTGGCACCACTGGGGATGCAGTGCCGTGAGTCCAGAGAGTGCACTGGCACCACTGGGGATGCAGTGCAGTGAGTCCAGAGAGTGCACTGGCACCACTGGGGATGCATTGCAGTGAGTCCAGAGAGTGCACTGGCACCACTGGGGATGCAGTGCAGTGAGTCCAGAGAGTGCACTGGCACCACCGGGAATTCAGTGCAGTGAGTCCAAAGAGTGCACTGGCAGCACTGGGGATGCAGTGCAGTGGGTCCAGAGAGTGCACTGGCACCACTGGGGATGCAGTGCAGTGAGTCCAGAGAGTGCACTGGAAACACTGGGGATGCAGTGCAGTGAGTCCAGAGAGTGCACTGGAAACACTGGGGATGCAGTGCAGTGAGTCCAGAGAGTACACTGGCACCACTGGAGATGCAGGTGCAGTGAGTCCAGAGAGTGCACTGGCACCACTGGGGATGCAGTGCCGTGAGTCCAGAGAGTGCACTGGCACCACCGGGGACGCAGTGCAGTGAGTCCAGAGAGTGCACTGGCACCAATGGGGATGCAGTGCAGTGAGTCCAGAGAGTGCACTGGCACCCCTGGAGATGCAGTGCAGTGACTCCATAGAGTGCACTGGCACCAATGGGGATGCAGTGCAGTGATCCACAGAGTGCACTGGCACCACTGGGGATGCACCCCGGTGAGTCCAGAGAGTGCACTGGCACCATGAGTGATGCAGTACAGTGAGTCCAGAGAGTGCACTGGCACCACTGGGGATGCAGTGCAGTGAGTCCAGAGAGTGCACTGGAAACACTGGGGATGCAGTGCAGTGAGTCCAGAGAGTGCACTGGCACCACTGGGGATGCAGTGCAGTGAGTCCAGAGAGTACACTGGCACCACTGGGGATGCAGTGCAGTGAGTCCAGAGAGTGCACTGACACCACTGGGGATGCAGTGCCGTGAGTCCAGAGAGTGCACTGGCACCACCGGGGACGCAGTGCAGTGAGTCCAGAGAGTGCACTGGCACCACTGGGGATGCACTGCAGTGCACTGAGCCCAGAGAGTGCACTGGCACCACTGGGGATGCAGTGCAGTGAGTGCAGAGAGTGCACTGGCACCACTGGGGATGCAGTGCTGTGAGTCCAGAGAGTGCACTGGCACCACCGGGAACTCAGTGCAGTGAGTCCAGGGAGTGCACTGGCACAACTGGGGATGCAGTGCAGTGAGTCCAGAGAGTGCACTGGCACCACTGGGGATGCACTGCAGTGAGTCCAGAGAGTGCACTGGCACCAGTGGGGATGCAGTGCAGTGAGTCCAGAGAGTGCACTGGCACCACTGGGGATGCAGTGCAGTGAGTCCAGAGAGTACCCTGGCACCAGTGGGGATGCAGTGCAGTGAGTCCAGAGAGTTCACTGGCACCACTGGGGATGCAGTGCCGTGAGTCCAGAGAGTGCACTGGCACCACTGGGGATGCAGTGCAGTGAGTCCAGAGAGTGCACTGGCACCACTGGGGATGCACTGCAGAGAGTCCAGAGAGAGCACTGGCACCACTGGGGATGCAGTGCGGTGAGTCCAGAGAGTGCACTGGCACCTCTGGGGATGCAGTGCAGTGAGTCCAGAGCGTACCCTGGCACCAGTGGGGATGCAGTGCAGTGAGTCCAGAGAGTGCACTGGCACCACTGGGAATAGAGTGCAGTGAGTCCAGAGAGTGCACTGGCACCACTGGGGATGCACTGCAGTGAGTCCAGAGAGTACCCTGGTACCAGTGGGGATGCAGTGCAGTTAGTCCAGAGAGTTCACTGGTACCACTGGGGATGCAGTGCCGTGAGTCCAGAGAGTGCACTAGCACCACTGGGGATGAAGTGCCGTGAGTCCACAGTGTGCACTGGCACCACTGGGGATGCAGTGCAGTGAGTCCAGAGAGTGCACTGGCACCACTGGGGATGCAGTGCAGTGAGTCCAGAGAGTGCGCTGGCACCACTGGGGATGCACTGCAGTGACTCCAAAGAGTGCACTGGCACCCCTGGGCATGCACTGCAGTGACTCCAGAGATTGCACTGGCACCACTGGGGATGCAGTGCAGTGATCCAGAGAGTGCACTGGCACCACTGGGGATGCAGTGTAGTGAGTCCAGAGAGTGCACTGGCACCACTGGGGATGGTCATTAGTGAGTCCAGAGAGTGCACTGGCACCACTGGGGATGCAGTGCAGTGATTCCATAGAGTACCCGGGCCCACTGGGGATGCAGTGCAGTGAGCCCAGAGAGTGCACTGGCACCACTGGGGATGCAGTGCCGTGAGTCCAGAGAGTGCACTAGCACCACTGGGGATGCAGTGCCGTGAGTCCAGAGTGTGCACTGGCACCACTGCGGATGCAGTGCAGTGAGTCCAGAGAGTGCACTGGCACCACTGTGGATGCAGTGCACTGAGCCCAGAGAGTGCACTGGCACCACTGGGGATGCATTGCAGTGAGTCCAGAGAGTTCACTGGCACCACTGGGGATGCAGTGCTGTGAGTGCAGAGAGTGCACTGGCACCACCGGGAATTCAGTGCAGTGAGTCCAAAGAGTGCACTGGCACCACTGGGGATGCAGTGCAGTGAGTCCAGAGAGTGCACTGGAACCACTGGGGATGCAGTGCAGTGAGTCCAGAGAGTGCACTGGCACCACCGGGGATGCAGTGCAGTGAGTCCAGAGAGTGCACTGGCACCACTGGGGATGCACTGCAGAGAGTCCAGAGAGTGCACTGGCTCCACTGGGGATGTAGTGCGGTGAGTCCAGAGAGTGCACTGGCACCACCGGGGATGCAGTGCAGTGAGTCCAGAGAGTGCACTGGCACCACTGGGGATGCACTGCAGAGAGTCCAGAGAGTGCACTGGCACCAAATGGGATGCACCCCGGTGAGTTCTGAGAGTGCACTGGCACCACTGGGGATGCAGTGCAGTGAGTGCAGAGAGTGCACTGGCACCACTGGGGATGCACTCCGGTTAGTCCAGAGAGTGCACTGGTACCACTGGGGATGCACTTCAGTGAGTCCAGAGAGTGCAGTGGCACCACTGGGGATGCAGTGCAGTGAGTCCAGAGAGTGCACTGGCACCACTGGGGATGCAGTGCAGTGAGTCCAGAGAGTGCACTGGCACCACTGGGGATGCACTGCAGTGAGACCAGAGATTGCACTGGCACCACTGGGGATGCAGTGCAGTGAGTCCAGAGAGTGCACTGGCACCACTGGGGATGCAGTGCAGTGAGTCCAGGAGGTCCACTGGCACCACTGGGGATGCACTGCAGTGAGTCCAGAGAGTGCACTGGCACCAGTGGGGATGCAGTGCAGTGAGTCTAGAGAGTGCACTGGCACCACCGGGGATGCAGTGCAGTGAGTCCAGAGAGTACACTGGCCCCACTGGGGATGCAGTGCAGTGAGTCCAGAGAGTGCACTGGCACCACTGGGGATGCAGTGCAGTGAGTCCAGAGAGTGCACTGGCACCACTGGGGATGCAGTGCAGTGACTCCAGAGAGTGCACTGGCACCACTGGGGATGCAGTGCAGTGAGTCCAGAGAGTGCACTGGCACCACTGGGGATGCAGTGCAGTGAGTCCAGAGAGTGCACTGGCACCACTGGGGATGCACCCCGGTGAGTCCAGAGAGTGCACTGGCACCACTGAGGATGCAGTGCAGTGAGTCCAGAGAGTGCACTGGCACCACTGGGGATGCAGTGCAGTGAGTCCAGAGAGTGCACTGGCACCACTGGGGATGCAGTGCCGTGAGTCCAGAGAGTGCGCTGGCACCACTGGGGATGCACCCCGGTGAGTCCAGAGAGTACACTGGCACCACTGGGGATGCAGTGCAGTGAGTCCAGAGAGTGCACTGGCACCACTGGGGATGCACTGCAGTGAGTCCAGAGAGTGCACTGGCACCACTGGGAATGCAGTGGAGTGAGTCCAGAGAGTGCACTGGCACCACTGGGGATGCAGTGCAGTGAGTCCAGAGAGTGCACTGGCACCACTGGGGATGCAGTGCAGTGAGTCCAGAGAGTGCACTGGCACCACTGGGTATGCAGTGCAGTGAGTCCAGAGAGTGCACTGGCACCCCTGGGGATGCAGTGCAGTGAGTGTAGAGAGTGCACTGGCACCACTGGGGATGCACTGCAGTGAGTCCAGAGAGTGCACTGGCACCACTGGGGATGCAGTGCAGTGAGTGTAGAGAGTGCACTGGCACCACTGGGGATGCACTGCAGTGAGTCCAGAGAGTGCACTGGCACCACTGGGGATGCACTGCAGTGAGTCCAGAGAGTGCACTGGCACCCCTGGGGATGCACTGCAGTGACTCCATAGAGTGCACTGGCACCACTGGGGATGCACTGCAGTGACTCCAGAGAGTGCACTGGCACCACTGGGGATGCAGTGCAGTGAGTCCAGAGAGTGCACTGGCACCCCTGGGGATGCAGTGCAGTGACTCCATAGAGTGCACTGGCACCAATGGGGATGAAGTGCAGTGATCCATAGAGTGCACTGGCACCACTGGGGATGCACCGGGGTGCGTCCAGAGAGTGCACTGGCACCACTGGGTATGCAGTGCAGTGAGTCCAGAGAGTGCACTGGCACCACTGGGGATGCTCATTAGTGAGTCCAGAGAGTACACTGGCACCACTGGGGATGCACTGCAGTGAGTCCAGAGAGTGCACTGGCACCACTGGGGATGCAGTGCAGTGAGTCCAGAGAGTACCCTGGCACCAGTGGGGATGCAGTGCAGTGAGTCCAGAGAGTGCACTGGCACCACTGGGGATGCAGTGCCGTGAGTCCAGAGAGTGCACTAGCACCACTGGGGATGCAGTGCCGTGAGTCCAGAGTGTGCACTGGCACCACTGGGGATGCAGTGCAGTGAGTCCAGAGAGTGCACTGGCACCACTGGGGATGCAGTGCAGTGAGTCCAGAGAGTGCACTGGCACCACTGGGGATGCAGTGCAGTGAGTCCAGAGAGTTCACTGGCACCACTGGGGATCCAGTGCTGTGAGTCCAGAGAGTGCACTGGCACCACCGGGAATTCAGTGCAGTGAGTCCAAAGAGTGCACTGGCAGCACTGGGGATGCAGTGCAGTGAGTCCAGAGAGTGCACTGGCACCACTGGGGATGCAGTGCAGTGAGCCCAGAGAGTGCCCTGGCACCACTGGGGATGCAGTGCAGTGAGTTCAGAGAATACACTGGCACCACTGGGGATGCAGTGCCGTGAGTCCATAGAGTGCACTGGCACCACTGGGGATGCAGTGCAGTGAGTCCAGAGAGTGCACTGGCACCACTGGGGATGCAGGGCCGTGAGTCCAGAGAGTGCACTGGCACCACCGGGGATGCAGTGCCGTGAGTCCAGAGAGTGCACTGGCACCACTGGGGATGCAGTGCCGTGAGTCCAGAGAGTGCACTGGCACCACGAGTGATGCACTACAGTGAGTCCAGAGAGTGCACTGTCACCACTGGGGATGCACTGCAGTGAGTCCAGAGAGTGCACTGGCACCCCTGGGGATGCACTGCAGTGACTCCATAGAGTGCACTGGCACCACTGGGGATGTAGTGCAGTGACTCCAGAGCGTGCAGTGGCACTACTGGGGATGCAGTGCAGTGAGTCCAGAGAGTGCACTGGCGCCACTGGGGATGCACCCCGGTGAGTCCAGAGAGTGCACTGGCACCACTGGGGATGCACTGCAGTGAGTCCAGTGAGTGCACTGGCACCACTGGAAATGCAGTGTAGTGAGTCCAGAGAGTGCACTGGCACCAATGGGTGTGCAGTGCAGTGAGTCCAGAAAGTACCCTGGCACCACTGGGGATGCAGTGCCGTGAGTCCAGAGTGTGCACTGGCACCACTGGGGATGCAGTGCAGTGAGTCCAGAGAGTGCATTGGCACCACTGGGGATGCAGTGCCGTGAGTCCAGAGAGTTCACTGGCACCACTGGGGATGCAGTGCCGTGAGTCCACAGTGTGTACTGGCACCACTGGGGATGCAGTGCTGTCAGTCCAGAGAGTGCACTGTCACCACCGGGGATGCAGTGCCATGAGTCCAGAGAGTGCACTGGCACCACTGGGGATGCAGTGCAGTGAGTCCAGAGAGTGCACTGGCACCACTGGCGATGCAGTGCAGTGAGTCCAGAGAGGGCACTGGCACCACTGGAGATGCAGTGTAATGAGTCCAGAGAGTGCACTGGCACCACTGGGGATGCAGCACAGTGACTCCAGAGAGTGCACTGGCACCACTGGGGATGCACTGCAGTGAGTCCAGAGAGTGCACTGGCACCACTGGGAATCGAGTGCAGTGAGTCCAGAGAGTGCACTGGCACCAATGGGGATGCAGTGCAGTGAGTCCAGAGAGTGCACTGGCACCACTGGGGATGCAGTGCAGTGAGTCCAGAGAGTACACTGACAGCAATGGGGATGCAGTGCAGTGAGTCCAGAGAGTGCACTGGCACCACTGGGAATCAGTGCAGTGAGTTCAGAGAGTGCACTGGCCCCACTGGGGATGCACTGCAGCGAGTCCACGGAGTGCACTTGCACCACTGGGGTTGCACCACAGTGAGTCCAGTGAGTGCACTGGCACCACTGGAAATGCAGTGTAGTGAGTCCAGAGAGTGCACTGGCACCAATGGGTGTGCAGTGCAGTGAGTCCAGAAAGTACCCTGGCACCACTGGGGATGCAGTGCCGTGAGTCCAGAGTGTGCACTGGCACCACTGGGGATGCAGTGCAGCGAGTCCAGAGAGTGCATTGGCACCACTGGGGATGCAGTGCCGTGAGTCCAGAGAGTTCACTGGCACCACTGGGGATGCAGTGCCGTGAGTCCAGAGAGTGTACTGGCACCACTGGGGATGCAGTGCTGTCAGTCCAGAGAGTGCACTGTCACCACCGGGGATGCAGTGCCATGAGTCCAGAGAGTGCACTGGCACCAGTGGGGATGCAGTGCAGTGAGTCCAGAGAGTGCACTGGCACCACTGGGAATGCAGTGCAGTGAGTCCAGAGAGGGCACTGGCACCACTGGAGATGCAGTGTAATGAGTCCAGAGAGTGCACTGGCACCACTGGGGATGCACTGCAGTGAGTCCAGAGAGTGCACTGGCACCACTGGGAATCGAGTGCAGTGAGTCCAGAGAGTGCACTGGCACCAATGGGGATGCAGTGCAGTGAGTCCAGAGAGTGCACTGGCCACACTGGGGATGCAGTGCAGTGAGTCCAGAGAGTACACTGACAGCAATGGGGATGCAGTGCAGTGAGTTCAGAGAGTGCACTGGCCCCACTGGGGATGCACTGCAGCGAGTCCACGGAGTGCACTTGCACCACTGGGGTTGCACTGCAGTGAGTCCAGAGAGTGCACTGGCACCACTGGGGATGCAGTGCAGTGAGTCCAGAGAGTGCACTGACACCACTGGGGATGCAGTGCAGTGAGTCCAGAGAGTGCACTGGCACCAATGGGGATGCAATGCAGTGAGTCCAGAGAGTGCACTGGCACCACTGGGGATGCACTGCAGTGACTCAAGAGAGTGCAGTGGCACCACTGGGGATGCACTGCAGTGAGTCCAGAGAGTGCAGTGGCACCACTGGGGATGCACTGCAGTGAGTCAAGAGAGTGCACTGGCACCACTGGGAATGCAGTGCAGTGAGTCCAGAGAGTGCAGTGGCACCACTGGGGATGCACTGCAGTGAGTCCAGAGAGTGCACTGGCACCACTGGGGATGCAGTGCCGTGAGTCCAGAGAGTGCACTGGCACCACTGGGGATGCAGTGCAGTGAGTCCAGAGAGTGCACTGACAGCAATGGGGATGCAGTGCAGTGAGTCCAGAGAGTGCACTGGCACCACTGGGGATGCAGCGCAGTGACTCCAGAGAGTGCACTGGCACCACTGGGGATGCAGTGCAGTGAGTCCAGAGAGTGCACTGGCACCACTGGGAATAGAGTGCAGTGAGTCCAGAGAGTGCACTGGCACCAATGGGGATGCAGTGCAGTGAGTCCAGAGAGTGCACTGGCACCACTGGGTATGCAGTGCAGTGAGTCCAGAGAGTGCACTGGCACCACTGGGGATGCACTGCAGTGAGTCCAGAGAGTGCACTGGCACCAGTGGGGATGCAGTGCAGTGAGTCCAGAGAGTGCACTGGCACCACTGGGGATGCACTGCAGTGAGTCCAGAGAGTGCACTGGCACAACTGGGGATGGAGTGCAGTGAGTCCAGAGAGTGCACTGGCACCACTGGGGATGCAGTGCAGTGAGTCCAGAGAGTGCACTGGCACCCCTGGGGATGCACTGCAGTGACTCCATAGAGTGCACTGGCACCACTGGGGATGCACTGCAGTGACTCCAGAGAGTGCACTGGCACCACTGGGGATGCAGTGCAGTGAGTCCAGAGAGTGCACTGGCACCACTGGGGATGGTCATTAGTGAGTCCAGAGAGTGCACTGGCACCACTGGGGATGCAGTGCAGTGAGTCCAGAGAGTGCACTGGCACCCCTGGGGATGCAGTGCAGTGACTCCATAGAGTGCACTGGCACCAATGGGGATGCAGTGAAGTGATCCTTAGAGTGCACTGGCACCACTGGGGATGCACCATGGTGAGTCCAGAGAGTGCACTGGCACCACTGGGTATGCAGTGCAGTGAGTCCAGAGAGTGCACTGGCACCACTGGGGATGCTCATTAGTGAGTCCAGAGAGTACACTGGCACCACTGGGGATGCACTGCAGTGAGTCCAGAAAGTGCACTGGCACCACTGGGGATGCAGTGCAGTGAGTCCAGAGAGTACCCTGGCACCAGTGGGGATGCAGTGCAGTGAGTCCAGAGAGTGAACTGGCACCACTGGGGATGCAGTGCCATGAGTCCAGAGAGTGCACTAGCACCACTGGGGATGCAGTGCCGTGAGTCCAGAGAGTGCACTGGCACCACTGGGGATGCAGTGCAGTGAGTCCAGAGAGTGCACTGGCACCACTGGGGATGCAGTGCAGTGAGTCCAGAGAGTGCACTGGCACCACTGGGGATGCAGTGCAGTGAGTCCAGAGAGTTCACTGGCACCACTGGGGATCCAGTGCTGTGAGTCCAGAGAGTGCACTGGCACCACTGGGAATTCAGTGCAGTGAGTCCAAAGAGTGCACAGGCAGCACTGGGGATGCAGTGCAGTGAGTCCAGAGAGTGCACTGGCACCACTGGGGATGCAGTGCAGTGAGTCCAGAGAGTGCACTGGCACCACTGGGGAACCAGTGCAGTGAGTTCAGAGAATACACTGGCACCACTGGGGATGCAGTGCCGTGAGTCCAGAGAGTGCACTGGCACCACTGGGGATGCAGTGCCGTGAGTCCAGAGAGTGCACTGGCACCACCGGGGATGCAGTGCAGTGAGTCCAGAGAGTGCACTGGCACCACTGGGGATGCACTGCAGAGAGTCCAGAGAGTGCACTGGCACCCCTGGGTATGCAGTGCCGTGAGTCCAGAGAGTGCACTGGCACCACTGGGGATGCACTGCAGAGAGTCCAGAGCGTGCACTGGCACCACTGGGGATGCACTGCAGTGACTCCAAAGAGTGCACTGGCACCACTGGGGATGCACTGCAGTGAGTCCAGAGAGTGCACTGGCACCACTGGGGATGCAGTGCAGTGATCCAGAGAGTGCACTGGCACCACTGGGGATGCAGTGCAGTGAGTCCAGAGAGTGCACTGGCACCACTGGGGATGGTCATTAGTGAGTCCAGAGAGTGCACTGGCACCACTGGGGATGCAGTGCAGTGAGTCCAGAGAGTGCACTGGCACCCCTGGGGATGCAGTGCAGTGACTCCATAGAGTGCACTGGCACCACTGGGGATGCAGTGCAGTGATCCAGAGAGTGCACTGGCACCACTGGGGATGCACCCCGGTGAGTCCAGAGAGTGCACTGGCACCACTGGGTATGCAGTGCAGTGAGTCCAGAGAATGCACTGGCACCACTGGGGATGCAGTGCACTGAGCCCAGAGAGTGCACTGGCACCACTGGGGATGCAGTGCAGTGAGTCCAGAGAGTTCACTGGCACCACTGGGGATGCAGTGCTGTGAGTGCAGAGAGTGTACTGGCACCACCGGGAATTCAGTGCAGCGAGTCCAAAGAGTGCACTGGCACCACTGGGGATGCACTGTAGTGAGTCCAGAGAGTGCACTGGAACCACTGGGGATGCAGTGCAGTGAGTCCAGAGAGTGCCCTGGCACCACTGGGGATGCAGTACAGTGAGTTCAGAGAATACACTGGCACCACTGGGGATGCAGTGCAGTGAGTCCAGAGAGTGCACTGGCACCACTGGGGATGCAGTGCAGTGAGTCCAGAGAGTGCACTGGCACCACTGGGTATGCAGTGCAGTGAGTCCAGAGAGTGCACTGGCACCACTGGGGATGCAGCACAGTGACTCCAGAGAGTACACTGGCACCACTGGGGATGCACTGCAGTGAGTCCAGAGAGTGCACTGGCACCACTGGGGATGCAGTGCAGTGAGTCCAGAGAGTACCCTGGCACCAGTGGGGATGCACTTCAGTGAGTCCAGAGAGTGCACTGGCACCACTGGGGATGCAGTGCCGTGAGTCCAGAGAGTGCACTAGCACCACTGGGGATGCAGTGCCGTGAGTCCAGAGTGTGCACTGGCACCACTGGGGATGCACTGCAGTGAGTCCAGAGAGTGCACTGGCACCACTGGGGATGCTGTGCAGTGAGTCCAGAGAGTTCACTAGCACCACTGGGGATGCAGTGCAGTGAGTCCAGAGAGTGCACTGGCACCACCGTTAATTCAGTGCAGTGAGTCCAGAGAATGCACTGGCACCACTGGGGATGCAGTGCAGTGAGTCCAGAGAGTGCCCTGGCACCACTGGGGATGCAGTGCAGTGAGTTCAGAGAATACACTGGCACCACTGGGGATGCAGTGCCGTGAGTCCAGAGAGTGCACTGGCACCACTGGGGATGCAGTGCAGTGAGTCCAGAGAGTGCACTGGCACCACCGGGGATGCAGTGTAGTGAGTCCAGAGAGTGCACTGGCACCAGTGGGGATGCACTTCAGAGAGTCCAGAGAGTGCACTGGCACCACTGGGGATGCAGTGCGGTGAGTCCAGAGAGTGCACTGGCACCACTGGGGATGCAGTGCAGTGAGTCCAGAGAGTGCACTGGCACCACTGGGGATGCAGTGCAGTGAGTCCAGAGAGTGCACTTGCACCACGAGTGATGCACTACAGTGAGTCCAGAGAGTGCACTGGCACCACTGGGGATGCAGTGCAGTGAGTCCAGAGAGTGCACTGGCACCACTGGGGATGCAGTGCAGTGAGTCCAGAGAGTGCACTGGCACCCCTGGGGATGCACTGCAGTGAGTCCATAGAGTGCACTGGCACCACTGGGGATGCAGTACAGTGACTCCAGAGTGTGCACTGGCAAAACTGGGGATGCAGTGCAGTGAGTCCAGAGAGTGCACTGGCGCCACTGGGGATGCACCCTGGTGAGTCCAGAGAGTGCACTGGCACCACTGGGAATAGAGTGCAGTGAGTCCAGAGAGTGCACTGGCACCACTGGGGATGCAGTGCGGTGAGTCCGAGAGTGCACTGGCACCACTGGGGATGCAGTGCAGTGAGTCCAGAGAGTGCACTGGCACCACTGGGGATGCAGTGCAGTGAGTCCAGAGAGTGCACTTGCACCACGAGTGATGCACTACAGTGAGTCCAGAGAGTGCACTGGCACCACTGAGGATGCAGTGCAGTGAGTCCAGAGACTGCACTGGCACCACTGGGGATGCAGTGCAGTGAGTCCAGAGAGTGCACTGGTACCCCTGGGGATGCACTGCAGTGACTCCATAGAGTGCACTGGCACCACTGGGGATGCAGTGCAGTGACTCCAGAGCGTGCACTGGCACCACTGGGGATGCAGTGCAGTGAGTCCAGAGAGTGCACTGGCGCCACTGGGGATGCACTCCGTTGAGTCCAGAGAGTGCACTGGCACCACTGGGGATGCACTGCAGTGAGTCCAGTGAGTGCACTGACACCACTGGGGATGCAGTGCAGTGAGTCCAGAGAGTGCACTGGCACCAATGGGTGTGCAGTGCAGTGAGTCCAGAGAGTACCCTGGCACCACTGGGGATGCAGTGCCGTGAGTCCAGAGTGTGCACTGGCACCACTGGGGATGCTGTGCAGTGAGTCCAGAGAGTGCATTGGCACCACTGGGAATGCAGTGCAGTGAGTCCAGAGAGTGCACTGGCACCACTGGGGATGCAGTGCAGTAAGTCCAGAGAGGGCACTGGCACCGCTCGAGATGCAGTGTAATGAGTCCAGAGAGTGCACTGGCACCACTGGGGATGCAGTGCAGTGAGTCCAGAGAGTGCACTGGCACCACTGGGGATGCAGTGCAGTAAGTCCAGAGAGGGCACTGGCATCGCTCGAGATGCAGTGTAATGAGTCCAGAGAGTGCACTGGCACCACTGGGGATGCAGTGCAGTGAGTCCAGAGAGTGCACTGGCACCACTGGGGATGCAGTGTAGTGAGTCCAGAGAGTGCACTGGCACCACTGGGAATAGAGTGCAGTGAGTCCAGAGAGTGCACTGTCACCAATGGGGATGCAGTGCAGTGAGTCCAGAGAGTGGACTGGCACCACTGGGGATGCAGTGCAGTGAGTCCAGAGAGTACACTGACAGCAATGGGGATGCAGTGCAGTGAGTTCAGAGAGTGCACTGGCCCCACTGGGGATGCACTGCAGCGAGTCCAGGGAGTGCACTTGCACCACTGGGGTTGCACTGCAGTGAGTCCAGAGAGTGCACTGGCACCACTGGGGATGCAGTGCAGTGAGTCCAGAGAGTGCACTGACACCACTGGGGATGCAGTGCAGTGAGTCCAGAGAGTGCACTGGCACCACTGGGGATGCAGTGCAGTGAGTCCAGAGAGTGCACTGGCACCACTGGGGATGCACTGCAGTGAGTCCAGAGAGTGCACTGGCACCACTGGGGATGCAGTGTAGTGAGTCCACAGAGTGCCCTGGCACCACTGGGGATGCACTGCAGTGAGTCCAGAGAGTGCACTGGCACCACTGGGAATGCAGTGCCGTGAGTCCAGAGAGTGCAGTGGCACCACTGGGGATGCAGTGCAGTGAGTCCAGAGAGTGCACTGGCACCACTGGGGATGCAGTGCCGTGAGTCCAGAGAGTGCACTGGCACCCCTGGGGATGCACTGCAGTTACTCCATAGAGTGCACTGGCACCACTGGGGATGCACTGCAGTGACTCCAGAGAGTGCACTGGCACCACTGGGGATGCAGTGCAGTGAGTCCAGAGAGTGCACTGGCACCACTGGGGATGGTCATTAGTGAGTCCAGAGAGTGCACTGGCACCAATGGGGATGCAGTGCAGTGAGTCCAGAGAGTGCACTGGCACCACTGGGGATGCACTGCAGTGACTCCAGAGAGTGCAGTGGCACCAATGGGGATGCAGTGCAGTGAGTCCAGAGAGTGCACTGGCACCACTGGGGATGCACTGCAGTGACTCCAGAGAGTGCACTGGCACCACTGGGAATGCAGTGCAGTGAGTCCAGAGAGTGCAGTGGCACCACTGGGGATGCAGTGCAGTGAGTCCAGAGAGTGCACTGGCACCACTGGGGATGCAGTGCCGTGAGTCCAGAGAGTGCACTGGCACCACTGGGGATGCAGTGCCGTGAGTCCAGAGAGTGCACTGGCACCACTGGGTATGCAGTGCAGTGAGTCCAGAGAGTGCACTGGCACCACTGGGGATGCAGTGCAGTGAGTCCAGAGAGTGCACTGGCACCACCGGGGATGCAGTGCAGTGAGTCCAGAGAGTGCACTGGCACCCCTGGGGATGCACTGCAGTGACTCCATAGAGTGCACTGGCACCACTGGGGATGCACTGCAGTGACTCCAGAGAGTGCACTGGCACCACTGGGGATGCAGTACAGTGAGTCCAGAGAGTGCACTGGCACCACTGGGGATGGTCATTAGTGAGTCCAGAGAGTGCACTGGCACCAATGGGGATGCAGTGCAGTGAGTCCAGAGAGTGCACTGGCACCACTGGGGATGCAGTGCGGTGACTCCAGAGAGTGCACTGGCACCACTGGGGATGGAGTGCAGTGAGTCCAGAGAGTGCACTGGCACCACTGGGGATGCAGTGCCGTGAGTCCAGAGAGTGCACTGGCACCACCGGGGATGCAGTGCAGTGAGTCCAGAGAGTGCACTGGCACCACTGGGGATGCACTGCAGAGAGTCCAGAGAGTGCACTGGCACCACTGGGGATGTAGTGCGGTGACTCCAGAGAGTGCACTGGCACCACTGGGGATGCAGTGCAGTGAGTCCAGAGAGTACCCTGGCACCAGTGGGGATGCAGTGCAGTGAGTCCAGAGAGTGCACTGGCACCAGTGGGGATGCAGTGCAGTGAGTCCAGAGAGTGCCCTGGCACCACTGGGAATGCAGTGCAGTGAGTTCAGAGAATACACTGGCACCACTGGGGATGCAGTGCAGTGAGTCCAGAGAGTGCACTGGCACCACTGGGGATGCAGTGCCGTGAGTCCAGAGAGTGCACTGGCACCACTGGGGATGCAGTGTAGTGAGTCCAGAGAGTGCACTGGCACCACTGGGGATGCAGTGCAGTGAGTCCAGAGAGTGCACTGGCACTACGAGTGATGCACTACAGTGAGACCAGAGAGTGCACTGGCACCACTGGGGATGCAGTGCAGTGACTCCAGAGAGTGCACTGTCACCACTGGAGATGCAGTGCAGTGAGTCCAGAGAGTGCACTGGCACCACTGGGGATGCAGTGTAGTGAGTCCACAGAGTGCACTGGCACCACTGGGGATGCACTGCAGTGAGTCCAGAGAGTGCACTGGCACCACAGGGATGCAGTGCCGTGAGTCCAGAGAGTGCACTGGCACCACTGGGGATGCAGTGCAGTGAGTCCAGAGAGTGCACTGGCACCACTGGGGATGGAGTGCAGTGAGTCCAGAGAGTGCACTGGCACCACTGGGGATGCACTGCAGTGAGTCCAGAGAGTGCACTGGCACCACTGGAGATGCAGTGCAGTGAGTCCAGAGAGTGCACTGGCACCACTGGGGATGCAGTGTAGTGAGTCCACAGAGTGCACTGGCACCACTGGGGATGCAGTGCAGTGAGTCCAGAGAGTTCACTGGCACCACTGGGGATCCAGTGCTGTGAGTCCAGAGAGTGCACTGGCACCACCGGGAATTCAGTGCAGTGAGTCCAAAGAGTGCACTGGCAGCACTGGGGATGCAGTGCAGTGAGTCCAGAGAGTGCACTGGCACCACTGGGGATGCAGTGCAGTGAGTCCAGAGAGTGCCCTGGCACCACTGGGGATGCAGTGCAGTGAGTTCAGAGAATACACTCGCACCACTAGGGATGCAGTGCCGTGAGACCAGAGAGTGCACTGGCACCACTGGGGATGCAGTGCCGTGAGTCCAGAGAGTGCACTGGCACCACCGGGGATGCAGTGCAGTGAGTCCAGAGAGTGCACTGGCACCACTGGGGATGCACTGCAGAGAGTCCAGAGAGTGCACTGGCACCACTGGGGATGCAGTGCAGTGAGTCCAGAGAGTGCACTGGCACCACCGGGGATGCAGTGCAGTGAGTCCAGAGAGTGCACTGGCACCACTGGGGATGCACTGCAGAGAGTCCAGAGAGTGCACTGGCACCACTGGGGATGTAGTGCGGTGACTCCAGAGAGTGCACTGGCACCACTGGGGATGCAGTGCAGTGAGTCCAGAGAGTACCCTGGCACCAGTGGGGATGCAGTGCAGTGAGTCCAGAGAGTGCACTGGCACCAGTGGGGATGCAGTGCAGTGAGTCCAGAGAGTGCACTGGCACCACTGGGAATGCAGTGCAGTGAGTTCAGAGAATACACTGGCACCACTGGGGATGCAGTGCAGTGAGTCCAGAGAGTGCACTGGCACCACTGGGGATGCAGTGCCGTGAGTCCAGAGAGTGCACTGGCACCACTAGGGATGCAGTGCAGTGAGTCCAGAGAGTGCACTGGCACCACTGGGGATGCAGTGCAGTGAGTCCAGAGAGTGCACTGGCACTACGAGTGATGCACTACAGTGAGTCCAGAGAGTGCACTGGCACCACTGGGGATGCAGTGTAGTGAGTCCACAGAGTGCACTGGCACCACTGGGGATGCACTGCAGTGAGTCCAGAGAGTGCACTGGCACCACTGGGGATGCAGTGCCGTGAGTCCAGAGAGTGCACTGGCACCACTGGGGATGCAGTGCAGTGAGTCCAGAGAGTGCACTGGCACCACTGGGGATGGAGTGCAGTGAGTCCAGAGAGTGCACTGGCACCACTGGGGATGCACTGCAGTGAGTCCAGAGAGTGCACTGGCACCACTGGGGATGCAGTGCAGTGAGTCTAGAGAGTGCAGTGGCACCACTGGGGATGCACTGCAGTGAGTCCAGAGAGTACACTGGCCCCACTGGAGATGCAGTGCAGTGAGTACAGAGAGTGCACTGGCACCACTGGGGATGCAGTACGGTGAGTCCAGAGAGTGCACTGGCACCACTGGGGATGCACTGCAGTGAGTCCAGGGAGTGCACTGGCACCACTGGGGATGCAGTGCAGTGACTCCAGAGAGTGCACTGGCACCACTGGGGATGCACTGCAGTGAGTCCAGGGAGTGCACTGGCACCACTGGGGATGGAGTGCAGTGAGTCCAGAGAGTGCACTGGCACCACTGAGGATGCACTGCAGTGAGTCCAGGGAGTGCACTGTCACCACTGGGGATGCAGTGCAGTGACACCAGAGAGTGCACTGGCACCACTGGGGATACACCCCGGTTAGTCCAGAGAGTGCACTGGTACCACTGGGGATGCACTTCAGTGAGTCCAGAGAGTGCAGTGGCACCACTGGGGATGCAGTGCAGTGAGTCCAGAGAGTGCACTGGCACCACTGGGGATGCAGTGCAGTGAGTCCAGAGAGTGCACTGGCACCACTGGGGATGCACTGCAGTGAGACCAGAGATTGCACTGGCACCACTGGGGATGCAGTGCAGTGAGTCCAGAGAGTGCACTGGCACCACTGGGGATGCACTGCAGTGAGACCAGAGATTGCACTGGCACCACTGGGGATGCAGTGCAGTGAGTCCAGAGAGTGCACTGGCACCACTGGGGATGCACTGCAGTGAGTCCAGAGAGTACACTGGCCCCACTGGGGATGCAGTGCAGTGAGTCCAGAGAGTGCACTGGCACCCCTGGGGATGCAGTGCGGTGAGTCCAGAGAGTGCACTGGCACCACTGGGGATGCACTGCAGTGAGTCCAGAGAGTGCAGTGGCACCACTGGGGATGCAGTGCAGTGAGTCCAGAGAGTGCACTGGCACCACTGGGGATGCAGTGCAGTCAGTCCAGAGAGTGCACTGGCACCACTGGGGATGCACCCCGGTGAGTCCAGAGAGTGCACTGGCACCACTGGGGATGGAGTGCAGTGAGTCCAGAGAGTGCACTGGCACCACTGGGGATGCAGTGCAGTGAGTCCAGAGAGTGCACTGGCACCACTGGGGATGCATTGCAGTGAGTCCAGAGAGTGCACTGGCACCAATGGGGATGCAGTGCAGTGAGTCCAGGGAGTGCACTGGCACAACTGGGGATGCAGTGCAGTGAGTCCAGAGAGTGCACTGGCACCACTGGGGATGCAGTGCCGTGAGTCCAGAGACTGCACTGGCACCACTGGGGATGCAGTGCAGTGTGTCCAGAGAGTGCACTGGTACCACTGGGGATGCACTTCAGTGAGTCCAGAGAGTGCAGTGGTACCACTGGGGATGCAGTCCAGTGAGTCCAGAGAGTGCAGTGGCACCACTGGGGATGCAGTGCAGTGAGTCCAGAAGGTCCACTGGCACCACTAGGTATGCACTGCAGTGAGACCAGAGATTGCACTGGCACCACTGGGGATGCAGTGCAGTGAGTCCAGAGAGTGCACTGGCACCACTGGGGATGCAGTGCAGTGAGTCCAGAAGGTCCACTGGCACCACCGGGGATGCACTGCAGTGAGTCCAGCGAGTGCACTGGCACCACTGGGGATGCAGTGCAGTGAGTCCAGAGAGTACCCTGGCACCAGTGGGGATGCAGTGCAGTGAGTCCAGAGAGTGCACTGGCACCACTGGGGATGCACTGCAGTGAGTCCAGAGAGTACACTGGCCCCACTGGGGATGCAGTGCAGTGAGTCCACAGAGGGCACTGGCCCCACTGGGGATGCAGTGCAGTGAGTCCAGAGAGTGCACTGGCACCACTGGGGATGCAGTTCAGTGAGTCCAGGGAGTGCACTGGCACCACTGGGGATGCACTGCAGTGAGTCCAGAGAGTGCACTGGCACCACTGGGGATGCAGTGCCGTGAGTCCACAGTGTGCACTGGCACCACTGGGGATGCAGTGCAGTGAGTCCAGAGAGTGCACTGGCACCCCTGGGGATGCAGTGCAGTGAGTCCAGAGAGTGCACTGGCACCACTGGGGATGCAGTGGAGTGAGTCCAGAGAGTGCACTGGCACCACTGGGGATGCAGTGCAGTGAGTCCAGAGAGTGCACTGGCACCACTGGGGATGCTCATTAGTGAGTCCAGAGAGTACACTGGCACCACTGGGGATGCACTGCAGTGAGTCCAGAGAGTGCACTGGCACCACTGGGGATGCAGTGCAGTGAGTCCAGAGAGTACCCTGGCACCAGTGGGGATGCAGTGCAGTGAGTCCAGAGAGTGCACTGGCACCACTGGGGATGCAGTGCCGTGAGTCCAGAGAGTGCACTGGCACCACCGGGGATGCAGTGCAGTGAGTCCAGAGAGTGCACTGGCACCACTGGGGATGCACTGCAGAGAGTCCAGAGAGTGCACTGGCACCACTGGGGATGTAGTGCGGTGACTCCAGAGAGTGCACTGGCACCACTGGGGATGCAGTGCAGTGAGTCCAGAGAGTACCCTGGCACCAGTGGGGATGCAGTGCAGTGAGTCCAGAGAGTGCACTGGCACCAGTGGGGATGCAGTGCAGTGAGTCCAGAGAGTGCCCTGGCACCACTGGGAATGCAGTGCAGTGAGTTCAGAGAATACACTGGCACCACTGGGGATGCAGTGCAGTGAGTCCAGAGAGTGCACTGGCACCACTGGGGATGCAGTGCCGTGAGTCCAGAGAGTGCACTGGCACCACTGGGGATGCAGTGCAGTGAGTCCAGAGAGTGCACTGGCACCACTGGGGATGCAGTGCAGTGAGTCCAGAGAGTGCACTGGCACTACGAGTGATGCACTACAGTGAGACCAGAGAGTGCACTGGCACCACTGGGAATGCAGTGCAGTGACTCCAGAGAGTGCACTGTCACCACTGGAGATGCAGTGCAGTGAGTCCAGAGAGTGCACTGGCACCACTGGGGATGCAGTGTAGTGAGTCCACAGAGTGCACTGGCACCACTGGGGATGCACTGCAGTGAGTCCAGAGAGTGCACTGGCACAACAGGGATGCAGTGCCGTGAGTCCAGAGAGTGCACTGGCACCACTGGGGATGCAGTGCAGTGAGTCCAGAGAGTGCACTGGCACCACTGGGGATGGAGTGCAGTGAGTCCAGAGAGTGCACTGGCACCACTGGGGATGCACTGCAGTGAGTCCAGAGAGTGCACTGGCACCACTGGAGATGCAGTGCAGTGAGTCCAGAGAGTGCACTGGCACCACTGGGGATGCAGTGTAGTGAGTCCACAGAGTGCACTGGCACCACTGGGGATGCACTGCAGTGAGTCCAGAGAGTTCACTGGCACCACTGGGGATCCAGTGCTGTGAGTCCAGAGAGTGCACTGGCACCACCGGGAATTCAGTGCAGTGAGTCCAAAGAGTGCACTGGCAGCACTGGGGATGCAGTGCAGTGAGTCCAGAGAGTGCACTGGCACCACTGGGGATGAAATGCAGTGAGTCCAGAGAGTGCCCTGGCACCACTGGGGATGCAGTGCAGTGAGTTCAGAGAATACACTCGCACCACTAGGGATGCAGTGCCGTGAGACCAGAGAGTGCACTGGCACCACTGGGGATGCAGTGCCGTGAGTCCAGAGAGTGCACTGGCACCACCGGGGATGCAGTGCAGTGAGTCCAGAGAGTGCACTGGCACCACTGGGGATGCACTGCAGAGAGTCCAGAGAGTGCACTGGCACCACTGGGGATGCAGTGCCGTGAGTCCAGAGAGTGCACTGGCACCACCGGGGATGCAGTGCAGTGAGTCCAGAGAGTGCACTGTCACCACCGGGGATGCAGTGCCATGAGTCCAGAGAGTGCACTGGCACCACTGGGGATGCAGTGCAGTGAGTCCAGAGAGTGCACTGGCACCACTAGCGATGCAGTGCAGTGAGTCCAGAGAGGGCACTGGCACCACTGGAGATGCAGTGTAATGAGTCCAGAGAGTGCACTGGCACCACTGGGGATGCAGCACAGTGACTCCAGAGAGTGCACTGGCACCACTGGGGATGCACTGCAGTGAGTCCAGAGAGTGCACTGGCACCAATGGGGATGCAGTGCAGTGAGTCCAGAGAGTGCACTGGCCACACTGGGGATGCAGTGCAGTGAGTCCAGAGAGTACACTGACAGCAATGGGGATGCAGTGCAGTGAGTCCAGAGAGTGCACTGGCACCACTGGGAATCAGTGCAATGAGTTCAGAGAGTGCACTGGCCCCACTGGGGATGCACTGCAGCGAGTCCACGGAGTGCACTTGCACCACTGGGGTTGCACTGCAGTGAGTCCAGAGAGTGCACTGGCACCACTGGGGATGCAGTGCAGTGAGTCCAGAGAGTGCACTGACACCACTGGGGATGCAGTGCAGTGAGTCCAGAGAGTGCACTGGCACCACTGGGGATGCAATGCAGTGAGTCCAGAGAGTGCACTGGCACCACTGGGGATGCACTGCAGTGACTCAAGAGAGTGCAGTGGCACCACTGGGGATGCACTGCAGTGAGTCCAGAGAGTGCAGTGGCACCACTGGGGATGCAGTGCAGTGAGTCCAGAGAGTGCACTGGCACCACTGGGAATGCAGTGCAGTGAGTCCAGAGAGTGCAGTGGCACCACTGGGGATGCAGTGCAGTGAGTCCAGAGAGTGCACTGGCACCACTGGGGATGCAGTGCCGTGAGTCCAGAGAGTGCACTGGCACCACTGGGGATGCAGTGCCGTGAGTCCAGAGAGTGCACTGGCACCACTGGGGATGCAGTGCAGTGAGTCCAGAGAGTGCACTGACAGCAATGGGGATGCAGTGCAGTGAGTCCAGAGAGTGCACTGGCACCACTGGGGATGCAGCGCAGTGACTCCAGAGAGTGCACTGGCACCACTGGGGATGCACTGCAGTGAGTCCAGAGAGTGCACTGGCACCACTGGGAATAGAGTGCAGTGAGTCCAGAGAGTGCACTGGCACCAATGGGGATGCAGTGCAGTGAGTCCAGAGAGTGCACTGGCACCACTGGGTATGCAGTGCAGTGAGTCCAGAGAGTGCACTGGCACCACTGGGGATGCACTGCAGTGAGTCCAGAGAGTGCACTGGCACCAGTGGGGATGCAGTGCAGTGAGTCCAGAGAGTGCACTGGCACCACTGGGGATGCACTGCAGTGAGTCCAGAGAGTGCACTGGCACAACTGGGGATGCAGTGCAGTGAGTCCAGAGAGTGCACTGGCACCACTGGGGATGCAGTGCAGTGAGTCCAGAGAGTGCACTGGCACCCCTGGGGATGCACTGCAGTGACTCCATAGAGTGCACTGGCACCACTGGGGATGCACTGCAGTGACTCCAGAGAGTGCACTGGCACCACTGGGGATGCAGTGCAGTGAGTCCAGAGAGTGCACTGGCACCACTGGGGATGGTCATTAGTGAGTCCAGAGAGTGCACTGGCACCAATGGGGATGCAGTGCAGTGAGTCCAGAGAGTGCACTGGCACCCCTGGGGATGCAGTGCAGTGACTCCATAGAGTGCACTGGCACCAATGGGGATGCAGTGCAGTGATCCATAGAGTGCACTGGCACCACTGGGGATGCACCCCGGTGAGTCCAGAGAGTGCACTGGCACCACTGGGTATGCAGTGCAGTGAGTCCAGAGAGTGCACTGGCACCACTGGGGATGCTCATTAGTGAGTCCAGAGAGTACACTGGCACCACTGGGGATGCACTGCAGTGAGTCCAGAAAGTGCACTGGCACCACTGGGGATGCAGTGCAGTGAGTCCAGAGAGTACCCTGGCACCAGTGGGGATGCAGTGCAGTGAGTCCAGAGAGTGAACTGGCACCACTGGGGATGCAGTGCCATGAGTCCAGAGAGTGCACTAGCACCACTGGGGATGCAGTGCCGTGAGTCCAGAGAGTGCACTGGCACCACTGGGGATGCAGTGCAGTGAGTCCAGAGAGTGCACTGGCACCACTGGGGATGCAGTGCAGTGAGTCCAGAGAGTTCACTGGCACCACTGGGGATCCAGTGCTGTGAGTCCAGAGAGTGCACTGGCACCACTGGGAATTCAGTGCAGTGAGTCCAAAGAGTGCACTGGCAGCACTGGGGATGCAGTGCAGTGAGTCCAGAGAGTGCACTGGCACCACTGGGGATGCAGTGCAGTGAGTCCAGAGAGTGCACTGGCACCACTGGGGAAGCAGTGCAGTGAGTTCAGAGAATACACTGGCACCACTGGGGATGCAGTGCCGTGAGTCCAGAGAGTGCACTGGCACCACTGGGGATGCAGTGCCGTGAGTCCAGAGAGTGCACTGGCACCACCGGGGATGCAGTGCAGTGAGTCCAGAGAGTGCACTGGCACCACTGGGGATGCACTGCAGAGAGTCCAGAGAGTGCACTGGCACCCCTGGGGATGCAGTGCCGTGAGTCCAGAGAGTGCACTGGCACCACTGGGGATGCACTGCAGAGAGTCCAGAGCGTGCACTGGCACCACTGGGGATGCACTGCAGTGACTCCAAAGAGTGCACTGGCACCACTGGGGATGCACTGCAGTGAGTCCAGAGAGTGCACTGGCACCACTGGGGATGCAGTGCAGTGATCCAGAGAGTGCACTGGCACCACTGGGGATGCAGTGCAGTGAGTCCAGAGAGTGCACTGGCACCACTGGGGATGGTCATGAGTGAGTCCAGAGAGTGCACTGGCACCACTGGGGATGCAGTGCAGTGAGTCCAGAGAGTGCACTGGCACCCCTGGGGATGCAGTGCAGTGACTCCATAGAGTGCACTGGCACCACTGGGGATGCAGTGCAGTGATCCAGAGAGTGCACTGGCACCACTGGGGATGCACCCCGGTGAGTCCAGAGAGTGCACTGGCACCACTGGGTATGCAGTGCAGTGAGTCCAGAGAATGCACTGGCACCACTGGGGATGCAGTGCACTGAGCCCAGAGAGTGCACTGGCACCACTGGGGATGCAGTGCAGTGAGTCCAGAGAGTTCACTGGCACCACTGGGGATGCAGTGCTGTGAGTGCAGAGAGTGTACTGGCACCACCGGGAATTCAGTGCAGCGAGTCCAAAGAGTGCACTGGCACCACTGGGGATGCACTGTAGTGAGTCCAGAGAGTGCACTGGAACCACTGGGGATGCAATGCAGTGAGTCCAGAGAGTGCCCTGGCACCACTGGGGATGCAGTACAGTGAGTTCAGAGAATACACTGGCACCACTGGGGATGCAGTGCAGTGAGTCCAGAGAGTGCACTGGCACCACTGGGGATGCAGTGCCGTGAGTCCATAGAGTGCACTGGCACCACTGGGGATGCAGTGCAGTGATCCATAGAGTGCACTGGCACCACTGGGGATGCAGTGCAGTGAGTCCAGAGAGTGCACTGGCACCACTGGGTATGCAGTGCAGTGAGTCCAGAGAGTGCACTGGCACCACTGGGGATGCAGCACAGTGACTCCAGAGAGTAGACTGGCACCACTGGGGATGCACTGCAGTGAGTCCAGAGAGTGCACTGGCACCACTGGGGATGCAGTGCAGTGAGTCCAGAGAGTACCCTGGCACCAGTGGGGATGCACTTCAGTGAGTCCAGAGAGTGCACTGGCACCACTGGGGATGCAGTGCCGTGAGTCCAGAGAGTGCACTAGCACCACTGGGGATGCAGTGCCGTGAGTCCAGAGTGTGCACTGGCACCACTGGGGATGCACTGCAGTGAGTCCAGAGAGTGCACTGGCACCACTGGGGATGCTGTGCAGTGAGTCCAGAGAGTTCACTAGCACCACTGGGGATGCAGTGCAGTGAGTCCAGAGAGTGCACTGGCACCACCGGGAATTCAGTGCAGTGAGTCCAGAGAGTGCACTGGCACCACTGGGGATGCAGTGCAGTGAGTCCAGAGAGTGCCCTGGCACCACTGGGGATGCAGTGCAGTGAGTTCAGAGAATACACTGGCACCACTGGGGATGCAGTGCCGTGAGTCCAGAGAGTGCACTGGCACCACTGGGGATGCAGTGCAGTGAGTCCAGAGAGTGCACTGGCACCACTGGGGATGCAGTGCCGTGAGTCCAGAGAGTGCACTGGCACCACCGGGGATGCAGTGTAGTGAGTCCAGAGAGTGCACTGGCACCAGTGGGGATGCACTTCAGAGAGTCCAGAGAGTGCACTGGCACCACTGGGGTGCAGTGCGGTGAGTCCAGAGAGTGCACTGGCACCACTGGGGATGCAGTGCAGTGAGTCCAGAGAGTGCACTGGCACCACTGGGGATGCAGTGCAGTGAGTCCAGAGAGTGCACTTGCACCACGAGTGATGCACTACAGTGAGTCCAGAGAGTGCACTGGAACCACTGGGGATGCAGTGCAGTGAGTCCAGAGAGTGCACTGGCACCACTGGGGATGCAGTGCAGTGAGTCCAGAGAGTGCACTGGCACCCCTGGGGATGCACTGCAGTGAGTCCATAGAGTGCACTGGCACCACTGGGGATGCAGTACAGTGACTCCAGAGTGTGCACTGGCAAAACTGGGGATGCAGTGCAGTGAGTCCAGAGAGTGCACTGGCGCCACTGGGGATGCACCCCGGTGAGTCCAGAGAGTGCACTGGCACCACTGGGAATAGAGTGCAGTGAGTCCAGAGAGTGCACTGGCACCACTGGGGATGCAGTGCGGTGAGTCCGAGAGTGCACTGGCACCACTGGGGATGCAGTGCAGTGAGTCCAGAGAGTGCACTGGCACCACTGGGGATGCAGTGCAGTGAGTCCAGAGAGTGCACTTGCACCACGAGTGATGCACTACAGTGAGTCCAGAGAGTGCACTGGCACCACTGAGGATGCAGTGCAGTGAGTCCAGAGACTGCACTGGCACCACTGGGGATGCAGTGCAGTGAGTCCAGAGAGTGCACTGGTACCCCTGGGGATGCACTGCAGTGACTCCATAGAGTGCACTGGCACCACTGGGGATGCAGTGCAGTGACTCCAGAGCGTGCACTGGCACCACTGGGGATGCAGTGCAGTGAGTCCAGAGAGTGCACTGGCGCCACTGGGGATGCACCCCGTTGAGTCCAGAGAGTGCACTGGCACCACTGGGGATGCACTGCAGTGAGTCCAGTGAGTGCACTGGCACCACTGGGGATGCAGTGCAGTGAGTCCAGAGAGTGCACTGGCACCAATGGGTGTGCAGTGCAGTGAGTCCAGAGAGTACCGTGGCACCACTGGGGATGCAGTGCCGTGAGTCCAGAGTGTGCACTGGCACCACTGGGGATGCTGTGCAGTGAGTCCAGAGAGTGCATTGGCACCACTGGGGATGCAGTGCAGTGAGTCCAGAGAGTGCACTGGCACCACTGGGGATGCAGTGTAGTAAGTCCAGAGAGGGCACTGGCACCGCTCGAGATGCAGTGTAATGAGTCCAGAGAGTGCACTGGCACCACTGGGGATGCAGTGCAGTGAGTCCAGAGAGTGCACTGGCACCACTGGGGATGCAGTGCAGTAAGTCCAGAGAGGGCACTGGCATCGCTCGAGATGCAGTGTAATGAGTCCAGAGAGTGCACTGGCACCACTGGGGATGCAGTGCCGTGAGTCCAGAGAGTGCACTGGCACCCCTGGGGATGCACTGCAGTTACTCCATAGAGTGCACTGGCACCACTGGGGATGCACTGCAGTGACTCCAGAGAGTGCACTGGCACCACTGGGGATGCAGTGCAGTGAGTCCAGAGAGTGCACTGGCACCACTGGGGATGGTCATTAGTGAGTCCAGAGAGTGCACTGGCACCACTGGGGATGCAGTGCAGTGAGTCCAGAGAGTGCACTGGCACCACTGGGGATGCACTGCAGTGACTCCAGAGAGTGCAGTGGCACCAATGGGGATGCAGTGCAGTGACTCCAGAGAGTGCACTGGCACCACTGGGAATGCAGTGCAGTGAGTCCAGAGAGTGCAGTGGCACCACTGGGGATGCAGTGCAGTGAGTCCAGAGAGTGCACTGGCACCACTGGGGATGCAGTGCCGTGAGTCCAGAGAGTGCACTGGCACCACTGGGGATGCAGTGCCGTGAGTCCAGAGAGTGCACTGGCACCACTGGGTATGCAGTGCAGTGAGTCCAGAGAGTGCACTGGCACCACTGGGGATGCAGTGCAGTGAGTCCAGAGAGTGCACTGGCACCACCGGGGATGCAGTGCAGTGAGTCCAGAGAGTGCACTGGCACCCCTGGGGATGCACTGCAGTGACTCCATAGAGTGCACTGGCACCACTGGGGATGCACTGCAGTGACTCCAGAGAGTGCACTGGCACCACTGGGGATGCAGTACAGTGAGTCCAGAGAGTGCACTGGCACCACTGGGGATGGTCATTAGTGAGTCCAGAGAGTGCACTGGCACCAATGGGGATGCAGTGCAGTGAGTCCAGAGAGTGCACTGGCACCACTGGGAATGCAGTTCAGTGAGTCCAGGGAGTGCACTGGCACCACTGGGGATGCACTGCAGTGAGTCCAGAGAGTGCACTGGCACCACTGGGGATGCAGTGCCGTGAGTCCAGAGAGTGCACTGGCACCACCGGGGATGCAGTGCAGTGAGTCCAGAGAGTGCACTGGCACCACTGGGGATGCACTGCAGAGAGTCCAGAGAGTGCACTGGCACCACTGGGGATGTAGTGCGGTGACTCCAGAGAGTGCACTGGCACCACTGGGGATGCAGTGCAGTGAGTCCAGAGAGTACCCTGGCACCAGTGGGGATGCAGTGCAGTGAGTCCAGAGAGTGCACTGGCACCAGTGGGGATGCAGTGCAGTGAGTCCAGAGAGTGCCCTGGCACCACTGGGAATGCAGTGCAGTGAGTTCAGAGAATACACTGGCACCACTGGGGATGCAGTGCAGTGAGTCCAGAGAGTGCACTGGCACCACTGGGGATGCAGTGCCGTGAGTCCAGAGAGTGCACTGGCACCACTGGGGATGCAGTGCAGTGAGTCCAGAGAGTGCACTGGCACCACTGGGGATGCAGTGCAGTGAGTCCAGAGAGTGCACTGGCACTACGAGTGATGCACTACAGTGAGACCAGAGAGTGCACTGGCACCACTGGGGATGCAGTGCAGTGACTCCAGAGAGTGCACTGTCACCACTGGAGATGCAGTGCAGTGAGTCCAGAGAGTGCACTGGCACCACTGGGGATGCAGTGTAGTGAGTCCACAGAGTGCACTGGCACCACTGGGGATGCACTGCAGTGAGTCCAGAGAGTGCACTGGCACCACAGGGATGCAGTGCCGTGAGTCCAGAGAGTGCACTGGCACCACTGGGGATGCAGTGCAGTGAGTCCAGAGAGTGCACTGGCACCACTGGGGATGGAGTGCAGTGAGTCCAGAGAGTGCACTGGCACCACTGGGGATGCACTGCAGTGAGTCCAGAGAGTGCACTGGCACCACTGGAGATGCAGTGCAGTGAGTCCAGAGAGTGCACTGGCACCACTGGGGATGCAGTGTAGTGAGTCCACAGAGTGCACTGGCACCACTGGGGATGCACTGCAGTGAGTCCAGAGAGTTCACTGGCACCACTGGGGATCCAGTGCTGTGAGTCCAGAGAGTGCACTGGCAACACCGGGAATTCAGTGCAGTGAGTCCAAAGAGTGCACTGGCAGCACTGGGGATGCAGTGCAGTGAGTCCAGAGAGTGCACTGGCACCACTGGGGATGCAGTGCAGTGAGTCCAGAGAGTGCCCTGGCACCACTGGGGATGCAGTGCAGTGAGTTCAGAGAATACACTCGCACCACTAGGGATGCAGTGCCGTGAGACCAGAGAGTGCACTGGCACCACTGGGGATGCAGTGCCGTGAGTCCAGAGAGTGCACTGGCACCACCGGGGATGCAGTGCAGTGAGTCCAGAGAGTGCACTGGCACCACTGGGGATGCACTGCAGAGAGTCCAGAGAGTGCACTGGCACCACTGGGGATGCAGTGCCGTGAGTCCAGAGAGTGCACTGGCACCACCGGGGATGCAGTGCAGTGAGTCCAGAGAGTGCACTGGCACCACTGGGGATGCACTGCAGAGAGTCCAGAGAGTGCACTGGCACCACTGGGGATGTAGTGCGGTGACTCCAGAGAGTGCACTGGCACCACTGGGGATGCAGTGCAGTGAGTCCAGAGAGTACCCTGGCACCAGTGGGGATGCAGTGCAGTGAGTCCAGAGAGTGCACTGGCACCAGTGGGGATGCAGTGCAGTGAGTCCAGAGAGTGCCCTGGCACCACTGGGAATGCAGTGCAGTGAGTTCAGAGAATACACTGGCACCACTGGGGATGCAGTGCAGTGAGTCCAGAGAGTGCACTGGCACCACTGGGGATGCAGTGCCGTGAGTCCAGAGAGTGCACTGGCACCACTGGGGATGCAGTGCAGTGAGTCCAGAGAGTGCACTGGCACCACTGGGGATGCAGTGCAGTGAGTCCAGAGAGTGCACTGGCACTACGAGTGATGCACTACAGTGAGACCAGAGAGTGCACTGGCACCACTGGGGATGCAGTGCAGTGACTCCAGAGAGTGCACTGTCACCACTGGAGATGCAGTGCAGTGAGTCCAGAGAGTGCACTGGCACCACTGGGGATGCAGTGTAGTGAGTCCACAGAGTGCACTGGTACCACTGGGGATGCACTGCAGTGAGTCCAGAGAGTGCACTGGCACCACAGGGATGCAGTGCCGTGAGTCCAGAGAGTGCACTGGCACCACTGGGGATGCAGTGCAGTGAGTCCAGAGAGTGCACTGGCACCACTGGGGATGGAGTGCAGTGAGTCCAGAGAGTGCACTGGCACCACTGGGGATGCACTGCAGTGAGTCCAGAGAGTGCACTGGCACCACTGGAGATGCAGTGCAGTGAGTCCAGAGAGTGCACTGGCACCACTGGGGATGCAGTGTAGTGAGTCCACAGAGTGCACTGGCACCACTGGGGATGCACTGCAGTGAGTCCAGAGAGTTCACTGGCACCACTGGGGATCCAGTGCTGTGAGTCCAGAGAGTGCACTGGCAACACCGGGAATTCAGTGCAGTGAGTCCAAAGAGTGCACTGGCAGCACTGGGGATGCAGTGCAGTGAGTCCAGAGAGTGCACTGGCACCACTGGGGATGCAGTGCAGTGAGTCCAGAGAGTGCCCTGGCACCACTGGGGATGCAGTGCAGTGAGTTCAGAGAATACACTCACACCACTAGGGATGCAGTGCCGTGAGACCAGAGAGTGCACTGGCACCACTGGGGATGCAGTGCCGTGAGTCCAGAGAGTGCACTGGCACCACCGGGGATGCAGTGCAGTGAGTCCAGAGAGTGCACTGGCACCACTGGGGATGCACTGCAGAGAGTCCAGAGAGTGCACTGGCACCACTGGGGATGCAGTGCCGTGAGTCCAGAGAGTGCACTGGCACCACCGGGGATGCAGTGCAGTGAGTCCAGAGAGTGCACTGGCACCACTGGGGATGCACTGCAGAGAGTCCAGAGAGTGCACTGGCACCACTGGGGATGTAGTGCGGTGACTCCAGAGAGTGCACTGGCACCACTGGGGATGCAGTGCAGTGAGTCCAGAGAGTACCCTGGCACCAGTGGGGATGCAGTGCAGTGAGTCCAGAGAGTGCACTGGCACCAGTGGGGATGCAGTGCAGTGAGTCCAGAGAGTGCACTGGCACCACTGGGAATGCAGTGCAGTGAGTTCAGAGAATACACTGGCACCACTGGGGATGCAGTGCAGTGAGTCCAGAGAGTGCACTGGCACCACTGGTGATGCAGTGCCGTGAGTCCAGAGAGTGCACTGGCACCACTGGGGATGCAGTGCAGTGAGTCCAGAGAGTGCACTGGCACCACTGGGGATGCAGTGCAGTGAGTCCAGAGAGTGCACTGGCACTACGAGTGATGCACTACAGTGAGTCCAGAGAGTGCACTGGCACCACTGGGGATGCAGTGCAGTGACTCCAGAGAGTGCACTGTCACCACTGGAGATGCAGTGCAGTGAGTCCAGAGAGTGCACTGGCACCACTGGGGATGCAGTGTAGTGAGTCCACAGAGTGCACTGGCACCACTGGGGATGCACTGCAGTGAGTCCAGAGAGTGCACTGGCACCACTGGGGATGCAGTGCCGTGAGTCCAGAGAGTGCACTGGCACCACTGGGGATGCAGTGCAGTGAGTCCAGAGAGTGCACTGGCACCACTGGGGATGGAGTGCAGTGAGTCCAGAGAGTGCACTGGCACCACTGGGGATGCACTGCAGTGAGTCCAGAGAGTGCACTGGCACCACTGGGGATGCAGTGCAGTGAGTCTAGAGAGTGCAGTGGCACCACTGGGGATGCACTGCAGTGAGTCCAGAGAGTACACTGGCCCCACTGGAGATGCAGTGCAGTGAGTACAGAGAGTGCACTGGCACCACTGGGGATGCAGTACGGTGAGTCCAGAGAGTGCACTGGCACCACTGGGGATGCACTGCAGTGAGTCCAGGGAGTGCACTGGCACCACTGGGGATGCAGTGCAGTGACTCCAGAGAGTGCACTGGCACCACTGGGGATGCACTGCAGTGAGTCCAGGGAGTGCACTGGCACCTCTGGGGATGGAGTGCAGTGAGTCCAGAGAGTGCACTGGCACCACTGAGGATGCACTGCAGTGAGTCCAGGGAGTGCACTGTCACCACTGGGGATGCAGTGCAGTGACACCAGAGAGTGCACTGGCACCACTGGGGATACACCCCGGTTAGTCCAGAGAGTGCACTGGTACCACTGGGGATGCACTTCAGTGAGTCCAGAGAGTGCAGTGGCACCACTGGGGATGCAGTGCAGTGAGTCCAGAGAGTGCACTGGCACCACTGGGGATGCAGTGCAGTGAGTCCAGAGAGTGCACTGGCACCACTGGGGATGCACTGCAGTGAGACCAGAGATTGCACTGGCACCACTGGGGATGCAGTGCAGTGAGTCCAGAGAGTGCACTGGCACCACTGGGGATGCACTGCAGTGAGACCAGAGATTGCACTGGCACCACTGGGGATGCAGTGCAGTGAGTCCAGAGAGTGCACTGGCACCACTGGGGATGCACTGCAGTGAGTCCAGAGAGTACACTGGCCCCACTGGGGATGCAGTGCAGTGAGTCCAGAGAGTGCACTGGCACCACTGGGGATGCAGTGCGGTGAGTCCAGAGAGTGCACTGGCACCACTGGGGATGCTCTGTGGTGAGTCCAGGGAGTGCAGTGGCACCACTGGGGATGCAGTGCAGTGAGTCCAGAGAGTGCACTGGCACCACTGGGGATGCAGTGCAGTGAGTCCAGAGAGTGCACTGGCACCACTGGGGATGCAGTGCGGTGAGTCCAGAGAGTGCACTGGCACCACTGGGGATGGAGTGCAGTGAGTCCAGAGAGTGCACTGGCACCACTGGGGATGCAGTGCAGTGACTCCAGAGAGTGCACTGTCACCACTGGAGATGCAGTGCAGTGAGTCCAGAGAGTGCACTGGCACCACTGGGGATGCAGTGTAGTGAGTCCAAAGAGTGCACTGGCACCACTGGGGATGCACTGCAGTGAGTCCAGAGAGTGCACTGGCACCACAGGGATGCAGTGCCGTGAGTCCAGAGAGTGCACTGGCACCACTGGGGATGCAGTGCAGTGAGTCCAGAGAGTGCACTGGCACCACTGGGGATGGAGTGCAGTGAGTCCAGAGAGTGCACTGGTACCACTGGGGATGCACTGCAGTGAGTCCAGAGAGTGCACTGGCACCACTGGAGATGCAGTGCAGTGAGTCCAGAGAGTGCACTGGCACCACTGGGGATGCAGTGTAGTGAGTCCACAGAGTGCACTGGCACCACTGGGGATGCACTGCAGTGAGTCCAGAGAGTTCGCTGGCACCACTGGGGATCCAGTGCTGTGAGTCCAGAGAGTGCACTGGCACCACCGGGAATTCAGTGCAGTGAGTCCAAAGAGTGCACTGGCAGCACTGGGGATGCAGTGCAGTGAGTCCAGAGAGTGCACTGGCACCACTGGGGATGCAGTGCAGTGAGTCCAGAGAGTGCCCTGGCACCACTGGGGATGCAGTGCAGTGAGTTCAGAGAATACACTCGCACCACTAGGGATGCAGTGCCGTGAGACCAGAGAGTGCACTGGCACCACTGGGGATGCAGTGCCGTGAGTCCAGAGAGTGCACTGGCACCACCGGGGATGCAGTGCAGTGAGTCCAGAGAGTGCACTGGCACCACTGGGGATGCACTGCAGAGAGTCCAGAGAGTGCACTGGCACCACTGGGGATGCAGTGCAGTGAGTCCAGAGAGTGCACTGGCACCACCGGGGATGCAGTGCAGTGAGTCCAGAGAGTGCACTGGCACCACTGGGGATGCACTGCAGAGAGTCCAGAGAGTGCACTGGCACCACTGGGGATGTAGTGCGGTGACTCCAGAGAGTGCACTGGCACCACTGGGGATGCAGTGCAGTGAGTCCAGAGAGTACCCTGGCACCAGTGGGGATGCAGTGCAGTGAGTCCAGAGAGTGCACTGGCACCAGTGGGGATGCAGTGCAGTGAGTCCAGAGAGTGCACTGGCACCACTGGGAATGCAGTGCAGTGAGTTCAGAGAATACACTGGCACCACTGGGGATGCAGTGCAGTGAGTCCAGAGAGTGCACTGGCACCACTGGTGATGCAGTGCCGTGAGTCCATAGAGTGCACTGGCACCACTGGGGATGCAGTGCAGTGAGTCCAGAGAGTGCACTGGCACCACTGGGGATGCAGTGCAGTGAGTCCAGAGAGTGCACTGGCACTACGAGTGATGCACTACAGTGAGTCCAGAGAGTGCACTGGCACCACTGGGGATGCAGTGCAGTGACTCCAGAGAGTGCACTGTCACCACTGGAGATGCAGTGCAGTGAGTCCAGAGAGTGCACTGGCACCACTGGGGATGCAGTGTAGTGAGTCCACAGAGTGCACTGGCACCACTGGGGATGCACTGCAGTGAGTCCAGAGAGTGCACTGGCACCACTGGGGATGCAGTGCCGTGAGTCCAGAGAGTGCACTGGCACCACTGGGGATGCAGTGCAGTGAGTCCAGAGAGTGCACTGGCACCACTGGGGATGGAGTGCAGTGAGTCCAGAGAGTGCACTGGCACCACTGGAGATGCACTGCAGTGAGTCCAGAGAGTGCACTGGCACCACTGGGGATGCAGTGCAGTGAGTCTAGAGAGTGCAGTGGCACCACTGGGGATGCACTGCAGTGAGTCCAGAGAGTACACTGGCCCCACTGGAGATGCAGTGCAGTGAGTACAGAGAGTGCACTGGCACCACTGGGGATGCAGTACGGTGAGTCCAGAGAGTGCACTGGCACCACTGGGGATGCACTGCAGTGAGTCCAGGGAGTGCACTGGCACCACTGGGGATGCAGTGCAGTGACTCCAGAGAGTGCACTGGCACCACTGGGGATGCACTGCAGTGAGTCCAGGGAGTGCACTGGCACCACTGGGGATGCAGTGCAGTGAGTCCAGAGAGTGCACTGGCACCACTGAGGATGCACTGCAGTGAGTCCAGGGAGTGCACTGTCACCACTGGGGATGCAGTGCAGTGACACCAGAGAGTGCACTGGCACCACTGGGGATACACCCCGGTTAGTCCAGAGAGTGCACTGGTACCACTGGGGATGCACTTCAGTGAGTCCAGAGAGTGCAGTGGCACCACTGGGGATGCAGTGCAGTGAGTCCAGAGAGTGCACTGGCACCACTGGGGATGCAGTGCAGTGAGTCCAGAGAGTGCACTGGCACCACTGGGGATGCACTGCAGTGAGACCAGAGATTGCACTGGCACCACTGGGGATGCAGTGCAGTGAGTCCAGAGAGTGCACTGGCACCACTGGGGATGCACTGCAGTGAGACCAGAGATTGCACTGGCACCACTGGGGATGCAGTGCAGTGAGTCCAGAGAGTGCACTGGCACCACTGGGGATGCACTGCAGTGAGTCCAGAGAGTACACTGGCCCCACTGGGGATGCAGTGCAGTGAGTCCAGAGAGTGCACTGGCACCACTGGGGATGCAGTGCGGTGAGTCTAGAGAGTGCACTGGCACCACTGGGGATGCACTGCAGTGAGTCCAGGGAGTGCAGTGGCACCACTGGGGATGCAGTGCAGTGAGTCCAGAGAGTGCACTGGCACCACTGGGGATGCATTGCAGTGAGTCCAGAGAGTGCACTGGCACCACTGGGGATGCAGTGCAGTGAGTCCAGAGAGTGCACTGGCACCACTGGGGATGGAGTGCAGTGAGTCCAGAGAGTGCACTGGCACCACTGGGGATGCAGTGCAGTGAGTCCAGAGAGTGCACTGGCACCACTGGGGATGCATTGCAGTGAGTCCAGAGAGTGCACTGGCACCAGTGGGGATGCAGTGCAGTGAGTCCAGGGAGTGCACTGGCACAACTGGGGATGCAGTGCAGTGAGTCCAGAGAGTGCACTGGCACCACTGGGGATGCAGTGCCGTGAGTCCAGAGAGTGCACTGGCACCACTGGGGATGCAGTGCAGTGTGTCCAGAGAGTGCACTGGTACCACTGGGGATGCACTTCAGTGAGTCCAGAGAGTGCAGTGGTACCACTGGGGATGCAGTGCAGTGAGTCCAGAGAGTGCAGTGGCACCACTGGGGATGCAGTGCAGTGAGTCCAGAAGGTCCACTGGCACTACTAGGTATGCACTGCAGTGAGACCAGAGATTGCACTGGCACCACAGGGGATGCAGTGCAGTGAGTCCAGAGAGTGCACTGGCACCACTGGGGATGCAGTGCAGTGAGTCCAGAAGGTCCACTGGCACCACCGGGGATGCACTGCAGTGAGTCCAGCGAGTGCACTGGCACCACTGGGGATGCAGTGCAGTGAGTCCAGAGAGTACACTGGCACCACTGGGGATGCATTGCAGTGAGTCCAGAGAGTGCACTGGCACCACTGGGGATGCACTGCAGTGAGTCCAGAGAGTACACTGGCCCCACTGGGGATGCAGTGCAGTGAGTCCACAGAGGGCACTGGCCCCACTGGGGATGCAGTGCAGTGAGTCCAGAGAGTGCACTGGCACCACTGGGGATGCAGTTCAGTGAGTCCAGGGAGTGCACTGGCACCACTGGGGATGCACTGCAGTGAGTCCAGAGAGTGCACTGGCACCACTGGGGATGCAGTGCCGTGAGTCCACAGTGTGCACTGGCACCACTGGGGATGCAGTGCAGTGAGTCCAGAGAGTGCACTGGCACCACTGGGGATGCAGTGCAGTGAGTCCAGAGAGTGCACTGGCACCACTGGGGATGCAGTGGAGTGAGTCCAGAGAGTGCACTGGCACCACTGGGGATGCAGTGCAGTGAGTCCAGAGAGTGCACTGGCACCACTGGGGATGCTCATTAGTGAGTCCAGAGAGTACACTGGCACCACTGGGGATGCACTGCAGTGAGTCCAGAGAGTGCACTGGCACCACTGGGGATGCAGTGCAGTGAGTCCAGAGAGTACCCTGGCACCAGTGGGGATGCAGTGCAGTGAGTCCAGAGAGTGCACTGGCACCACTGGGGATGCAGTGCCGTGAGTCCAGAGAGTGCACTGGCACCACCGGGGATGCAGTGCAGTGAGTCCAGAGAGTGCACTGGCACCACTGGGGATGCACTGCAGAGAGTCCAGAGAGTGCACTGGCACCACTGGGGATGTAGTGCGGTGACTCCAGAGAGTGCACTGGCACCACTGGGGATGCAGTGCAGTGAGTCCAGAGAGTACCCTGGCACCAGTGGGGATGCAGTGCAGTGAGTCCAGAGAGTGCACTGGCACCAGTGGGGATGCAGTGCAGTGAGTCCAGAGAGTGCCCTGGCACCACTGGGAATGCAGTGCAGTGAGTTCAGAGAATACACTGGCACCACTGGGGATGCAGTGCAGTGAGTCCAGAGAGTGCACTGGCACCACTGGGGATGCAGTGCAGTGAGTCCAGAGAGTGCACTGGCACCACTGGGGATGCAGTGCAGTGAGTCCAGAGAGTGCACTGGCACCACTGGGGATGCAGTGCAGTGAGTCCAGAGAGTGCACTGGCACTACGAGTGATGCACTACAGTGAGACCAGAGAGTGCACTGGCACCACTGGGGATGCAGTGCAGTGACTCCAGAGAGTGCACTGTCACCACTGGAGATGCAGTGCAGTGAGTCCAGAGAGTGCACTGGCACCACTGGGGATGCAGTGTAGTGAGTCCACAGAGTGCACTGGCACCACTGGGGATGCACTGCAGTGAGTCCAGAGAGTGCACTGGCACCACAGGGATGCAGTGCCGTGAGTCCAGAGAGTGCACTGGCACCACTGGGAATGCAGTGCAGTGAGTCCAGAGAGTGCACTGGCACCACTGGGGATGGAGTGCAGTGAGTCCAGAGAGTGCACTGGCACCACTGGGGATGCACTGCAGTGAGTCCAGAGAGTGCACTGGCACCACTGGAGATGCAGTGCAGTGAGTCCAGAGAGTGCACTGGCACCACTGGGGATGCAGTGTAGTGAGTCCACAGAGTGCACTGGCACCACTGGGGATGCACTGCAGTGAGTCCAGAGAGTTCACTGGCACCACTGGGGATCCAGTGCTGTGAGTCCAGAGAGTGCACTGGCACCACCGGGAATTCAGTGCAGTGAGTCCAAAGAGTGCACTGGCAGCACTGGGGATGCAGTGCAGTGAGTCCAGAGAGTGCACTGGCACCACTGGGGATGCAGTGCAGTGAGTCCAGAGAGTGCCCTGGCACCACTGGGGATGCAGTGCAGTGAGTTCAGAGAATACACTCGCACCACTAGGGATGCAGTGCCGTGAGACCAGAGAGTGCACTGGCACCACTGGGGATGCAGTGCCGTGAGTCCAGAGAGTGCACTGGCACCACCGGTGATGCAGTGCAGTGAGTCCAGAGAGTGCACTGGCACCACTGGGGATGCACTGCAGAGAGTCCAGAGAGTGCACTGGCACCACTGGGGATGCAGTGCCGTGAGTCCAGAGAGTGCACTGGCACCACCGGGGATGCAGTGCAGTGAGTCCAGAGAGTGCACTGGCACCACTGGGGATGCACTGCAGAGAGTCCAGAGAGTGCACTGGCACCACTGGGAATGTAGTGCGGTGACTCCAGAGAGTGCACTGGCACCACTGGGGATGCAGTGCAGTGAGTCCAGAGAGTACCCTGGCACCAGTGGGGATGCAGTGCAGTGAGTCCAGAGAGTGCACTGGCACCAGTGGGGATGCAGTGCAGTGAGTCCAGAGAGTGCACTGGCACCACTGGGAATGCAGTGCAGTGAGTTCAGAGAATACACTGGCACCACTGGGGATGCAGTGCCGTGAGTCCAGAGAGTGCACTGGCACCACTGGTGATGCAGTGCCGTGAGTCCAGAGAGTGCACTGGCACCACTGGGGATGCAGTGCAGTGAGTCCAGAGAGTGCACTGGCACCACTGGGGATGCAGTGCAGTGAGTCCAGAGAGTGCACTGGCACTACGAGTGATGCACTACAGTGAGTCCAGAGAGTGCACTGGCACCACTGGGGATGCAGTGCAGTTACTCCAGAGAGTGCACTGTCACCACTGGAGATGCAGTGCAGTGAGTCCAGAGAGTGCACTGGCACCACTGGGGATGCAGTGTAGTGAGTCCACAGAGTGCACTGGCACCACTGGGGATGCACTGCAGTGAGTCCAGAGAGTGCACTGGCACCACTGGGGATGCAGTGCCGTGAGTCCAGACAGTGCACTGGCACCACTGGGGAGGCAGTGCAGTGAGTCCAGAGAGTGCACTGGCACCACTGGGGATGGAGTGCAGTGAGTCCAGAGAGTGCACTGGCACCACTGGGGATGCACTGCAGTGAGTCCAGAGAGTGCACTGGCACCACTGGGGATGCAGTGCAGTGAGTCTAGAGAGTGCAGTGGCACCACTGGGGATGCACTGCAGTGAGTCCAGGGAGTGCACTGGCACCACTGGGGATGGAGTGCAGTGAGTCCAGAGAGTGCACTGGCACCACTGAGGATGCACTGCAGTGAGTCCAGGGAGTGCACTGTCACCACTGGGGATGCAGTGCAGTGACACCAGAGAGTGCACTGGCACCACTGGGGATACACCCCGGTTAGTCCAGAGAGTGCACTGGTACCACTGGGGATGCACTTCAGTGAGTCCAGAGAGTGCAGTGGCACCACTGGGGATGCAGTGCAGTGAGTCCAGAGAGTGCACTGGCACCACTGGGGATGCACTGCAGTGAGACCAGAGATTGCACTGGCACCACTGGGGATGCAGTGCAGTGAGTCCAGAGAGTGCACTGGCACCACTGGGGATGCACTGCAGTGAGACCAGAGATTGCACTGGCACCACTGGGGATGCAGTGCAGTGAGTCCAGAGAGTGCACTGGCACCACTGGGGATGCACTGCAGTGAGTCCAGAGAGTACACTGGCCCCACTGGGGATGCAGTGCAGTGAGTCCAGAGAGTGCACTGGCACCACTGGGGATGCAGTGCGGTGAGTCCAGAGAGTGCACTGGCACCACTGGGGATGCACTGCAGTGAGTCCAGGGAGTGCAGTGGCACCACTGGGGATGCAGTGCAGTGAGTCCAGAGAGTGCACTGGCACCACTGGGGATGCAGTGCAGTGAGTCCAGAGAGTGCACTGGCACCACTGGGGATGCACCCCGGTGAGTCCAGAGAGTGCACTGGCACCACTGGGGATGGAGTGCAGTGAGTCCAGAGAGTGCACTGGCACCACTGGGGATGCAGTGCAGTGAGTCCAGAGAGTGCACTGGCACCACTGGGGATGCATTGCAGTGAGTCCAGAGAGTGCACTGGCACCAGTGGGGATGCAGTGCAGTGAGTCCAGGGAGTGCACTGGCACAACTGGGGATGCAGTGCAGTGAGTCCAGAGAGTGCACTGGCACCACTGGGGATGCAGTGCCGTGAGTCCAGAGAGTGCACTGGCACCACTGGGGATGCAGTGCAGTGTGTCCAGAGAGTGCACTCGTACCACTGGGGATGCACTTCAGTGAGTCCAGAGAGTGCAGTGGTACCACTGGGGATGCAGTGCAGTGAGTCCAGAGAGTGCAGTGGCACCACTGGGGATGCAGTGCAGTGAGTCCAGAAGGTCCACTGGCACCACTAGGTATGCACTGCAGTGAGACCAGAGATTGCACTGGCACCACTGGGGATGCAGTGCAGTGAGTCCAGAGAGTGCACTGGCACCACTGGGGATGCAGTGCAGTGAGTCCAGAAGGTACACTGGCACCACCGGGGATGCACTGCAGTGAGTCCAGCGAGTGCACTGGCACCACTGGGGATGCAGTGCAGTGAGTCCAGAGAGTACACTGGCACCACTGGGGATGCATTGCAGTGAGTCCAGAGAGTGCACTGGCACCACTGGGGATGCACTGCAGTGAGTCCAGAGAGTACACTGGCCCCACTGGGGATGCAGTGCAGTGAGTCCACAGAGGGCACTGGCCCCACTGGGGATGCAGTGCAGTGAGTCCAGAGAGTGCACTGGCACCACTGGGGATGGAGTGCAGTGAGTCCAGAGAGTGCACTGGCACCACTGGGGATGCACTGCAGTGAGTCCAGAGAGTGCACTGGCACCACTGGGGATGCAGTGCAGTGAGTCTAGAGAGTGCAGTGGCACCACTGGGGATGCACTGCAGTGAGTCCAGGGAGTGCACTGGCACCACTGGGGATGGAGTGCAGTGAGTCCAGAGAGTGCACTGGCACCACTGAGGATGCACTGCAGTGAGTCCAGGGAGTGCACTGTCACCACTGGGGATGCAGTGCAGTGACACCAGAGAGTGCACTGGCACCACTGGGGATACACCCCGGTTAGTCCAGAGAGTGCACTGGTACCACTGGGGATGCACTTCAGTGAGTCCAGAGAGTGCAGTGGCACCACTGGGGATGCAGTGCAGTGAGTCCAGAGAGTGCACTGGCACCACTGGGGATGCAGTGCAGTGAGTCCAGAGAGTGCACTGGCACCACTGGGGATGCACTGCAGTGAGACCAGAGATTGCACTGGCACCACTGGGGATGCAGTGCAGTGAGTCCAGAGAGTGCACTGGCACCACTGGGGATGCACTGCAGTGAGACCAGAGATTGCACTGGCACCACTGGGGATGCAGTGCAGTGAGTCCAGAGAGTGCACTGGCACCACTGGGGATGCACTGCAGTGAGTCCAGAGAGTACACTGGCCCCACTGGGGATGCAGTGCAGTGAGTCCAGAGAGTGCACTGGCACCACTGGGGATGCAGTGCGGTGAGTCCAGAGAGTGCACTGGCACCACTGGGGATGCACTGCAGTGAGTCCAGGGAGTGTAGTGGCACCACTGGGGATGCAGTGCAGTGAGTCCAGAGAGTGCACTGGCACCACTGGGGATGCAGTGCAGTGAGTCCAGAGAGTGCACTGGCACCACTGGGGATGCACCCCGGTGAGTCCAGAGAGTGCACTGGCACCACTGGGGATGGAGTGCAGTGAGTCCAGAGAGTGCACTGGCACCACTGGGGATGCAGTGCAGTGAGTCCAGAGAGTGCACTGGCACCACTGGGGATGCATTGCAGTGAGTCCAGAGAGTGCACTGGCACCAGTGGGGATGCAGTGCAGTGAGTCCAGGGAGTGCACTGGCACAACTGGGGATGCAGTGCAGTGAGTCCAGAGAGTGCACTGGCACCACTGGGGATGCAGTGCCGTGAGTCCAGAGAGTGCACTGGCACCACTGGGGATGCAGTGCAGTGTGTCCAGAGAGTGCACTGGTACCACTGGGGATGCAGTGCAGTGAGTCCAGAGAGTGCAGTGGCACCACTGGGGATGCAGTGCAGTGAGTCCAGAAGGTCCACTGGCACCACTAGGTATGCACTGCAGTGAGACCAGAGATTGCACTGGCACCACAGGGGATGCAGTGCAGTGAGTCCAGAGAGTGCACTGGCACCACTGGGGATGCAGTGCAGTGAGTCCAGAAGGTCCACTGGCACCACCGGGGATGCACTGCAGTGAGTCCAGCGAGTGCACTGGCACCACTGGGGATGCAGTGCAGTGAGTCCAGAGAGTACACTGGCACCACTGGGGATGCATTGCAGTGAGTCCAGAGAGTGCACTGGCACCACTGGGGATGCACTGCAGTGAGTCCAGAGAGTACACTGGCCCCACTGGGGATGCAGTGCAGTGAGTCCACAGAGGGCACTGGCCCCACTGGGGATGCAGTGCAGTGAGTCCAGAGAGTGCACTGGCACCACTGGGGATGCAGTTCAGTGAGTCCAGGGAGTGCACTGGCACCACTGGGGATGCACTGCAGTGAGTCCAGAGAGTGCACTGGCACCACTGGGGATGCAGTGCCGTGAGTCCACAGTGTGCACTGGCACCACTGGGGATGCAGTGCAGTGAGTCCAGAGAGTGCACTGGCACCACTGGGGATGCAGTGCAGTGAGTCCAGAGAGTGCACTGGCACCACTGGGGATGCAGTGGAGTGAGTCCAGAGAGTGCACTGGCACCACTGGGGATGCAGTGCAGTGAGTCCAGAGAGTGCACTGGCACCACTGGGGATGCTCATTAGTGAGTCCAGAGAGTACACTGGCACCACTGGGGATGCACTGCAGTGAGTCCAGAGAGTGCACTGGCACCACTGGGGATGCAGTGCAGTGAGTCCAGAGAGTACCCTGGCACCAGTGGTGATGCAGTGCAGTGAGTCCAGAGAGTGCACTGGCACCACTGGGGATGCAGTGCCGTGAGTCCAGAGAGTGCACTAGCACCACTGGGGATGCAGTGCCGTGAGTGCACAGTGTGCACTGGCACCACTGGGGATGCAGTGCAGTGAGTCCAGAGAGTGCACTGGCACCACTGGGGATGCAGTGCAGTGAGTCCAGAGAGTGCACTGGCACCACTGGGGATGCAGTGCAGTGAGTCCAGAGAGTTCACTGGCACCACTGGGGATCCAGTGCTGTGAGTCCAGAGAGTGCACTGGCACCACCGGGAATTCAGTGCAGTGAGTCCAAAGAGTGCACTGGCAGCACTGGGGATGCAGTGCAGTGAGTCCAGAGAGTGCACTGGCACCACTGGGGATGCAGTGCAGTGAGTCCAGAGAGTGCCCTGGCACCACTGGGGATGCAGTGCAGTGAGTTCAGAGAATACACTCGCACCACTGGGGATGCAGTGCCGTGAGACCAGAGAGTGCACTGGCACCACTGGGGATGCAGTGCAGTGAGTCCAGAGAGTGCACTGGCACCACTGGGGATGCTGTGCCGTGAGTCCAGAGAGTGCACTGGCACCACCGGGGATGCACTGCAGTGAGTCCAGAGAGTGCACTGGCACCACTGGGGATGCACTGCAGAGAGTCCAGAGAGTGCACTGGCACCACTGGGGATGCAGTGCGGTGAGTCCAGAGAGTGCACTGGCAGCACTGGGGATGCAGTGCAGTGAGTCCAGAGAGTGCACTGGCACCACTGGGGATGCAGTGCAGTGAGTCCAGAGAGTGCACTGGCACCACGAGTGATGCACTGCAGTGAGTCCAGAGAGTGCACTGGCACCACTGGGGATGCAGTGCAGTGAGTCCAGATAGTGCACTGGCACCACTGGGGATGCAGTGCAGTGAGTCCAGAGAGTGCACTGGCACCACTGGGTATGCAGTGCAGTGAGTCCAGAGAGTGCACTGGCACCCCTGGGGATGCAGTGCAGTGAGTCCAGAGAGTGCACTGGCACCACTGGGGATGCAGTGCAGTGAGTCCAGAGAGTGCACTGGCACCACTGGGGATGCACTGCAGTGACTCCAAAGAGTGCACTGGCACCCCTGGGGATGCAGTGCAGTGAGTCCAGAGAGTGCACTGGCACCCCTGGGGATGCAGTGCAGTGACTCCATAGAGTGCAGTGGCACCAATGGGGATGCAGTGCAGTGATCCAGAGAGTGCACTGGCACCACTAGGGATGCACCCCGGTGAGTCCAGAGAGTGCACTGGCACCACTGTGTATGCAGTGCAGTGAGTCCATAGAGTGCACTGGCACCACTGGGGATGCAGTGCACTGAGCCCAGAGAGTGCACTGGCACCACTGGGCATGCATTGCAGTGAGTCCAGAGAGTTCACTGGCACCACTGGGGATGCAGTGCTGTGAGTGCAGAGAGTGCACTGGCACCACCGGGAATTCAGTGCAGCGAGTCCAAAGAGTGCACTGGCACCACTGGGGATGCACTGCAGTGAGTCCAGAGAGTGCACTGGAACCACTGGGGATGCAGTGCAGTGAGTCCAGAGAGTGCCCTGGCACCACTGGGGATGCAGTACATTGAGTTCAGAGAATACACTGGCACCACTGGGGATGCAGTGCAGTGAGTCCAGAGAGTGCACTGGCACCACTGGGGATGCAGTGCCGTGAGTCCAGAGAGTGCACTGGCACCACCGGGGATGCAGTGCAGTGAGTCCAGAGAGTGCACTGGCACCACTGGGGATGCACTGCAGAGAGTCCAGAGAGTGCAGTGGCACCACTGGGGATGTAGTGCGGTGACTCCAGAGAGTGCACTGGCACCACTGGGGATGCAGTGCAGTGAGTCCAGAGAGTACCCTGGCACCAGTGGGGATGCAGTGCAGTGAGTCCAGAGAGTGCACTGGCACCAGTGGGGATGCAGTGCAGTGAGTCCAGAGAGTGCACTGGCACCACTGGGGATGCACTGCAGAGAGTCCAGAGAGTGCAGTGGCACCACTGGGGATGTAGTGCGGTGACTCCAGAGAGTGCACTGGCACCACTGGGGATGCAGTGCAGTGAGTCCAGAGAGTACCCTGGCACCAGTGGGGATGCAGTGCAGTGAGTCCAGAGAGTGCACTGGCACCACTGGGTATGCAGTGCAGTGAGTCCAGAGAGTGCACTGGCACCACTGGGGATGCAGTGCAGTGAGTCTAGAGAGTGCACTGGCACCACTGGGGATGCACTGCAGTGAGTCCAGAGAGTACACTGGCCCCACTGGGGATGCAGTGCAGTGAGTCCAGAGAGTGCACTGGCACCACTGGGGATGCTCATTAGTGAGTCCAGAGAGTACACTGGCACCACTGGGGATGCACTGCAGTGAGTCCAGAGAGTGCACTGGCACCACTGGGGATACAGTGCAGTGAGTCCAGAGAGTACCCTGGCACCAGTGGGGATGCAGTGCAGTGAGTCCAGAGAGTGCACTGGCACCACTGGGGATGCAGTGCCGTGAGTCCAGAGAGTGCACTAGCACCACTGGGGATGCAGTGCCGTGAGTGCACAGTGTGCACTGGCACCACTGGGGATGCAGTGCAGTGAGTCCAGAGAGTGCACTGGCACCACTGGGGATGCAGTGCAGTGAGTCCAGAGAGTGCACTGGCACCACTGGGGATGCAGTGCAGTGAGTCCAGAGAGTTCACTGGCACCACTGGGGATCCAGTGCTGTGAGTCCAGAGAGTGCACTGGCACCACCGGGAATTCAGTGCAGTGAGTCCAAAGAGTGCACTGGCAGCACTGGGGATGCAGTGCAGTGAGTCCAGAGAGTGCACTGGCACCACTGGGGATGCAGTGCAGTGAGTCCAGAGAGTGCCCTGGCACCACTGGGGATGCAGTGCAGTGAGTTCAGAGAATACACTCGCACCACTGGGGATGCAGTGCCGTGAGACCAGAGAGTGCACTGGCACCACTGGGGATGCAGTGCAGTGAGTCCAGAGAGTGCACTGGCACCACTGGGGATGCTGTGCCGTGAGTCCAGAGAGTGCACTGGCACCACCGGGGATGCACTGCAGTGAGTCCAGAGAGTGCACTGGCACCACTGGGGATGCACTGCAGAGAGTCCAGAGAGTGCACTGGCACCACTGGGGATGCAGTGCGGTGAGTCCAGAGAGTGCACTGGCAGCACTGGGGATGCAGTGCAGTGAGTCCAGAGCGTGCACTGGCACCACTGGGGATGCACTGCAGTGACTCCAAAGAGTGCACTGGCACCACTGGGGATGCACTGCAGTGAGTCCAGAGAGTGCACTGGCACCACTGGGGATGCAGTGCAGTGATCCAGAGAGTGCACTGGCACCACTGGGGATGCAGTGCAGTGAGTCCAGAGAGTGCACTGGCACCACTGGGGATGGTCATTAGTGAGTCCAGAGAGTGCACTGACACCACTGGGGATGCAGTGCAGTGAGTCCAGAGAGTGCACTGGCACCCCTGGGGATGCAGTGCAGTGACTCCATAGAGTGCACTGGCACCACTGGGGATGCAGTGCAGTGATCCAGAGAGTGCACTGGCACCACTGGGGATGCAGTGCAGTGAGTCCAGAGAGTGCACTGGCACCACTGGGTATGCAGTGCAGTGAGTGTAGAGAGTGCACTGGCACCACTGGGGATGGAGTGCACTGAGCCCAGAGAGTGCACTGGCACCACTGGGGATGCATTGCAGTGAGTCCAGAGAGTTCACTGGCACCACTGGGGATACAGTGCTGTGAGTGCAGAGAGTGCACTGGCACCACCGGGAATTCAGTGCAGCGAGTCCAAAGAGTGCACTGGCACCACTGGGGATGCACTGTAGTGAGTCCAGAGAGTGCACTGGAACCACTGGGGATGCAGTGCAGTGAGTCCAGAGAGTGCCCTGGCACCACTGGGGATGCAGTACAGTGAGTTCAGAGAATACACTGGCACCACTGGGGATGCAGTGCAGTGAGTCCAGAGAGTGCACTGGCACCACTGGGGATGCAGTGCCGTGAGTCCATAGAGTGCACTGGCACCAATGGGGATGCAGTGCAGTGATCCATAGAGTGCACTGGCACCACTGGGGATGCAGTGCAGTGAGTCCAGAGAGTGCACTGGCACCACTGGGTATGCAGTGCAGTGAGTCCAGAGAGTGCACTGGCACCACTGGGGATGCAGCACAGTGACTCCAGAGAGTACACTGGCACCACTGGTGATGCACTGCAGTGAGTCCAGAGAGTGCACTGGCACCACTGGGGATGCAGTGCAGTGAGTCCAGAGAGTACCCTGGCACCAGTGGGGATGCACTGCAGTGAGTCCAGAGAGTGCACTGGCACCACTGGGGATGCAGTGCCGTGAGTCCAGAGAGTGCACTAGCACCACTGGGGATGCAGTGCCGTGAGTCCAGAGTGTGCACTGGCACCAGTGGGGATGCACTGCAGTGAGTCCAGAGAGTGCACTGGCACCACTGGGGATGCAGTGCAGTGAGTCCAGAGAGTTCACTAGCACCACTGGGGATCCAGTGCTGTGAGTCCAGAGAGTGCACTGGCACCACTGGGGATGCAGTGCAGTGAGTCCAGAGAGTGCCCTGGCACCACTGGGGATGCAGTGCAGTGAGTTCAGAGAATACACTGGCACCACTGGGGATGCAGTGCCGTGAGTCCAGAGAGTGCACTGGCACCACTGGGGATGCAGTGCAGTGAGTCCAGAGAGTGCACTGGCACCACTGGGGATGCAGTGCCGTGAGTCCAGAGAGTGCACTGGCACCACCGGGGATGCAGTGTAGTGAGTCCAGAGAGTGCACTGGCACCACTGGGGATGCACTGCAGAGAGTCCAGAGAGTGCACTGGCACCACTGGGGATGCAGTGCGGTGAGTCCAGAGAGTGCACTGGCACCACTGGGGATGCAGTGCAGTGAGTCCAGAGAGTGCACTGGCACCACTGGGGATGCAGTGCAGTGAGTCCAGAGAGTGCACTTGCACCACGAGTGATGCACTACAGTGAGTCCAGAGAGTGCACTGGCACCACTGGGGATGCAGTGCAGTGAGTCCAGAGAGTGCACTGGCACCACTGGGGATGCAGTGCAGTGAGTCCAGAGAGTGCACTGGCACCCCTGGGGATGCAGTGCAGTGAGTCCATAGAGTGCACTGGCACCACTGGGGATGCAGTGCAGTGACTCCAGAGTGTGCACTGGCAAAACTGGGGATGCAGTGCAGTGAGTCCAGAGAGTGCACTGGCGCCACTGGGGATGCACCCCGGTGAGTCCAGAGAGTGCACTGGCACCAATGGGGATGCACTGCAGTGAGTCCAGTGAGTGCACTGGCACCACTGGGGATGCAGTGCAGTGAGTCCAGAGAGTGCACTGGCACCAATGGGTGTGCAGTGCAGTGAGTCCAGAAAGTACCCTGGCACCACTGGGGATGCAGTGCCGTGAGTCCAGAGTGTGCACTGGCACCACTGGGGATGCTGTGCAGTGAGTCCAGAGAGTGCATTGGCACCAGTGGGGATGCAGTGCAGTGAGTCCAGAGAGTGCACTGGCACCACTGGGGATGCAGTGCCGTGAGTCCAGAGAGTGCACTGGCACCACTGGGGATGCAGTGCCGTGAGTCCAGAGAGTGTACTGGCACCACTGGGGATTCAGTGCTGTCAGTCCAGAGAGTGCACTGTCACCACCGGGGATGCCGTGCCATGAGTCCAGAGAGTGCACTGTCACCCCTGGGGATGCAGTGCATTGAGTCCAGAGAGTGCTCTGGCACCACTGGGGATGCAGTGCAGTGAGTCCAGAAAGGGCACTGGCACCGCTGGAGATGCAGTGTAATGAGTCCAGAGAGTGCACTGGCACCACTGGGGATGCAGCACAGTGACTCCAGAGAGTGCACTGGCACCACTGGGGATGCACTGCAGTGAGTCCAGAGAGTGCACTGGCACCACTGGGAATAGAGTGCAGTGAGTCCAGAGAGTGCACTGGCACCACTGGGGATGCAGTGCGGTGAGTCCGAGAGTGCACTGGCACCACTGGGGATGCAGTGCAGTGAGTCCAGAGAGTGCACTGGCACCACTGGGGATGCAGTGCAGTGAGTCCAGAGAGTGCACTTGCACCACGAGTAATGCACTACAGTGAGTCCAGAGAGTGCACTGGCACCACCGAGGATGCAGTGCAGTGAGTCCAGATACTGCACTGGCACCACTGGGGATGCAGTGCAGTGAGTCCAGAGAGTGCACTGGCACCCCTGGGGATGCACTGCAGTGACTCCATAGAGTGCACTGGCACCACTGGGGATGCAGTGCAGTGACTCCAGAGCGTGCACTGGCACCACTGGGGATGCAGTGCAGTGAGTCCAGAGAGTGCACTGGCGCCACTGGGGATGCACCCCGTTGAGTCCAGAGAGTGCACTGGCACCACTGGGGATGCACTGCAGTGAGTCCAGTGAGTGCACTGGCACCACTGGGGATGCAGTGCAGTGAGTCCAGAGAGTGCACTGGCACCAATGGGTGTGCAGTGCAGTGAGTCCAGAAAGTACCCTGGCACCACTGGGGATGCAGTGCCGTGAGTCCAGAGTGTGCACTGGCACCACTGGGGATGTAGTGCGGTGACTCCAGAGAGTGCACTGGCACCACTGGGGATGCAGTGCAGTGAGTCCAGAGAGTGCACTGTCACCACTGGGGATGCAGTGCCGTGAGTCCAGAGAGTGCACTGGCACCACTGGGGATGCAGTGCCGTGAGTCCAGAGAGTGTACTGGCACCACTGGGGATGCAGTGCTGTCAGTCCAGAGAGTGCACTGTCACCACCGGGGATGCAGTGCCATGAGTCCAGAGAGTGCACTGGCACCACTGGGGATGCAGTGCAGTGAGTCCAGAGAGTGCACTGGCACCACTGGGGATGCAGTGCAGTAAGTCCAGAGAGGGCACTGGCACCGCTCGAGATGCAGTGTAATGAGTCCAGAGAGTGCACTGGCACCACTGGGGATGCAGCACTGTGACTCCAGAGAGTGCTCTGGCACCACTGGGGATGCACTGCAGTGAGTCCAGAGAGTGCACTGGCACCACTGGGAATAGAGTGCAGTGAGTCCAGAGAGTGCACTGTCACCAATGGGGATGCAGTGCAGTGAGTCCAGAGAGTGCACTGGCACCACTGGGGATGCAGTGCAGTGAGTCCAGAGAGTACACTGACAGCAATGGGGATGCAGTGCAGTGAGTCCAGAGAGTGCACTGGCACCACTCGGAATCAGTGCAGTGAGTTCAGAGAGTGCACTGGACCCACTGGGGATGCACTGCAGCGAGTCCAGGGAGTGCACTTGCACCACTGGGGTTGCACTGCAGTGAGTCCAGAGAGTGCACTGGCACCACTGGGGATGCAGTACAGTGAGTCCAGAGAGTGCACTGACACCACTGGGGATGCAGTGCAGTGAGTCCAGAGAGTGCACTGGCACCACTGGGGATGCCGTGCAGTGAGTCCAGAGAGTGCACTGGCACCACTGGGGATGCACTGCAGTGAGTCCAGAGAGTGCACTGGCACCACTGGGAATGCAGTGCAGTGAGTCCAGAGAGTGCAGTGGCACCACTGGGGATGCAGTGCAGTGAGTCCAGAGAGTGCACTGGCACCACTGGGGATGCAGTGCAGTGAGTCCAGAGAGTGCACTGACAGCACTGGGGATGCAGTGCAGTGAGTCCAGAGAGTGCACTGGCACCAGTGGGGATGCACTGCAGTGAGTCCAGAGAGTGCAGTGGCCCCACTGGGGATGCAATGCAGTGAGTCCAGAGAGTGCACTGGCACCACTGGGGATGCACCCCGGTGAGTCCAGAGAGTGCACTGGCACCACTGGGGATGCACCCCGTGAGTCCAGAGAGTGCACTGGCACCACTGGGATGCAGTGGAGTGAGTCCAGAGAGTGCACTGGCACCACTGGGGATGCACTGCAGTGAGTCCAGAGAGTGCACTGGCAGCACTGCGGATGCAGTGCAGTGACTCCATAGAGTGCACTGGCACCACTGGGGATGCAGTGCCGTGAGTTCAGAGTGTGCACTGGCACCACTGGGGATGCAGTGGAGTGAGTCCAGAGAGTGCACTGGCACCACTGGGGAGGCAGTGCAGTGAGTCCAAAGAGTGCACTGGCACCACAGGGGATGCAGTGCAGTGAGTCCAGAGAGTTCACTGGCACCACTGGGGATGCAGTGCAGTGAGTCCAGTGAGTGCACTGGCACCACTGGGGATGCAGTGCAGTGAGTCCAGTGAGTGCACTGGCACCACTGGGGATGCAGTGCAATGAGTCCAGAGAGTGCACTGGCACCAATGGGTGTGCAGTGCAGTGAGTCCAGAAAGTACCCTGGCACCACTGGGGATGCAGTGCCGTGAGTCCAGAGTGTGCACTGGCACCACTGGGGATGCTGTGCAGTGAGTCCAGAGAGTGCATTGGCACCACTGGGGATGCAGTGCAGTGAGTCCAGGGAGTGCACTGTCACCACTGGGGATGCAGTGCCGTGAGTCCAGAGAGTGCACTGGCACCACTGGGGATGCAGTGCCGTGAGTCCAGAGAGTGTACTGGCACCACTGGGGATGCAGTGCTGTCAGTCCAGAGAGTGCTCTGGATCCACTGGGGATGCAGTGCCGTGAGTCCAGAGAGTGCACTGGCACCACTGGGGATGCAGTGCAGTGAGTCCAGAGAGTGCACTGGCACCACTGGGGATGCACTGCAGTGAGTCCAGAGAGTGCACTGGCACCACTGGGGATGCAGTGCAGTGAGTCCAGAGAGTGCACTGGCACCACTGGGGATGCAGTGCAGTGAGTCCAGAGAGTGCACAGACAGCACTGGGGATGCAGTGCAGTGAGTTCAGAGAGTGCACTGGCACCACTGGGGATGCAGTGCAGTGAGTCCAGAGAGTGCACTGGCCGCACTGGGGATGCAATGCAGTGAGTCCAGAGAGTGCACTGGCACCACTGGGGATGCACCCCGGTGAGTCCAGAGAGTGCACTGGCACCGCTGGGGATGCACCCCGGTGAGTCCAGAGAGTGCACTGGCACCACTGGGGATGCACCCCGGTGAGTCCAGAGAGTGCCGTGGCACCACTGGGGATGCACTGCAGTGAGTCCAGAGAGTGCACTGGCAGCACTGGGGATGCAGTGCAGTGACTCCATAGAGTGCACTGGCACCACTGGGGATGCAGTGCCGTGAGTCCAGAGTGTGCACTGGCACCACTGGGGATGCAGTGGAGTGAGTCCAGAGAGTGTACTGGCACCACTGGGGATGCAGTGCAGTGAGTCCAGAGAGTGCACTGGCACCACTGGGGATGCAGTGCAGTGAGTCCAGAGAGTGCACTGACACCACTGGGGATGCAGTGCAGTGAGTCCAGAGAGTGCACTGGCACCACTGGGGATGCACTGCAGTGAGTCCAGTGAGTACACTGGCACCACTTAGGATGCAGTGCAGTGAGTCCAGAGAGTGCACTGGCACCACTGGGAATGCAGTGCAGTGAGTCCAGAGAGTGCACTGGCACCACTGGGGATGCAGTGCAGTGAGTCCAAAGAGTGTACTGGCACCACTGGGGATGCAGTGCAGTGACACCAGAGAGTGCAGTGGCACCACTGGGGATGCCGTGCAGTGTGTCCAGAGAGTGCAGTGGCACCACTGGGGATGCCATGCAGTGAGTCAAGAGTGTGCACTGGCACCACTGGGAATGCAGTGCAGTGAGTCCAGAGAGTGCAGTGGCACCAGTGGGGATGCAGTGCAGTGAGTCCAGAGAGTGCACTGGCACCACCGGGGATGCAGTGCAGTGAGTCCAAAGAGTGCACTGGCACCACTGGGGATGCACTGCAGTGAGTCCAGAGAGTGCACTGGAACCACTGGGAATGCAGTGCAGTGAGTCCAGAGAGTGCAGTGGCACCACTGGGGATGCAGTGCTGTGAGTCCAGAGAGTGCACTGGCAGCACTGGGAATGCAGTGCAGTGAGTCCAGAGAGTGCAGTGGCACCACTGGGGATGCAGTGCAGTGAGTCCAGAGAGTGCACTGGCACCACTGGGGATGCAGTGCAGTGAGTCCAGAGAGTGCAGTGGCACCACTGGGGATGCAGTGCAGTGAGTCCAGAGAGTGCACTGGCACCACTGGGGATGCAGTGCAGTGAGTCCAGAGAGTGCACTGACAGCACTGGGGATGCAGTGCAGTGAGTCCAGAGAGTGCACTGGCACCACCGGGGATGCACTGCAGTGAGTCCAGTGAGTGCACTGGCACCACCGGGGATGCAGTGCAGTGAGTCCAAAGAGTGCAGTGGCACCACTGGGGATGCACTGCAGTGAGTCCAGAGAGTGCACTGGCACCACTGGGGATGCAGTGCCGTGAGTCCAGAGAGTGCACTAGCACCACTGGGGATGCAGTGCCGTGAGTCCAGAGTGTGCACTGGCACCAGTGGGGATGCACTGCAGTGAGTCCAGAGAGTGCACTGGCACCACTGGGGATGCAGTGCAGTGAGTCCAGAGAGTTCACTAGCACCACTGGGGATCCAGTGCTGTGAGTCCAGAGAGTGCACTGGCACCACTGGGGATGCAGTGCAGTGAGTCCAGAGAGTGCCCTGGCACCACTGGGGATGCAGTGCAGTGAGTTCAGAGAATACACTGGCACCACTGGGGATGCAGTGCCGTGAGTCCAGAGAGTGCACTGGCACCACTGGGGATGCAGTGCAGTGAGTCCAGAGAGTGCACTGGCACCACTGGGGATGCAGTGCCGTGAGTCCAGAGAGTGCACTGGCACCACCGGGGATGCAGTGTAGTGAGTCCAGAGAGTGCACTGGCACCACTGGGGATGCACTGCAGAGAGTCCAGAGAGTGCACTGGCACCACTGGGGATGCAGTGCAGTGAGTCCAGAGAGTGCACTGGCACCACGAGTGATGCACTACAGTGAGTCCAGAGAGTGCACTGGCACCACTGGGGATGCAGTGCAGTGAGTCCAGAGAGTGCACTGGCACCCCTGGGGATGCACTGCAGTGAGTCCATAGAGTGCACTGGCACCACTGGGGATGCAGTGCAGTGACTCCAGAGTGTGCACTGGCAAAACTGGGGATGCAGTGCAGTGAGTCCAGAGAGTGCACTGGCACCACTGGGGATGCACCCCGGTGAGTCCAGAGAGTGCACTGGCACCACTGGGGATGCACTGCAGTGAGTCCAGTGAGTGCACTGGCACCACTGGGGATGCAGTGCAGTGAGTCCAGAGAGTGCACTGGCACCAATGGGTGTGCAGTGCAGTGAGTCCAGAAAGTACCCTGGCACCACTGGGGATGCAGTGCCGTGAGTCCAGAGTGTGCACTGGCACCACTGGGGATGCTGTGCAGTGAGTCCAGAGAGTGCATTGGCACCACTGGGGATGCAGTGCAGTGAGTCCAGAGAGTGCACTGGCACCACTGGGGATGCTGTGCCGTGAGTCCAGAGAGTGCACTGGCACCACTGGGGATGCAGTGCCGTGAGTCCAGAGAGTGTACTGGCACCACTGGGGATTCAGTGCTGTCAGTCCAGAGAGTGCACTGTCACCACCGGGGATGCAGTGCCATGAGTCCAGAGAGTGCACTGTCACCCCTGGGGATGCAGTGCATTGAGTCCAGAGAGTGCTCTGGCACCACTGGGGATGCAGTGCAGTGAGTCCAGAAAGGGCACTGGCACCGCTGGAGATGCAGTGTAATGAGTCCAGAGAGTGCACTGGCACCACTGGGGATGCAGCACAGTGACTCCAGAGAGTGTACTGGCACCACTGGGGATGCACTGCAGTGAGTCCAGAGAGTGCACTGGCACCACTGGGAATAGAGTGCAGTGAGTCCAGAGAGTGCACTGGCACCACTGGGGATGCAGTGCGGTGAGTCCGAGAGTGCACTGGCACCACTGGGGATGCAGTGCAGTGAGTCCAGAGAGTGCACTGGCACCACTGGGGATGCAGTGCAGTGAGTCCAGAGAGTGCACTTGCACCACGAGTGATGCACTACAGTGAGTCCAGAGAGTGCACTGGCACCACCGAGGATGCAGTGCAGTGAGTCCAGAGAGTGCACTGGCACCACTGGGGATGCAGTGCAGTGAGTCCAGAGAGTGCACTGGCACCCCTGGGGATGCACTGCAGTGACTCCATAGAGTGCACTGGCACCACTGGGGATGCAGTGCAGTGACTCCAGAGCGTGCACTGGCACCACTGGGGATGCAGTGCAGTGAGTCCAGAGAGTGCACTGGCGCCACTGGGGATGCACCCCGTTGAGTCCAGAGAGTGCACTGGCACCACTGGGGATGCACTGCAGTGAGTCCAGAGAGTGCACTGGCACCACTGGGGATGCAGTGCAGTGAGTCCAGAGAGTGCACTGGCACCAATGGGTGTGCAGTGCAGTGAGTCCAGAAAGTACCCTGGCACCACTGGGGATGCAGTGCCGTGAGTCCAGAGTGTGCACTGGCACCACTGGGGATGCTGTGCAGTGAGTCCAGAGAGTGCATTGGCACCACTGGGGATGCAGTGCAGTGAGTCCAGAGAGTGCACTGTCACCACTGGGGATGCAGTGCCGTGAGTCCAGAGAGTGCACTGGCACCACTGGGGATGCAGTGCCGTGAGTCCAGAGAGTGTACTGGCACCACTGGGGATGCAGTGCTGTCAGTCCAGAGAGTGCACTGTCACCACCGGGGATGCAGTGCCATGAGTCCAGAGAGTGCACTGGCACCACTGGGGATGCAGTGCAGTGAGTCCAGAGAGTGCACTGGCACCACTGGGGATGCAGTGCAGTAAGTCCAGAGAGGGCACTGGCACCACTCGAGATGCAGTGTAATGAGTCCAGAGAGTGCACTGGCACCACTGGGGATGCAGCACTGTGACTCCAGAGAGTGCTCTGGCACCACTGGGGATGCACTGCAGTGAGTCCAGAGAGTGCACTGGCACCACTGGGAATAGAGTGCAGTGAGTCCAGAGAGTGCACTGTCACCAATGGGGATGCAGTGCAGTGAGTCCAGAGAGTGCACTGGCACCACTGGGGATGCAGTGCAGTGAGTCCAGAGAGTACACTGACAGCAATGGGGATGCAGTGCAGTGAGTCCAGAGAGTGCACTGGCACCACTCGGAATCAGTGCAGTGAGTTCAGAGAGTGCACTGGCACCACTGGGGATGCACTGCAGCGAGTCCAGGGAGTGCACTTGCACCACTGGGGATGCAGTGCAGTGAGTCCAGAGAGTGCACTGGCACCACTGGGGATGCAGTACAGTGAGTCCAGAGAGTGCACTGACACCACTGGGGATGCAGTGCAGTGAGTCCAGAGAGTGCACTGGCACCACTGGGGATGCAGTGCAGTGAGTCCAGAGAGTGCACTGGCACCACTGGGGATGCAATGCAGTGAGTCCAGAGAGTGCACTGGCACCACTGGGGATGCACTGCAGTGACTCCAGAGAGTGCAGTGGCACCACTGGGGATGCCGTGCAGTGAGTCCAGAGAGTGCCCTGGCACCACTGGGGATGCACTGCAGTGAGTCCAGAGAGTGCACTGGCACCACTGGGAATGCAGTGCAGTGAGTCCAGAGAGTGCAGTGGCACCACTGGGGATGCAGTGCAGTGAGTCCAGAGAGTGCACTGGCACCACTGGGGATGCAGTGCAGTGAGTCCAGAGAGTGCACTGACAGCACTGGGGATGCAGTGCAGTGAGTCCAGAGAGTGCACTGGCACCAGTGGGGATGCACTGCAGTGAGTCCAGAGAGTGCAGTGGCCCCACTGGGGATGCAATGCAGTGAGTCCAGAGAGTGCACTGGCACCACTGGGGATGCACCCCGGTGAGTCCAGAGAGTGCACTGGCACCACTGGGGATGCACCCCGTGAGTCCAGAGAGTGCACTGGCACCACTGGGATGCAGTGCAGTGAGTCCAGAGAGTGCACTGGCACCACTGGGAATTCAGTGCAGTGGGTACAGAGAGTGCACTGGCACCACTGGGGATGCACTGCAGTGAGTCCAGAGAGTGCACTGGCAGCACTGGGGATGCAGTGCAGTGACTCCATAGAGTGCACTGGCACCACTGGGGATGCAGTGCCGTGAGTTCAGAGTGTGCACTGGCACCACTGGGGATGCAGTGGAGTGAGTCCAGAGAGTGCACTGGCACCACTGGGGAGGCAGTGCAGTGAGTCCAAAGAGTGCACTGGCACCACAGGGGATGCAGTGCAGTGAGTCCAGAGAGTGCACTGGCACCACTGGGGATGCAGTGCAGTGAGTCCAGAGAGTGCACTGGCACCACTGGGGATGCACTGCAGTGAGTCCAGTGAGTCCACTGGCACCACTGGGGATGCAGTGCAATGAGTCCAGAGAGTGCACTGGCACCAATGGGTGTGCAGTGCAGTGAGTCCAGAAAGTACCCTGGCACCACTGGGGATGCAGTGCCGTGAGTCCAGAGTGTGCACTGGCACCACTGGGGATGCTGTGCAGTGAGTCCAGAGAGTGCATTGGCACCACTGGGGATGCAGTGCAGTGAGTCCAGGGAGTGCACTGTCACCACTGGGGATGCAGTGCCGTGAGTCCAGAGAGTGCACTGGCACCACTGGGGATGCAGTGCCGTGAGTCCAGAGAGTGTACTGGCACCACTGGGGATGCAGTGCTGTCAGTCCAGAGAGTGCTCTGGCACCACTGGGGATGCAGTGCCGTGAGTCCAGAGAGTGCACTGGCACCACTGGGGATGCAGTGCAGTGAGTCCAGAGAGTGCACTGGCACCACTGGGGATGCACTGCAGTGAGTCCAGAGAGTGCACTGGCACCACTGGGGATGCAGTGCAGTGAGTCCAGAGAGTGCACTGGCACCACTGGGGATGCAGTGCAGTGAGTCCAGAGAGTGCACTGACAGCACTGGGGATGCAGTGCAGTGAGTTCAGAGAGTGCACTGGCACCACTGGGGATGCAGTGCAGTGAGTCCAGAGAGTGCACTGGCCGCACTGGGGATGCAATGCAGTGAGTCCAGAGAGTGCACTGGCACCACTGGGGATGCACCCCGGTGAGTCCAGAGAGTGCACTGGCACCGCTGGGGATGCACCCCGGTGAGTCCAGAGAGTGCACTGGCACCACTGGGGATGCACCCCGGTGAGTCCAGAGAGTGCCGTGGCACCACTGGGGATGCACTGCAGTGAGTCCAGAGAGTGCACTGGCACCACTGGGGATGCACCCCGGTGAGTCCAGAGAGTGCCGTGGCACCACTGGGGATGCAGTGCAGTGAGTCCAGAGAGTGCACTGGCACCACTGGGGATGCAGTGCAGTGAGTCCAGAGAGTGCACTGACACCACTGGGGATGCAGTGCAGTGAGTCCAGAGAGTGCACTGGCACCACTGGGGATGCACTGCAGTGAGTCCAGTGAGTACACTGGCACCACTTAGGATGCAGTGTAGTGAGTCCAGAGAGTGCACTGGCACCACTGGGGATGCACTGCAGTGAGTCCAGAGAGTGCACTGGCAGCACTGGGGATGCAGTGCAGTGAGTCCAAAGAGTGTACTGGCACCACTGGGGATGCAGTGCAGTGACACCAGAGAGTGCAGTGGCACCACTGGGGATGCCGTGCAGTGTGTCCAGAGAGTGCAGTGGCACCACTGGGGATGCCATGCAGTGAGTCAAGAGTGTGCACTGGCACCACTGGGAATGCAGTGCAGTGAGTCCAGAGAGTGCACTGGCACCACTGGGGATGCAGTGCAGTGAGTCCAGAGAGTGCACTGGCACCACCGGGGATGCAGTGCAGTGAGTCCAAAGAGTGCACTGGCACCACTGGGGATGCACTGCAGTGAGTCCAGAGAGTGCACTGGAACCACTGGGAATGCAGTGCAGTGAGTCCAGAGAGTGCAGTGGCACCACTGGGGATGCAGTGCTGTGAGTCCAGAGAGTGCACTGGCACCACTGGGAATGCAGTGCAGTGAGTCCAGAGAGTGCAGTGGCACCACTGGGAATGCAGTGCAGTGAGTCCAGAGAGTGCACTGGCACCACTGGGGATGCAGTGCAGTGAGTCCAGAGAGTGCAGTGGCACCACTGGGGATGCAGTGCAGTGAGTCCAGAGAGTGCACTGGCACCACTGGGGATGCAGTGCAGTGAGTCCAGAGAGTGCACTGACAGCACTGGGGATGCAGTGCAGTGAGTCCAGAGAGTGCACTGGCACCAATGGGGATGCAGTGCAGTGAGTCCAGAGAGTGCACTGGCACCACCGGGGATGCCGTGCAGTGTGTCCAGAGAGTGCAGTGGCACCACTGGGGATGCCATGCAGTGAGTCAAGAGTGTGCACTGGCACCACTGGGAATGCAGTGCAGTGAGTCCAGAGAGTGCACTGGCACCACTGGGGATGCAGTGCAGTGAGTCCAGAGAGTGCACTGGCACCACCGGGGATGCAGTGCAGTGAGTCCAAAGAGTGCACTGGCACCACTGGGGATGCACTGCAGTGAGTCCAGAGAGTGCACTGGAACCACTGGGAATGCAGTGCAGTGAGTCCAGAGAGTGCAGTGGCACCACTGGGGATGCAGTGCTGTGAGTCCAGAGAGTGCACTGGCACCACTGGGAATGCAGTGCAGTGAGTCCAGAGAGTGCAGTGGCACCACTGGGAATGCAGTGCAGTGAGTCCAGAGAGTGCACTGGCACCACTGGGGATGCAGTGCAGTGAGTCCAGAGAGTGCAGTGGCACCACTGGGGATGCAGTGCAGTGAGTCCAGAGAGTGCACTGGCACCACTGGGGATGCAGTGCAGTGAGTCCAGAGAGTGCACTGACAGCACTGGGGATGCAGTGCAGTGAGTCCAGAGAGTGCACTGGCACCAATGGGGATGCAGTGCAGTGAGTCCAGAGAGTGCACTGGCACCACCGGGGATGCAGTGCAGTGAGTCCAAAGAGTGCACTGGCACCACTGGGGATGCAGTGCAGTGAGTCCAGAGAGTGCACTGGCACCAGTGGGGATGCAGTGCAGTGAGTCCAGAGAGTGCAGTGGCACCACTGAGGATGCAGTGCTGTGAGTGCAGAGAGTGCACTGGCACCACTGGGAATGCAGTGCAGTGAGTCCAGAGAGTGCAGTGGCACCACTGGGGATGCAGTGCAGTGAGTCCAGAGAGTGCACTGGCACCACTGGGGATGCAGTGCAGTGAGTCCAGAGAGTGCACTGACAGCACTGGGGATGCAGTGCAGTGAGTCCAGAGAGTGCACTGGCACCAGTGGGGATGCACTGCAGTGAGTCCAGAGAGTGCAGTGGCCCCACTGGGGATGCAATGCAGTGAGTCCAGAGAGTGCACTGGCACCACTGGGGATGCACCCCGGTGAGTCCAGAGAGTGCACTGGCACCACTGGGGATGCACCCCGTGAGTCCAGAGAGTGCACTGGCACCACTGGGATGCAGTGCAGTGAGTCCAGAGAGTGCACTGGCACCACTGGGAATTCAGTGCAGTGGGTACAGAGAGTGCACTGGCACCACTGGGGATGCACTGCAGTGAGTCCAGAGAGTGCACTGGCAGCACTGGGGATGCAGTGCAGTGACTCCATAGAGTGCACTGGCACCACTGGGGATGCAGTGCCGTGAGTTCAGAGTGTGCACTGGCACCACTGGGGATGCAGTGGAGTGAGTCCAGAGAGTGCACTGGCACCACTGGGGAGGCAGTGCAGTGAGTCCAAAGAGTGCACTGGCACCACAGGGGATGCAGTGCAGTGAGTCCAGAGAGTGCACTGGCACCACTGGGGATGCAGTGCAGTGAGTCCAGAGAGTGCACTGGCACCACTGGGGATGCACTGCAGTGAGTCCAGTGAGTCCACTGGCACCACTGGGGATGCAGTGCAATGAGTCCAGAGAGTGCACTGGCACCAATGGGTGTGCAGTGCAGTGAGTCCAGAAAGTACCCTGGCACCACTGGGGATGCAGTGCCGTGAGTCCAGAGTGTGCACTGGCACCACTGGGGATGCTGTGCAGTGAGTCCAGAGAGTGCATTGGCACCACTGGGGATGCAGTGCAGTGAGTCCAGGGAGTGCACTGTCACCACTGGGGATGCAGTGCCGTGAGTCCAGAGAGTGCACTGGCACCACTGGGGATGCAGTGCCGTGAGTCCAGAGAGTGTACTGGCACCACTGGGGATGCAGTGCTGTCAGTCCAGAGAGTGCTCTGGCACCACTGGGGATGCAGTGCCGTGAGTCCAGAGAGTGCACTGGCACCACTGGGGATGCAGTGCAGTGAGTCCAGAGAGTGCACTGGCACCACTGGGGATGCACTGCAGTGAGTCCAGAGAGTGCACTGGCACCACTGGGGATGCAGTGCAGTGAGTCCAGAGAGTGCACTGGCACCACTGGGGATGCAGTGCAGTGAGTCCAGAGAGTGCACTGACAGCACTGGGGATGCAGTGCAGTGAGTTCAGAGAGTGCACTGGCACCACTGGGGATGCAGTGCAGTGAGTCCAGAGAGTGCACTGGCCGCACTGGGGATGCAATGCAGTGAGTCCAGAGAGTGCACTGGCACCACTGGGGATGCACCCCGGTGAGTCCAGAGAGTGCACTGGCACCGCTGGGGATGCACCCCGGTGAGTCCAGAGAGTGCACTGGCACCACTGGGGATGCACCCCGGTGAGTCCAGAGAGTGCCGTGGCACCACTGGGGATGCACTGCAGTGAGTCCAGAGAGTGCACTGGCAGCACTGGGGATGCAGTGCAGTGACTCCATAGAGTGCACTGGCACCACTGGGGATGCAGTGCCGTGAGTCCAGAGTGTGCACTGGCACCACTGGGGATGCAGTGGAGTGAGTCCAGAGAGTGTATTGGCACCACTGGGGATGCAGTGCAGTGAGTCCAGAGAGTGCACTGGCACCACTGGGGATGCAGTGCAGTGAGTCCAGAGAGTGCACTGACACCACTGGGGATGCAGTGCAGTGAGTCCAGAGAGTGCACTGGCACCACTGGGGATGCACTGCAGTGAGTCCAGTGAGTACACTGGCACCACTTAGGATGCAGTGTAGTGAGTCCAGAGAGTGCACTGGCACCACTGGGGATGCACTGCAGTGAGTCCAGAGAGTGCACTGGCACCACTGGGGATGCAGTGCAGTGAGTCCAAAGAGTGTACTGGCACCACTGGGGATGCAGTGCAGTGACACCAGAGAGTGCAGTGGCACCACTGGGGATGCCGTGCAGTGTGTCCAGAGAGTGCAGTGGCACCACTGGGGATGCCATGCAGTGAGTCAAGAGTGTGCACTGGCACCACTGGGAATGCAGTGCAGTGAGTCCAGAGAGTGCACTGGCACCACTGGGGATGCAGTGCAGTGAGTCCAGAGAGTGCACTGGCACCACCGGGGATGCAGTGCAGTGAGTCCAAAGAGTGCACTGGCACCACTGGGGATGCACTGCAGTGAGTCCAGAGAGTGCACTGGAACCACTGGGAATGCAGTGCAGTGAGTCCAGAGAGTGCAGTGGCACCACTGGGGATGCAGTGCTGTGAGTCCAGAGAGTGCACTGGCACCACTGGGAATGCAGTGCAGTGAGTCCAGAGAGTGCAGTGGCACCACTGGGAATGCAGTGCAGTGAGTCCAGAGAGTGCACTGGCACCACTGGGGATGCAGTGCAGTGAGTCCAGAGAGTGCAGTGGCACCACTGGGGATGCAGTGCAGTGAGTCCAGAGAGTGCACTGGCACCACTGGGGATGCAGTGCAGTGAGTCCAGAGAGTGCACTGACAGCACTGGGGATGCAGTGCAGTGAGTCCAGAGAGTGCACTGGCACCAATGGGGATGCAGTGCAGTGAGTCCAGAGAGTGCACTGGCACCACCGGGGATGCAGTGCAGTGAGTCCAAAGAGTGCAGTGGCACCACTGGGGATGCAGTGCAGTGAGTCCAGAGAGTGCACTGGCACCACTGGGAATGCAGTGCAGTGAGTCCAGAGAGTGCAGTGGCGCTTCTGAGGATGCAGTGCTGTGAGTGCAGAGAGTGCACTGGCACCACTGGGAATGCAGTGCAGTGAGTCCAGAGAGTGCAGTGGCACCACTGGGGATGCAGTGCAGTGAGTCCAGAGAGTGCACTGGCACCACTGGGGATGCAGTGCAGTGAGTCCAGAGAGTGCACTGACAGCACTGGGGATGCAGTGCAGTGAGTCCAGAGAGTGCACTGGCACCAGTGGGGATGCACTGCAGTGAGTCCAGAGAGTGCAGTGGCCCCACTGGGGATGCAATGCAGTGAGTCCAGAGAGTGCACTGGCACCACTGGGGATGCACTGCAGTGAGTCCAGAGAGTGCACTGGCACCACTGGGAATGCAGTGCAGTGAGTCCAGAGAGTGCAGTGGCACCACTGGGGATGCAGTGCTGTGAGTGCAGAGAGTGCACTGGCACCACCGGGAATTCAGTGCAGTGAGTCCAAAGAGTGCACTGGCACCACTGGGGATGCACTGCAGTGAGTCCAGAGAGTGCACTGGAACCACTGGGGATGCAGTGCAGTGAGTCCAGAGAGTGCCCTGGCACAACTGGGGATGCAGTACAGTGAGTTCAGAGAATACACTGGCACCACTGAGGATGCAGTGCAGTGAGTCCAGAGAGTGCACTGGCACCACTGGGGATGCAGTGCAGTGAGTCCAGAGAGTGCACTGGCACCACCGGGGATGCAGTGCAGTGAGTCCAGAGAGTGCACTTGCACCAATGGGGATGCACTGCAGTGAGTCCAGAGAGTGCACTGGAACCATTGGGGATGCAGTGCAGTGAGTCCAGAGAGTGCCCTGGCACCACTGGGGATGCAGTGCCGTGAGTCCAGAGAGTGCACTGGCACCACTGGGGATGCCGTGCAGTGAGTCCAGAGAGTGCACTGGCACCACTGGGGATGCACTGCAGAGAGTCCAGAGAGTGCACTGGCACCACTGGGGATGCACTGCAGAGAGTCCAGAGAGTGCACTGGCACCTCTGGGGATGCAGTGCAGTGAGTCCAGAGAGTGCACTGGCACCACTGGGGATGCAGTGCAGTGAGTCCAGAGAGTGCACTGGCACCACGAGTGATGCACTACAGTGAGTCCAGAGAGTGCACTGGCACCACTGGGGATGCAGTGCAGTGAGTCCAGAGAGTGCACTGGCACCACGAGTGATGCACTACAGTGAGTCCAGAGAGTGCACTGGCACCACTGGGGATGCAGTGCAGTGAGTCCAGAGAGTGCAGTGGCACCACTGGGGATGCAGTGCAGTGAGTCCAGAGAGTGCACTGGCACCACTGGGTATGCAGTGCAGTGAGTCCAGAGAGTGCACTGGCACCCCTGGGGATGCAGTGCAGTGAGTCCAGAGAGTGCACTGGCACCACTGGGGATGCACTGCAGTGATTCCAGAGAGTGCACTGGCACCACTGGGGATGCACTGCAGTGACTCCAAAGAGTGCACTGGCACCCCTGGGGATGCACTGCAGTGAGTCCAGAGAGTGCACTGGCACCACTGGGGATGCAGTGCAGTGAGTCCAGAGAGTGCACTGGCACCACTGGGGATGGTCATTAGTGAGTCCAGAGAGTGCACTGGCACCAATGGGGATGCAGTGCAGTGAGTCCAGAGAGTGCACTGGCACCCCTGGAGATGCAGTGCAGTGACTCCATAGAGTGCACTGGCACCAATGGGGATGCAGTGCAGTGATCCACAGAGTGCACTGGCACCACTGGGGATGCACCCTGGTGAGTCCAGAGAGTGCACTGGCACCACTGGGTATGCAGTGCAGTGAGTCCAGAGAGTGCACTGGCACCACTGGGGATGCAGTGCAGTGAGTCCAGAGAGTGCACTGGAAACACTGGGGATGCAGTGCAGTGAGTCCAGAGAGTACACTGGCACCACTGGGGATGCAGGTGCAGTGAGTCCAGAGAGTGCACTGGGACCACTGGGGATGCAGTGCAGTGAGTCCAGAGAGTGCTCTGGCACCACTGGGGATGCAGTGCAGTGATTCCAGAGAGTACCCTGGCACCACTGGGGATGCAGTGCAGTGAGCCCAGAGAGTGCACTGGCACCACTGGGGATGCAGTGCCGTGAGTCCAGAGAGTGCACTAGCACCACTGGGGATGCAGTGCCGTGAGTCCAGAGTGTGCACTGGCACCACTGGGGATGCAGTGCCGTGAGTCCAGAGAGTGCACTGGCACCACTGGGGATGCAGTGCAGTGAGTCCAGAGAGTGCACTGGCACCACTGGGGATGCATTGCAGTGAGTCCAGAGAGTGCACTGGCACCACTGGGGATGCAGTGCAGTGAGTCCAGAGAGTGCACTGGCACCACCGGGAATTCAGTGCAGTGAGTCCAAAGAGTGCACTGGCAGCACTTCGGATGCAGTGCAGTGAGTCCAGAGAGTGCACTGGCACCACTGGGGATGCAGTGCAGTGAGTCCAGAGAGTGCACTGGAAACACTGGGGATGCAGTGCAGTGAGTCCAGAGAGTGCACTGGCACCACTGGGGATGCAGTGCAGTGAGTCCAGAGAGTACACTGGCACCACTGGGGATGCAGTGCCGTGAGTCCAGAGAGTGCACTGGCACCACTGGGGATGCAGTGCCGTGAGTCCAGAGAGTGCACTGGCACCACCGGGGACGCAGTGCAGTGAGTCCAGAGAGTGCACTGGCACCACTGGGGATACACTGCAGAGAGTCCAGAGAGTGCACTGGCACCACTGGGGATGCACTGCAGTGAGTCCAGAGAGTGCACTGGCACCAGTGGGGATGCAGTGCAGTGAGTCCAGAGAGTGCCCTGGCACCACTGGGGATGCAGTGCAGTGAGTCCAGAGAGTACCCTGGCACCAGAGTGGATGAAGTGCAGTGAGTCCAGAGAGTGCACTGGCACCACTGGGGATGCAGTGCAGTGAGTCGAGAGAGTACCCTGGAACCAGTGGGGATGCAGTGCAGTGAGTCCAGAGAGTTCACTGGCACCACTGGGGATGCAGTGCCGTGAGTCCAGAGAGTGCACTAGCACCACTGGGGATGCAGTGCCGTGAGTCCACAGTGTGCACTGGCACCACTGGGGATGCAGTGCAGTGAGTCCAAAGAGTGCACTGGCACCACTGGGGATGCAGTGCAGTGAGACTAGAGAGTGCACTGGCACCACTGGGGATGCAGTGCAGTGAGTCCAGAGAGTGCACTGGCACCACTGGGGATGCAGTGCAGTGAGTCCAGAGAGTGCACTGGCACCACGAGTGATGCACTACAGTGAGTCCAGAGAGTGCACTGGCACCACTGGGGATGCAGTGCAGTGAGTCCAGAGAGTGCACTGTCTCCACTGGGGATGCAGTGTAGTGAGTCCAGAGAGTGCACTGGCACCACTGGGGATGCACTGCAGTGAGTCCAGAGAGTGCACTGGCACCACTGGGGATGCAGTGCTGTGTCCAGAGAGTGCACTGGCACCACTGGGGATGCAGTGCGGTAAGTCCAGAGAGTGCACTGGCACCACTGGGGATGCAGTGCGGTGAGTCCAGAGAGTGCACTGGCACCATAGGGGATGCAGTGCCGTGAGTCCAGAGAGTGCATTGGCACCACTGGGGATGCAGTGCAGTGAGTCCAGAGAGTGCACTGGCACCACTGGGAATTCAGTGCAGTGGGTACAGAGAGTGCACTGGCACCACTGGGGATGCACTGCAGTGACTCAAGAGAGTGCACTGTCACCACTGGGGATGCAGTGCAGTGAGTGCAGAGAGTGCACTGGCACCACTGGGGATGCAGTGCAGTGAGTCCAGAGAGTACCCTGGCACCAGTGGGGATGCAGTGCAGTGAGTCCAGAGAGTGCACTGGCACCACTGGGGATGCAATGCAGTGAGTCCAGAGAGTGCACTGGCACCACTGGGGATGCACTGCAGTGACTACAGAGAGTGCAGTGGCACCACTGGGGATGCCGTGCAGTGAGTCCAGAGAGTGCCCTGGCACCACCTGGGATGCACTGCAGTGAGTCCAGAGAGTGCACTGGCACCACTGGGAATGCAGTGCAGTGAGTCCAGAGAGTGCAGTGGCACCACTGGGGATGCAGTGCAGTGAGTCCAGAGAGTGCACTGGCACCACTGGGGATGCAGTGCCGTGAGTCCAGAGAGTGCACTGGCACCACTGGGGATGCAGTGCAGTGAGTCCAGAGAGTGCACTGGCACCACTGGGGATGCAGTGCAGTGAGTCCAGAGAGTGCACTGACAGCACTGGGGATGCAGTGCAGTGAGTCCAGAGAGTGCACTGGCACCAGTGGGGATGCACTTCAGTGAGTCCAGAGAGTGCAGTGGCCCCACTGGGGATGCAATGCAGTGAGGCCAGAGAGTGCACTGGCACCACTGGGGATGCACCCCGGTCAGTCCAGAGAGTGCACTGGCACCACTGGGGATGCACCCCATGAGTCCAGAGAGTGCACTGGCACCACTGGGATGCAGTGGAGTGAGTCCAGAGAGTGCACTGGCACCACTGGGGATGCACTGCAGTGAGTCCAGAGAGTGCACTGGCAGCACTGGGGATGCAGTGCAGTGACTCCATAGAGTGCACTGGCACCACTGGGGATGCAGTGCCGTGAGTTCAGAGTGTGCACTGTCACCACTGGGGATGCACTGCAGTGAGTCCAGAGAGTGCACTGGCAGCACTGGGGATGCAGTGCAGTGATTCCATAGAGTGCACTGGCACCAATGGGGATGCAGTGCAGTGATCCATAGAGAGCACTGGCACCACTGGGGATGCACCCCGGTGAGTCCAGAGAGTGCACTGGCACCACTAGGTATGCAGTGCAGTGAGTCCAGAGAGTGGACTGGCACCACTGGGGATGCTCATTAGTGAGTCCAGAGAGTACAGTGGCACCACCTGGGATGCACTGCAGTGAGTCCAGAGAGTGCACTGGCACCACTGGGGATGCAGTGCAGTGAGTCCAGAGAGTACCCTGGCACCAGTGGGGATGCAGTGCAGTGAGTCCAGAGAGTGCACTGGCACCACTGGGGATGCAGTGCCGTGAGTCCAGAGAGTGCACTAGCACCACTGGGGATGCAGTGCCGTGAGTCCAGAGTGTGCACTGGCAGCACTGGGGATGCACTGCAGTGAGTCCAGAGAGTGCACTGGCACCACTGGGGATGCACTGCAGTGAGTCCAAAGAGTGCACAGGCACCACTGGGGATGCAGTGCCGTGAGTCCAGAGAGTGCCCTGGCACCACTGGGGATGCAGAGCTGTGAGTCCAGAGAGTGCACTGGCACCACCGGGAATTCAGTGCAGTGAGTCCAAAGAGTGCACTGGCAGCACTGGGGATGCAGTGCAGTGAGTCCAGAGAGTGCACTGGCACCACTGGGGATGCAGTGCAGTGAGTCCAGAGAGTGCACTGGCACCAGTGGGGATGCAGTGCAGTGAGTCCAGAGAATACACTGGCACCACTGGGGATGCAGTGCCGTGAGTCCAGAGAGTGCACTGGCACCACTGGGGATGCAGTGCAGTGAGTCCAGAGAGTGCACTGGCACCACTGGGGATGCAGTGCCGTGAGTCCAGAGAGTGCACTGGCACCACCGGGGATGCAGTGCAGTGAGTCCAGAGAGTGCACTGGCACCACTGGGGATGCATTCCAGTGAGTCCAGAGAGTTCACTGGCACCACTGGGGATGCAGTGCAGTGAGTCCAGAGAGTGCACTGGCACCACCGGGAATTCAGTGCAGTGAGTCCAAAGAGTGCACTGGCACCACTGGGGATGCAGTGCAGTGAGTCCAGAGAGTGCACTGGCACCACTGGGGATGCAGTGCAGTGATTCCAGAGAGTGCACTGGCACCACTGGGGATGCACTGCAGTGACTCCAAAGAGTGCACTGGCACCCCTGGGGATGCACTGCAGTGAGTCCAGAGAGTGCACTGGCACCACTGGGGATGCAGTGCAGTGAGTCCAGAGAGTGCACTGGCACCACTGGGGATGGTCATTAGTGAGTCCAGAGAGTGCACTGGCACCAATGGGGATGCAGTGCAGTGAGTCCAGAGAGTGCACTGGCACCCCTGGAGATGCAGTGCAGTGACTCCATAGAGTGCACTGGCACCAATGGGGATGCAGTGCAGTGATCCACAGAGTGCACTGGCACCACTGGGGATGCAGTGCTGTCAGTCCAGAGAGTGTACTGGCACCACTGGGTATGCAGTGCAGTGAGTCCAGAGAGTGCACTGGCACCACTGGGGATGCAGTGCAGTGAGTCCAGAGAGTGCACTGGCACCACTGGGGATGCAGTGCAGTGATTCCAGAGAGTACCCTGGCACCACTGGGGATGCAGTGCAGTGAGCCCAGAGAGTGCACTGGCACCACTGGGGATGCAGTGCCGTGAGTCCAGAGAGTGCACTAGCACCACTGGGGATGCAGTGCCGTGAGTCCAGAGTGTGCACTGGCACCACTGGGGATGCAGTGGAGTGAGTCCAGAGAGTGCACGGGCACCACTGGGGATGCAGTGCAGTGAGTCCAGAGAGTGCACTGGCACCACTGGGGATGCATTGCAGTGAGTCCAGAGAGTGCCCTGGCACCACTGGGGATGCATTGCAGTGAGTCCAGAGAGTGCACTGGCACCACTGGGGATGCAGTGCAGTGAGTCCAAAGAGTGCACTGGCCGCACTGGGGATGCAGTGCAGTGAGTCCAGAGAGTGCACTGGCACCACTGGGGATGCAGTGCAGTGAGTCCAGAGAGTGCACTGGAAACACTGCGGATGCAGTGCAGTGAGTCCAGAGAGTGCACTGGCACCACTGGGGATGCAGTGCAGAGAGTCCAGAGAGTACACTGGCACCACTGGGGATGCAGTGCAGTGAGTCCAGAGAGTGCACTGGCACCACTGAGGATGCAGTGCAGTGAGTCCAGAGAGTGCACTGGCACCACTGGGGATGCAGTGCCGTGAGTCCAGAGAGTGCACTGGCACCACCGGGGACGCAGTGCAGTGAGTCCAGAGAGTGCACTGGCACCACTGGGGATACACTGCAGAGAGTCCAGAGAGTGCACTGGCACCACTGGGGATGCATTGCAGTGAGTCCAGATAGTGCACTGGCACCACTGGGGATGCACTGCAGTGAGTCCAGAGAGTGCCCTGGCACCACTGGGGATGCAGTGCAGTGAGTCCAGAGAGTGCACTGGCACCACGAGTGATGCACTACAGTGAGTCCAGAGAGTGCACTGGCACCACTGGGGATGCAGTGCAGTGAGTCCAGAGAGTGCCCTGTCTCCACTGGGGATGCAGTGTAGTGAGTCCAGAGAGTGCACTGGCACCACTGGGGATGCAGTGCGGTGAGTCCAGAGAGTGCACTGGCACCACTGGGGATGCAGTGCGGTGAGTCCAGAGAGTGCACTGGCACCACTGGGGATGCAGTGCCGTGAGTCCAGAGAGTGCACTGGCACCACTTGGGATGCAGTGCAGTGAGTCCAGAGAGTGCACTGGCACCACTGGGAATTCAGTGCAGTGGGTACAGAGAGTGCACTGGCACCACTGGGGATGCAGTGCAGTGAGTCCAGAGAGTGCACTGGCACCACTGGGAATGCAGTGCAGTGACTCCAGAGAGTACCCTGGCACCACTGGGGATGCAGTGCAGTGAGTACAGAGAGTTCACTGGCACCACTGGGGATGCAGTGCCGTGAGTCCAGAGAGTGCACTGGCACCACCGGGGATGCAGTGCAGTGAGTCCAGAGAGTGCACTGGCACCACTGGGGATGCACTGCAGAGAGTCCAGAGAGTGCACTGGCACCACTGGGGATGCAGTGCGGTGAGTCCAGAGAGTGCACTGGCACCTCTGGGGATGCAGTGCAGTGAGTCCAGAGCGTACCCTGGCACCAGTGGGGATGCAGTACAGTGAGTCCAGAGAGTGCACTGGCACCAGTGGGGATGCAGTGCAGTGAGTCCAGAGAGTGCACTGGCACCACTGGGGATGCACTGCAGTGAGTCCAGAGAGTACCCTGGCACCAGTGGGGATGCAGTGCAGTGAGTCCAGAGAGTTCACTGGCACCACTGGGGATGCAGTGCCGTGAGTCCAGAGAGTGCACTAGCACCACTGGGGATGAAGTGCCGTGAGTCCACAGTGTGCACTGGCACCACTGGGGATGCAGTGCAGTGAGTCCAGAGAGTGCACTGGCACCACTGGGGATACACTGCAGAGAGTCCAGAGAGTGCACTGGCACCACTGGGGATGCATTGCAGTGAGTCCAGAGAGTGCACTGGCACCACTGGGGATGCACTGCAGTGAGTCCAGAGAGTGCCCTGGCACCACTGGGGATGCAGTGCAGTGAGTCCAGAGAGTGCACTGGCACCACGAGTGATGCACTACAGTGAGTCCAGAGAGTGCACTGGCACCACTGGGGATGCAGTGCAGTGAGTCCAGAGAGTGCCCTGTCTCCACTGGGGATGCAGTGTAGTGAGTCCAGAGAGTGCACTGGCACCACTGGGGATGCAGTGCGGTGAGTCCAGAGAGTGCACTGGCACCACTGGGGATGCAGTGCGGTGAGTCCAGAGAGTGCACTGGCACCACTGGGGATGCAGTGCCGTGAGTCCAGAGAGTGCACTGGCACCACTTGGGATGCAGTGCAGTGAGTCCAGAGAGTGCACTGGCACCACTGGGAATTCAGTGCAGTGGGTACAGAGAGTGCACTGGCACCACTGGGGATGCAGTGCAGTGAGTCCAGAGAGTGCACTGGCACCACTGGGAATGCAGTGCAGTGACTCCAGAGAGTACCCTGGCACCAGTGGGGATGCAGTGCAGTGAGTACAGAGAGTTCACTGGCACCACTGGGGATGCAGTGCCGTGAGTCCAGAGAGTGCACTGGCACCACCGGGGATGCAGTGCAGTGAGTCCAGAGAGTGCACTGGCACCACTGGGGATGCACTGCAGAGAGTCCAGAGAGTGCACTGGCACCACTGGGGATGCAGTGCGGTGAGTCCAGAGAGTGCACTGGCACCTCTGGGGATGCAGTGCAGTGAGTCCAGAGCGTACCCTGGCACCAGTGGGGATGCAGTACAGTGAGTCCAGAGAGTGCACTGGCACCAGTGGGGATGCAGTGCAGTGAGTCCAGAGAGTGCACTGGCACCACTGGGGATGCACTGCAGTGAGTCCAGAGAGTACCCTGGCACCAGTGGGGATGCAGTGCAGTGAGTCCAGAGAGTTCACTGGCACCACTGGGGATGCAGTGCCGTGAGTCCAGAGAGTGCACTAGCACCACTGGGGATGAAGTGCCGTGAGTCCACAGTGTGCACTGGCACCACTGGGGATGCAGTGCAGTGAGTCCAGAGAGTGCACTGGCACCACTGGGGATGCATTGCAGTGAGTCCAGAGAGTGCACTGGCACCACTGGGGATGCAGTGCAGTGAGTCCAGAGAGTGCACTGGCACCACTGGGGATGCACTGCAGTGACTCCAAAGAGTGCACTGGCACCCCTGGGGATGCACTGCAGTGACTCCAGAGATTGCACTGGCACCACTGGGGATGCAGTGCAGTGATCCAGAGAGTGCACTGGCACCACTGGGGATGCAGTGCAGTGAGTCCAGAGAGTGCACTGGCACCACTGGGGATGGTCATTAGTGAGTCCAGAGAGTGCACTGGCACCAATGGGGATGCAGTGCAGTGATCCAGAGAGTGCACTGGCACCACTGGGGATGCACCCCGGTGAGTCCAGAGAGTGCACTGGCACCACTGGGGATGCAGTGGAGTGAGTCCAGAGAGTGCACTGGCACCACTGGGGATGCACTGCAGTGAGTCCAGAGAGTGCACTGGCAGCACTGGGGATGCAGTGCAGTGACTCCATAGAGTGCACTGGCACCACTGGGGATGCAGTGCCGTGAGTTCAGAGTGTGCACTGGCACCACTGGGGATGCAGTGGAGTGAGTCCAGAGAGTGCACTGGCACCACTGGGGAGGCAGTGCAGTGAGTCCAGAGAGTGCACTGGAACCACAGGGGATGCAGTGCAGTGAGTCCAGAGAGTGCACTGGCACCACTGGGGATGCAGTGCAGTGAGTCCAGAGAGTGCACTGGCACCACTGGGGATGCAGTGCAGTGAGTCCAGTGAGTGCACTGGCACCACTGGGGATGCAGTGCAATGAGTCCAGAGAGTGCACTGGCACCAATGGCTGTGCAGTGCAGTGAGTCCAGGGAGTGCACTGGCACCACTGGGGATGCAGTGCGGTGAGTCCAGAGAGTGCACTGGCACCACTGGGGATGCAGTGCCGTGAGTCCAGAGAGTGTACTGGCACCACTGGGGATGCAGTGCTGTCAGTCCAGAGAGTGCTCTGGCACCACTGGGGATGCAGTGCCGTGAGTCCAGAGAGTGCACTGGCACCACTGGGGATGCAGTGCAGTGAGTCCAGAGAGTGCACTGGCACCACTGGGGATGCACTGCAGTGAGTCCAGAGAGTGCACTGGCACCACTGGGGATGCAGTGCAGTGAGTCCAGAGAGTGCACTGGCACCACTGGGGATGCAGTGCAGTGAGTCCAGAGAGTGCACTGACAGCACTGGGGATGCAGTGCAGTGAGTTCAGAGAGTGCACTGGCACCACTGGGGATGCAGTGCAGTGAGTCCAGAGAGTGCACTGGCCGCACTGGGGATGCAATGCAGTGAGTCCAGAGAGTGCACTGGCACCACTGGGGATGCACCCCGGTGAGTCCAGAGAGTGCACTGGCACCACTGGGGAAGCACCCCGGTGAGTCCAGAGAGTGCACTGGCACCACTGGGGATGCACCCCGGTGAGTCCAGAGAGTGCACTGGCACCACTGGGGATGCAGTGCAGTGAGTCCAGAGAGTGCACTGGCAGCACTGGGGATGCAGTGCAGTGACTCCATAGAGTGCACTGGCACCACTGGGGATGCAGTGCCGTGAGTCCAGAGTGTGCACTGGCACCACTGGGGATGCAGTGGAGTGAGTCCAGAGAGTGTACTGGCACCACTGGGGAGGCAGTGCAGTGAGTCCAAAGAGTGCACTGGCACCACTGGGGATGCAGTGCAGTGAGTCCAGAGAGTGCACTGGCACCACTGGGGATGCAGTGCGGTGAGTCCAGAGAGTGCACTGACACCACTGGGGATGCAGTGCAGTGAGTCCAGAGAGTGCACTGGCAGCACTGGGGATGCACTGCAGTGAGTCCAGTGAGTACACTGGCACCACTTAGGATGCAGTGCAGTGAGTCCAGAGAGTGCACTGGCACCACTGGGGATGCACTGCAGTGAGTCCAGAGAGTGCACTGGCACCACTGGGGATGCAGTGCAGTGAGTCCAAAGAGTGTACTGGCACCACTGGGGATGCAGTGCAGTGACACCAGAGAGTGCAGTGGCACCACTGGGGATGCCGTGCAGTGTGTCCAGAGAGTGCAGTGGCACCACTGGGGATGCACTGCAGTGAGTCAAGAGAGTGCACTGGCACCACTGGGGATGCAGTGCAGTGAGTCCAGAGAGTGCACTGGCACCACTGGGGATGCAGTGCCGTGAGTCCAGAGAGTGCACTGGCACCACTGGGGATGCAGTGCAGTGAGTCCAGAGAGTGCACTGGCACCACTGGGGATGCAGTGCTGTGAGTCCAGAGAGTGCACTGACAGCACTGGGGATGCAGTGCAGTGAGTCCAGAGAGTGCACTGGCACCAGTGGGGATGCACTGCAGTGAGTCCAGAGAGTGCAGTGGCCCCACTGGGGATGCAATGCAGTGAGGCCAGAGAGTGCACTGGCACCACTGGGGATGCACCCCGGTCAGTCCAGAGAGTGCACTGGCACCACTGGGGATGCACCCCGTGAGTCCAGAGAGTGCACTGGCACCACTGGGATGCAGTGGAGTGAGTCCAGAGAGTGCACTGGCACCACTGGGGATGCACTGCAGTGAGTCCAAAGAGTGCACTGGCAGCACTGGGGATGCAGTGCAGTGACTCCATAGAGTGCACTGGCACCACTGGGGATGCAGTGCCGTGAGTTCAGAGTGTGCACTGTCACCACTGGGGATGCAGTGGAGTGAGTCCAGAGAGTGCACTGGCACCACTGGGGAGGCAGTGCAGTGAGTCCAGAGAGTGCACTGGCACCCCTGGGGATGCAGTGCAGTGATTCCATAGAGTGCACTGGCACCAATGGGGATGCAGTGCAGTGATCCATAGAGAGCACTGGCACCACTGGGGATGCACCCCGGTGAGTCCAGAGAGTGCACTGGCACCACTAGGTATGCAGTGCAGTGAGTCCAGAGAGTGGACTGGCACCACTGGGGATGCTCATTAGTGAGTCCAGAGAGTACAGTGGCACCACCTGGGATGCACTGCAGTGAGTCCAGAGAGTGCACTGGCACCACTGGGGATGCAGTGCAGTGAGTCCAGAGAGTACCCTGGCACCAGTGGGGATGCAGTTCAGTGAGTCCAGAGAGTGCACTGGCACCACCGGGAATTCAGTGCAGTGAGTCCAAAGAGTGCACTGGCAGCACTGGGGATGCAGTGCAGTGAGTCCAGAGAGTGCACTGGCACCACTGGGGATGCAGTGCAGTGAGTCCAGAGAGTGCACTGGCACCAGTGGGGATGCAGTGCAGTGAGTCCAGAGAATACACTGGCACCACTGGGGATGCAGTGCCGTGAGTCCAGAGAGTGCACTGGCACCACTGGGGATGCAGTGCAGTGAGTCCAGAGAGTGCACTGGCACCACTGGGGATGCAGTGCCGTGAGTCCAGAGAGTGCACTGGCACCACCGGGGATGCAGTGCAGTGAGTCCAGAGAGTGCACTGGCACCACTGGGGATGCATTCCAGTGAGTCCAGAGAGTTCACTGGCACCACTGGGGATGCAGTGCAGTGAGTCCAGAGAGTGCACTGGCAGCACCGGGAATTCAGTGCAGTGAGTCCAAAGAGTGCACTGGCAGCACTGGGGATGCAGTGCAGTGAGTCCAGAGAGTGCACTGGCACCACTGGGGATGCAGTGCAGTGAGTCCAGAGAGTGCACTGGCACCACTGGGGATGCAGTGCAGTGATTCCAGAGAGTGCACTGGCACCACTGGGGATGCACTGCAGTGACTCCAAAGAGTGCACTGGCACCCCTGGGGATGCAGTGCAGTGAGTCCAGAGAGTGCACTGGCACCACTGGGGATGCAGTGCAGTGAGTCCAGAGAGTGCACTGGCACCACTGGGGATGGTCATTAGTGAGTCCAGAGAGTGCACTGGCACCAATGGGGATGCAGTGCAGTGAGTCCAGAGAGTGCACTGGCACCCCTGGAGATGCAGTGCAGTGACTCCATAGAGTGCACTGGCACCAATGGGGATGCAGTGCAGTGATCCACAGAGTGCACTGGCACCACTGGGGATGCAGTGCTGTCAGTCCAGAGAGTGTACTGGCACCACTGGGTATGCAGTGCAGTGAGTCCAGAGAGTGCACTGGCACCACTGGGGATGCAGTGCAGTGAGTCCAGAGAGTGCACTGGCACCACTGGGGATGCAGTGCAGTGATTCCAGAGAGTACCCTGGCACCACTGGGGATGCAGTGCAGTGAGCCCAGAGAGTGCACTGGCACCACTGGGGATGCAGTGCCGTGAGTCCAGAGAGTGCACTAGCACCACTGGGGATGCAGTGCCGTGAGTCCAGAGTGTGCACTGGCACCACTGGGGATGCAGTGGAGTGAGTCCAGAGAGTGCACGGGCACCACTGGGGATGCAGTGCAGTGAGTCCAGAGAGTGCACTGGCACCACTGGGGATGCATTGCAGTGAGTCCAGAGAGTGCCCTGGCACCACTGGGGATGCATTGCAGTGAGTCCAGAGAGTGCACTGGCACCACTGGGGATGCAGTGCAGTGAGTCCAAAGAGTGCACTGGCAGCACTGGGGATGCAGTGCAGTGAGTCCAGAGAGTGCACTGGCACCACTGGGGATGCAGTGCAGTGAGTCCAGAGAGTGCACTGGAAACACTGCGGATGCAGTGCAGTGAGTCCAGAGAGTGCACTGGCACCACTGGGGATGCAGTGCAGAGAGTCCAGAGAGTACACTGGCACCACTGGGGATGCAGTGCAGTGAGTCCAGAGAGTGCACTGGCACCACTGAGGATGCAGTGCAGTGAGTCCAGAGAGTGCACTGGCACCACTGGGGATGCAGTGCCGTGAGTCCAGAGAGTGCACTGGCACCACCGGGGACGCAGTGCAGTGAGTCCAGAGAGTGCACTGGCACCACTGGGGATACACTGCAGAGAGTCCAGAGAGTGCACTGGCACCACTGGGGATGCATTGCAGTGAGTCCAGAGAGTGCACTGGCACCACTGGGGATGCAGTGCCGTGAGTCCAGAGAGTGCCCTGGCACCACTGGGGATGCAGTGCAGTGAGTCCAGAGAGTGCACTGGCACCACGAGTGATGCACTACAGTGAGTCCAGAGAGTGCACTGGCACCACTGGGGATGCAGTGCAGTGAGTCCAGAGAGTGCCCTGTCTCCACTGGGGATGCAGTGTAGTGAGTCCAGAGAGTGCACTGGCACCACTGGGGATGCAGTGCGGTGAGTCCAGAGAGTGCACTGGCACCACTGGGGATGCAGTGCGGTGAGTCCAGAGAGTGCACTGGCACCACTGGGGATGCAGTGCCGTGAGTCCAGAGAGTGCACTGGCACCACTTGGGATGCAGTGCAGTGAGTCCAGAGAGTGCACTGGCACCACTGGGAATTCAGTGCAGTGGGTACAGAGAGTGCACTGGCACCACTGGGGATGCAGTGCAGTGAGTCCAGAGAGTGCACTGGCACCACTGGGAATGCAGTGCAGTGACTCCAGAGAGTACCCTGGCACCAGTGGGGATGCAGTGCAGTGAGTACAGAGAGTGCACTGGCACCACTGGGGATGCAGTGCGGTGAGTCCAGAGAGTGCACTGGCACCTCTGGGGATGCAGTGCAGTGAGTCCAGAGCGTACCCTGGCACCAGTGGGGATGCAGTACAGTGAGTCCAGAGAGTGCACTGGCACCACTGGGGATGCAGTGCAGTGAGTCCAGAGAGTGCACTGGCACCACTGGGGATGCACTGCAGTGAGTCCAGAGAGTACCCTGGCACCAGTGGGGATGCAGTGCAGTGAGTCCAGAGAGTTCACTGGCACCACTGGGGATGCAGTGCCGTGAGTCCAGAGAGTGCACTAGCACCACTGGGGATGAAGTGCCGTGAGTCCACAGTGTGCACTGGCACCACTGGGGATGCAGTGCAGTGAGTCCAGAGAGTGCACTGGCACCACTGGGGATGCAGTGCAGTGAGTCCAGAGAGTGCACTGGCACCACTGGGGATGCAGTGCAGTGAGTCCAGAGAGTGCACTGGCACCACTGGGGATGCACTGCAGTGACTCCAAAGAGTGCACTGGCACCCCTGGGGATGCACTGCAGTGACTCCAGAGATTGCACTGGCACCACTGGGGATGCAGTGCAGTGATCCAGAGAGTGCACTGGCACCACTGGGGATGCAGTGCAGTGAGTCCAGAGAGTGCACTGGCACCACTGGGGATGGTCATTAGTGAGTCCAGAGAGTGCACTGGCACCAATGGGGATGCAGTGCAGTGAGTCCAGAGAGTGCACTGGCACCACTGGGGATGCACCCCGGTGAGTCCAGAGAGTGCACTGGCACCACTGGGGATGCAGTGGAGTGAGTCCAGAGAGTGCACTGGCACCACTGGGGATGCACTGCAGTGAGTCCAGAGAGTGCACTGGCAGCACTGGGGATGCAGTGCAGTGACTCCATAGAGTGCACTGGCACCACTGGGGATGCAGTGCCGTGAGTTCAGAGTGTGCACTGGCACCACTGGGGATGCAGTGGAGTGAGTCCAGAGAGTGCACTGGCACCACTGGGGAGGCAGTGCAGTGAGTCCAGAGAGTGCACTGGAACCACAGGGGATGCAGTGCAGTGAGTCCAGAGAGTGCACTGGCACCACTGGGGATGCAGTGCAGTGAGTCCAGAGAGTGCACTGGCACCACTGGGGATGCAGTGCAGTGAGTCCAGTGAGTGCACTGGCACCACTGGGGATGCAGTGCAATGAGTCCAGAGAGTCCACTGGCACCAATGGGTGTGCAGTGCAGTGAGTCCAGGGAGTGCACTGGCACCACTGGGGATGCAGTGCGGTGAGTCCAGAGAGTGCACTGGCACCACTGGGGATGCAGTGCCGTGAGTCCAGAGAGTGTACTGGCACCACTGGGGATGCAGTGCTGTCAGTCCAGAGAGTGCTCTGGCACCACTGGGGATGCAGTGCCGTGAGTCCAGAGAGTGCACTGGCACCACTGGGGATGCAGTGCAGTGAGTCCAGAGAGTGCACTGGCACCACTGGGGATGCACTGCAGTGAGTCCAGAGAGTGCACTGGCACCACTGGGGATGCAGTGCAGTGAGTCCAGAGAGTGCACTGGCACCACTGGGGATGCAGTGCAGTGAGTCCAGAGAGTGCACTGACAGCACTGGGGATGCAGTGCAGTGAGTTCAGAGAGTGCACTGGCACCACTGGGGATGCAGTGCAGTGAGTCCAGAGAGTGCACTGGCCGCACTGGGGATGCAATGCAGTGAGTCCAGAGAGTGCACTGGCACCACTGGGGATGCACCCCGGTGAGTCCAGAGAGTGCACTGGCACCACTGGGGAAGCACCCCGGTGAGTCCAGAGAGTGCACTGGCACCACTGGGGATGCACCCCGGTGAGTCCAGAGAGTGCACTGGCACCACTGGGGATGCAGTGCAGTGAGTCCAGAGAGTGCACTGGCAGCACTGGGGATGCAGTGCAGTGACTCCATAGAGTGCACTGGCACCACTGGGGATGCAGTGCCGTGAGTCCAGAGTGTGCACTGGCACCACTGGGGATGCAGTGGAGTGAGTCCAGAGAGTGTACTGGCACCACTGGGGAGGCAGTGCAGTGAGTCCAAAGAGTGCACTGGCACCACTGGGGATGCAGTGCAGTGAGTCCAGAGAGTGCACTGGCACCACTGGGGATGCAGTGCGGTGAGTCCAGAGAGTGCACTGACACCACTGGGGATGCAGTGCAGTGAGTCCAGAGAGTGCACTGGCACCACTGGGGATGCACTGCAGTGAGTCCAGTGAGTACACTGGCACCACTTAGGATGCAGTGCAGTGAGTCCAGAGAGTGCACTGGCACCACTGGGGATGCACTGCAGTGAGTCCAGAGAGTGCACTGGCACCACTGGGGATGCAGTGCAGTGAGTCCAAAGAGTGTACTGGCACCACTGGGGATGCAGTGCAGTGACACCAGAGAGTGCAGTGGCACCACTGGGGATGCCGTGCAGTGTGTCCAGAGAGTGCAGTGGCACCACTGGGGATGCACTGCAGTGAGTCAAGAGAGTGCACTGGCACCACTGGGAATGCAGTGCAGTGAGTCCAGAGAGTGCAGTGGCACCACTGGGGATGCAGTGCAGTGAGTCCAGAGAGTGCACTGGCACCACTGGGGATGCAGTGCAGTGAGTCCAGAGAGTGCACTGGCACCACTGGGGATGCAGTGCAGTGAGTCCAGAGAGTGCACTGGAACCACTGGGGATGCAGTGCAGTGAGTCCAGAGAGTGCACTGGCACCACTGGGGATGCAGTGCAGTGATTCCATAGAGTGCACTGGCACCAATGGGGATGCAGTGCAGTGATCCATAGAGAGCACTGGCACCACTGGGGATGCACCCCGGTGAGTCCAGAGAGTGTACTGGCACCACTAGGTATGCAGTGCAGTGAGTCCAGAGAGTGGACTGGCACCACTGGGGATGCTCATTAGTGAGTCCAGAGAGTACAGTGGCACCACCTGGGATGCACTGCAGTGAGTCCAGAGAGTGCACTGGCACCACTGGGGATGCAGTGCAGTGAGTCCAGAGAGTACCCTGGCACCAGTGGGGATGCAGTGCAGTGAGTCCAGAGAGTGCACTGGCACCACTGGGGATGCAGTGCCGTGAGTCCAGAGAGTGCACTAGCACCACTGGGGATGCAGTGCCGTGAGTCCAGAGTGTGCACTGGCAGCACTGGGGATGCACTGCAGTGAGTCCAGAGAGTGCACTGGCACCACTGGGGATGCACTGCAGTGAGTTCAGAGAGTGCACAGGCACCACTGGTGATGCAGTGCCGTGAGTCCAGAGAGTTCACTGGCACCACTGGGGATCCAGTGCTGTGAGTCCAGAGAGTGCACTGGCACCACCGGGAATTCAGTGCAGTGAGTCCAAAGAGTGCACTGGCAGCACTGGGGATGCAGTGCAGTGAGTCCAGAGAGTGCACTGGCACCACTGGGGATGCAGTGCAGTGAGTCCAGAGAGTGCACTGGCACCACTGGGGATGCAGTGCAGTGAGTTCAGAGAATACACTGGCACCACTGGGGATGCAGTGCCGTGAGTCCAGAGAGTGCACTGGCACCACTGGGGATGCAGTGCAGTGAGTCCAGAGAGTGCACTGGCACCACAGGGGATGCAGTGCCGTGAGTCCAGAGAGTGCACTGGCACCACTGGGGATACACTGCAGAGAGTCCAGAGAGTGCACTGGCACCACTGGGGATGCAGTGCCGTGAGTCCAGAGAGTGCACTGGCACCACTGGGGATGCAGTGCAGTGAGTCCAGAGAGTGCACTGGCACCACTGGGGATGCAGTGCAGTGAGTCCAGAGAGTGCACTGGCACCACGAGTGATGCACTACAGTGAGTCCAGAGAGTGCACTGGCACCACTGGGGATGCAGTGCAGTGAGTCCAGAGAGTGCACTGGCACCACTGGGGATGCAGTGCAGTGAGTCCAGAGAGTGCACTGGCACCACTGGGTATGCAGTGCAGTGAGTCCAAAGAGTGCACTGGCACCCATGGGGATGCAGTGCAGTGAGTCCAGAGAGTGCACTGGCACCACTGGGGATGCACTGCAGTGATTCCAGAGAGTGCACTGGCACCACTGGGGATGCAGTGCAGTGAGTCCAGAGAGTGTACTGGCACCCCTGGCGATGCACTGCAGTGAGTCCAGAGAGTGCACTGGCACCACTGGGGATGCAGTGCAGTGAGTCCAGAGAGTGCACTGGCACCACTGGGGATGCAGTGCAGTGAGTCCAGAGAGTGCACTGGCACCACTGGGGATGGTCATTAGTGAGTCCAGAGAGTGCACTGGCACCACTGGGGATGCAGTGCAGTGAGTCCAGAGAGTGCACTGGCACCACTGGGGATGCAGTGCAGTGAGTCCAGAGAGTGCACTGGCACCACTGGGGATGCAGTGCAGTGATCCACAGAGTGCACTGGCACCACTGGGGATGCAGTGCGGTGAGTCCAGAGAGTGCACTGGCACCACTGGAGATGCAGTGCAGTGAGTCCAGAGAGTGCACTGGCACCACTGGGGATGCAGTGCAGTGAGTCCAGAGAGTGCACTGGCACCACTGGGGATGCACTGCAGTGATTCCAGAGAGTACCCATGCACCACTGGGGATGCAGTGCAGTGAGCCCAGAGAGTGCACTGGCACCACTGGGGATGCAGTGCCGTGAGTCCAGAGAGTGCACTAGCACCACTGGGGATGCAGTGCCGTGAGTCCAGAGTGTGCACTGGCACCACTGGGGATGCAGTGCCGTGAGTCCAGAGAGTGCACTGGCACCACTGGGGATGCAGTGCAGTGAGTCCAGAGAGTGCACTGGCACCACTGGGGATGCATTCCAGTGAGTCCAGAGAGTTCACTGGCACCACTGGGGATGCAGTGCAGTGAGTCCAGAGAGTGCACTGGCACCACCGGGAATTCAGTGCAGTGAGTCCAAAGAGTGCACTGGCAGCACTGGGGATGCAGTGCAGTGAGTCCAGAGAGTGCACTGGCACCACTGGGGATGCAGTGCAGTGAGACCAGAGAGTGCACTGGAAACACTGGGGATGCAGTGCAGTGATTCCAGAGAGTGCACTGGCACCACTGGGGATGCACTGCAGTGACTCCAAAGAGTGCACTGGCACCCCTGGGGATGCACTGCAGTGAGTCCAGAGAGTGCACTGGCACCACTGGGGATGCAGTGCAGTGAGTCCAGAGAGTGCACTGGCACCACTGGGGATGGTCATTAGTGAGTCCAGAGAGTGCACTGGCACCAATGGGGATGCAGTGCAGTGAGTCCAGAGAGTGCACTGGCACCCCTGGAGATGCAGTGCAGTGACTCCATAGAGTGCACTGGCACCAATGGGGATGCAGTGCAGTGATCCACAGAGTGCACTGGCACCACTGGGGATGCACCCCGGTGAGTCCAGAGAGTGCACTGGCACCACTGGGGATGCAGTGCAGTGAGTCCAGAGAGTGCACTGGCACCACTGGGAATGCAGTGCAGTGACTCCAGAGAGTACCCTGGCACCAGTGGGGATGCAGTGCAGTGAGTACAGAGAGTTCACTGGCACCACTGGGGATGCAGTGCCGTGAGTCCAGAGAGTGCACTGGCACCACCGGGGATGCAGTGCAGTGAGTCCAGAGAGTGCACTGGCACCACTGGGGATGCAGTGCAGAGAGTCCAGAGAGTGCACTGGCACCACTGGGGATGCAGTGCGGTGAGTCCAGAGAGTGCACTGGCACCTCTGGGGATGCAGTGCAGTGAGTCCAGAGCGTACCCTGGCACCAGTGGGGATGCAGTACAGTGAGTCCAGAGAGTGCACTGGCACCAGTGGGGATGCAGTGCAGTGAGTCCAGAGAGTGCACTGGCACCACTGGGGATGCACTGCAGTGAGTCCAGAGAGTACCCTGGCACCAGTGGGGATGCAGTGCAGTGAGTCCAGAGAGTTCACTGGCACCACTGGGGATGCAGTGCCGTGAGTCCAGAGAGTGCACTAGCACCACTGGGGATGAAGTGCCGTGAGTCCACAGTGTGCACTGGCACCACTGGGGATGCAGTGCAGTGAGTCCAGAGAGTGCACTGGCACCACTGGGGATGCAGTGCAGTGAGTCCAGAGAGTGCACTGGCACCACTGGGGATGCAGTGCAGTGAGTCCAGAGAGTGCACTGGCACCACTGGGGATGCACTGCAGTGACTCCAAAGAGTGCACTGGCACCCCTGGGGATGCACTGCATTGACTCCAGAGATTGCACTGGCACCACTGGGGATGCAGTGCAGTGATCCAGAGAGTGCACTGGCACCACTGGGGATGCAGTGCAGTGAGTCCAGAGAGTGCACTGGCACCACTGGGGATGGTCATTAGTGAGTCCAGAGAGTGCACTGGCACCAATGGGGATGCAGTGCAGTGAGTCCAGAGAGTGCACTGGCACCACTGGGGATGCACCCCGGTGAGTCCAGAGAGTGCACTGGCACCACTGGGGATGCAGTGGAGTGAGTCCAGAGAGTGCACTGGCACCACTGGGGATGCAGTGCCGTGAGTCCAGAGAGTGCACTGGCAGCACTGGGGATGCAGAGCAGTGACTCCATAGAGTGCACTGGCACCACTGGGGATGCAGTGCCGTGAGTTCAGAGTGTGCACTGGCACCACTGGGGATGCAGTGGAGTGAGTCCAGAGAGTGCACTGGCACCACTGGGGAGGCAGTGCAGTGAGTCCAAAGAGTGCACTGGCACCACAGGGGATGCAGTGCAGTGAGTCCAGAGAGTGCACTGGCACCACTGGGGATGCAGTGCAGTGAGTCCAGAGAGTGCACTGGCACCACTGGGGATGCAGTGCAGTGAGTCCAGTGAGTGCACTGGCACCACTGGGGATGCAGTGCAATGAGTCCAGAGAGTGCACTGGCACCAATGGGTGTGCAGTGCAGTGAGTCCAGGGAGTGCACTGGCACCACTGGGGATGCAGTGCGGTGAGTCCAGAGAGTGCACTGGCACCACTGGGGATGCAGTGCCGTGAGTCCAGAGAGTACACTGGCACCACTGGGGATGCAGTGCCGTGAGTCCAGAGAGTGCACTGGCACCACTGGGGATGCAGTGCAGTGAGTCCAGAGAGTGCACTGGCACCACTGGGGATGCACTGCAGTGAGTCCAGAGAGTGCACTGGCACCACTGGGGATGCAGTGCAGTGAGTCCAGAGAGTGCACTGGCACCACTGGGGATGCAGTGCAGTGAGTCCAGAGAGTGCACTGACAGCACTGGGGATGCAGTGCAGTGAGTTCAGAGAGTGCACTGGCACCACTGGGGATGCAGTGCAGTGAGTCCAGAGAGTGCACTGGCACCACTGGGGATGCACCCCGGTGAGTCCAGAGAGTGCACTGGCACCACTGGGGAAGCACCCCGGTGAGTCCAGAGAGTGCACTGGCACCACTGGGGATGCAGTGCAGTGAGTCCAGAGAGTGCACTGGCAGCACTGGGGATGCAGTGCAGTGACTCCATAGAGTGCACTGGCACCACTGGGGATGCAGTGCCGTGAGTCCAGAGTGTGCACTGGCACCACTGGGGATGCAGTGGAGTGAGTCCAGAGAGTGTACTGGCACCACTGGGGAGGCAGTGCAGTGAGTCCAAAGAGTGCACTGGCACCACTGGGGATGCAGTGCAGTGAGTCCAGAGAGTGCACTGGCACCACTGGGGATGCAGTGCGGTGAGTCCAGAGAGTGCACTGACACCACTGGGGATGCAGTGCAGTGAGTCCAGAGAGTGCACTGGCACCACTGGGGATGCACTGCAGTGAGTCCAGTGAGTACACTCGCACCACTTAGGATGCAGTGCAGTGAGTCCAGAGAGTGCACTGGCACCACTCGGAATCAGTGCAGTGAGTTCAGAGAGTGCACTGGCACCACTGGGGATGCAGTGCAGTGAGTCCAAAGAGTGTACTGGCACCACTGGGGATGCAGTGCAGTGAGTCCAGAGAGTGCACTGGCACCACTGGGGATGCAGTGCAGTGTGTCCAGAGAGTGCAGTGGCACCACTGGGGATGCACTGCAGTGAGTCAAGAGAGTGCACTGGCACCACTGGGAATGCAGTGCAGTGAGTCCAGAGAGTGCAGTGGCACCACTGGGGATGCAGTGCAGTGAGTCCAGAGAGTGCACTGGCACCACTGGGGATGCAGTGCAGTGAGTCCAGAGAGTGCACTGGCACCACTGGGTATGCAGTGCAGTGAGTCCAGAGAGTGCACTGGCAGCACTGGGGATGCACTGCAGTGAGTCCAGAGAGTGCACTGGCACCACTGGGGATGCACTGCAGTGAGTCCAGAGAGTGCACTGGCACCACTGGGGATGCAGTGCAGTGAGTGTAGAGAGTGCACTGGCACCACTGGGGATGCAGTGCAGTGAGTCCAGAGAGTGCACTGGCACCACTGGGGATGGTCATTAGTGAGTCCAGAGAGTGCACTGGCACCAATGGGGATGCAGTGCAGTGAGTCCAGAGAGTGCACTGGCACCCCTGGGGATGCAGTGCAGTGATTCCATAGAGTGCACTGGCACCAATGGGGATGCAGTGCAGTGATCCATAGAGAGCACTGGCACCACTGGGGATGCACCCCGGTGAGTCCAGAGAGTGTACTGGCACCACTAGGTATGCAGTGCAGTGAGTCCAGAGAGTGGACTGGCACCACTTGGGATGCTCATTAGTGAGTCCAGAGAGTACAGTGGCACCACCTGGGATGCACTGCAGGGAGTTCAGAGAGTGCACTGGCACCACTGGGGATGCAGTGCAGTGAGTCCAGAGAGTACCCTGGCACCAGTGGGGATGCAGTGCAGTGAGTCCAGAGAGTGCACTGGCACCACTGGGGATGCAGTGCCGTGAGTCCAGAGAGTGCACTAGCACCACTGGGGATGCAGTGCCGTGAGTCCAGAGTGTGCACTGGCAGCACTGGGGATGCACTGCAGTGAGTCCAGAGAGTGCACTGGCACCACTGGGGATGCACTGCAGTGAGTTCAGAGAGTGCACAGGCACCACTGGGGATGCAGTGCCGTGAGTCCAGAGAGTTCACTGGCACCACTGGGGATCCAGTGCTGTGAGTCCAGAGAGTGCACTGGCACCACCGGGAATTCAGTGCAGTGAGTCCAAAGAGTGCACTGGCAGCACTGGGGATGCAGTGCAGTGAGTCCAGAGAGTGCACTGGCACCACTGGGGATGCAGTGCAGTGAGTCCAGAGAGTGCACTGGCACCACTGGGGATGCAGTGCAGTGAGTTCAGAGAATACACTGGCACCACTGGGGATGCAGTGCCGTGAGTCCAGAGAGTGCACTGGCACCACTGGGGATGCAGTGCAGTGAGTCCAGAGAGTGCACTGGCACCACAGGGGATGCAGTGCCGTGAGTCCAGAGAGTGCACTGGCACCACCGGGGATGCAGTTCAGTGAGTCCAGAGAGTGCACTGGCACCACTGGGGATACACTGCAGAGAGTCCAGAGAGTGCACTGGCACCACTGGGGATGCAGTGCCGTGAGTCCAGAGAGTGCACTGGCACCACTGGGGATGCAGTGCAGTGAGTCCAGAGAGTGCACTGGCACCACTGGGGATGCAGTGCAGTGAGTCCAGAGAGTGCACTGGCACCACGAGTGATGCACTACAGTGAGTCCAGAGAGTGCACTGGCACCACTGGGGATGCAGTGCAGTGAGTCCAGAGAGTGCACTGGCACCACTGGGGATGCAGTGCAGTGAGTCCAGAGAGTGCACTGGCACCACTGGGTATGCAGTGCAGTGAGTCCAAAGAGTGCACTGGCACCCATGGGGATGCAGTGCAGTGAGTCCAGAGAGTGCACTGGCACCACTGGGGATGCACTGCAGTGATTCCAGAGAGTGCACTGGCACCACTGGGGATGCAGTGCAGTGAGTCCAGAGAGTGTACTGGCACCCCTGGCGATGCACTGCAGTGAGTCCAGAGAGTGCACTGGCACCACTGGGGATGCAGTGCAGTGATCCAAAGAGTGCACTGGCACCACTGGGGATGCAGTGCAGTGAGTCCAGAGAGTGCACTGGCACCACTGGGAATGGTCATTAGTGAGTCCAGAGAGTGCACTGGCACCACTGTGTATGCAGTGCAGTGAGTCCAGAGAGTGCACTGGCACCACTGGGGATGCAGTGCAGTGATCCACAGAGTGCACTGGCACCACTGGGGATGCAGTGCAGTGAGTCCAGAGAGTGCACTGGCACCACTGGGTATGCAGTGCAGTGAGTCCAGAGAGTGCACTGGCACCACTGGGGATGCAGTGCAGTGAGTCCAGAGAGTGCACTGGCACCACTGGGGATGCACTGCAGTGATTCCAGAGAGTACCCATGCACCACTGGGGATGCAGTGCAGTGAGCCCAGAGAGTGCACTGGCACCACTGGGGATGCAGTGCCGTGAGTCCAGAGAGTGCACTAGCACCACTGGGGATGCAGTGCCGTGAGTCCAGAGTGTGCACTGGCACCACTGGGGATGCAGTGCCGTGAGTCCAGAGAGTGCACTGGCACCACTGGGGATGCAGTGCAGTGAGTCCAGAGAGTGCACTGGCACCACTGGGGATGCATTCCAGTGAGTCCAGAGAGTTCACTGGCACCACTGGGGATGCAGTGCAGTGAGTCCAGAGAGTGCACTGGCACCACCGGGAATTCAGTGCAGTGAGTCCAAAGAGTGCACTGGCAGCACTGGGGATGCAGTGCAGTGAGTCCAGAGAGTGCACTGGCACCACTGGGGATGCAGTGCAGTGAGACCAGAGAGTGCACTGGAAACACTGGGGATGCAGTGCAGTGATTCCAGAGAGTGCACTGGCACCACTGGGGATGCACTGCAGTGACTCCAAAGAGTGCACTGGCACCACTGGGGATGCACTGCAGTGAGTCCAGAGAGTGCACTGGCACCACTGGGGATGCAGTGCAGTGAGTCCAGAGAGTGCACTGGCACCACTGGGGATGGTCATTAGTGAGTCCAGAGAGTGCACTGGCACCAATGGGGATGCAGTGCAGTGAGTCCAGAGAGTGCACTGGCACCCCTGGAGATGCAGTGCAGTGACTCCATAGAGTGCACTGGCACCAATGGGGATGCAGTGCAGTGATCCACAGAGTGCACTGGCACCACTGGGGATGCACCCCGGTGAGTCCAGAGAGTGTACTGGCACCACTGGGTATGCAGTGCAGTGAGTCCAGAGAGTGCACTGGCACCACTGGGGATGCAGTGCAGTGAGTCCAGAGAGTGCACTGGCACCACTGGGGATGCAGTGCAGTGATTCCAGAGAGTACCCTGGCACCACTGGGGATGCAGTGCAGTGAGCCCAGAGAGTGCACTGGCACCACTGGGGATGCAGTGCCGTGAGTCCAGAGAGTGCACTAGCACCACTGGGGATGCAGTGCCGTGAGTCCAGAGTGTGCACTGGCACCACTGGGGATGCAGTGCCGTGAGTCCAGAGAGTGCACTGGCACCACTGGGGATGCAGTGCAGTGAGTCCAGAGAGTGCACTGGCACCACTGGGGATGCATTGCAGTGAGTCCAGAGAGTGCACTGGCACCACTGGGGATGCAGTGCAGTGAGTCCAGAGAGTGCACTGGCACCACAGGGGATGCAGTGCAGTGAGTCCAAAGAGTGCACTGGCACCACTGGAGATGCAGTGCAGTGAGTCCAGAGAGTGCACTGGCACCACTGGGGATGCAGTGCAGTGAGTCCAGAGAGTGCACTGGAAACACTGGGGATGCAGTGCAGTGAGTCCAGAGAGTGCACTGGCACCACTGGGGATGCAGTGCAGTGAGTCCAGAGAGTACACTGGCACCACTGGGGATGCAGTGCAGTGAGTCCAGAGAGTGCACTGGCACCACTGGGGATGCAGTGCAGTGAGTCCAGAGAGTGCACTGGCACCACTGGGGATGCAGTGCCGTGAGTCCAGAGAGTGCACTGGCACCACCGGGGACGCAGTGCCGTGAGTCCAGAGAGTGCACTGGCACCACTGGGGATACACTGCAGAGAGTCCAGAGAGTGCACTGGCACCACTGGGGATGCATTGCAGTGAGTCCAGAGAGTGCACTGGCACCACTGGGGATGCACTGCAGTGAGTCCAGAGAGTGCCCTGGCACCACTGGGGATGCAGTGCAGTGAGTCCAGAGAGTACCCTGGCACCAGAGTGGATGCAGTGCAGTGAGTCCAGAGAGTGCACTGGCACCACTGGGGATGCAGTGCAGTGAGTCCAGAGAGTACCCTGGCACCACTGGGGATGCAGTGCCGTGAGTCCAGAGAGTGCACTAGCACCACTGGGGATGCAGTGCCGTGAGTCCACAGTGTGCACTGGCACCACTGGGGATGCAGTGCAGTGAGTCCAGAGAGTGCACTGGCACCACTGGGGATGCAGTGCAGTGAGTCCAGAGAGTGCACTGGCACCACTGGGGATGCAGTGCAGTGAGTCCAGAGAGTGCACTGGCACCACGAGTGATGCACTACAGTGAGTCCAGAGAGTGCACTGGCACCACTGGGGATGCAGTGCAGTGAGTCCAGAGAGTGCCCTGTCTCCACTGGGGATGCAGTGTAGTGAGTCCAGAGAGTGCACTGGCACCACTGGGGATGCAGTGCGGTGAGTCCAGAGAGTGCACTGGCACCACTGGGGATGCAGTGCGGTGAGTCCAGAGAGTGCACTGGCACCACTGGGGATGCAGTGCAGTGAGTCCAGAGAGTGCACTGGCACCACTGGGAATTCAGTGTAGTGGGTACAGAGAGTGCACTGGCACCACTGGGGATGCACTGCAGTGACTCAAGAGAGTGCACTGTCACCACTGGGGATGCAGTGCAGTGAGTCCAGAGAGGGCACTGGCACCACTGGGGATGCAGTGCTGTGAGTCCAGAGAGGGCACTGGCACCACCGGGAATTCAGTGCAGTGAGTCCAAAGAGTGCACTGGCAGCACTGGAGATGCAGTGCAGTGAGTCCAGAGAGTGCTCTGGCACCACTGGGGATGCAGTGCCGTGAGTCCAGAGAGTGCACTGGCACCACCGGGGATGCAGTGCAGTGAGTCCATAGAGTGCACTGGCACCACTGGGGATGCACTGCAGAGAGTCCAGAGAGTGCACTGGCACCACTGGGGATGCACTGCAGAGAGTCCAGAGAGTGCACTGGCACCACTGGGGATGCAGTGCCGTGAGTCCAGAGAGTGCACTGGCACCTCTGGGGATGCAGTGCAGGGAGTCCAGAGAGTACCCTGGAACCAGTGGGGATGCAGTGCAGTGAGTCCAGAGAGTGCACTGGCACCACTGGGGATGCAGTGCAGTGAGTCCAGAGAGTGCACTGGCACCACTGGGAATGCAGTGCAGTGACTCCAGAGAGTACCCTGGCACCAGTGGGGATGCAGTGCAGTGAGTACAGAGAGTTCACTGGCACCACTGGGGATGCAGTGCCGTGAGTCCAGAGAGTGCACTGGCACCACCGGGGATGCAGTGCAGTGAGTCCAGAGAGTGCACTGGCACCACTGGGGATGCAGTGCGGTGAGTCCAGAGAGTGCACTGGCACCTCTGGGGATGCAGTGCAGTGAGTCCAGAGCGTACCCTGGCACCAGTGGGGATGCAGTGCAGTGAGTCCAGAGAGTGCACTGGCAGCAGTGGGGATGCAGTGCAGTGAGTCCAGAGAGTGCACTGGCACCACTGGGGATGCACTGCAGTGAGTCCAGAGAGTACCCTGGCACCAGTGGGGATGCAGTGCAGTGAGTCCAGAGAGTTCACTGGCACCACTGGGGATGCAGTGCCGTGAGTCCAGAGAGTGCACTAGCACCACTGGGGATGAAGTGCCATGAGTCCACAGTGTGCACTGGCACCACTGGGGATGCAGTGCAGTGAGTCCAGAGAGTGCACTGGCACCACTGGGGATGCACTGCAGTGAGTCCAGAGAGTGCACTGGCACCACTGGGGATGCAGTGCAGTGAGTCCAGAGAGTGCACTGGCACCACTGGGGATGCACTGCAGTGACTCCAAAGAGTGCACCGGCACCCCTGGGGATGCACTGAAGTGACTCCAGAGATTGCACTGGCACCACTGGGGATGCAGTGCAGTGATCCAGAGAGTGCACTGGCACCACTGGGGATGCAGTGCAGTGAGTCCAGAGAGTGCACTGGCACCACTGGGGATGGTCATTAGTGAGTCCAGAGAGTGCACTGGCACCAATGGGGATGCAGTGCAGTGAGTCCAGAGAGTGCACTGGCACCCCTGGGGATGCAGTGCAGTGACTCCATAGAGTGCACTGGCACCAATGGGGATGCAGTGTAGTGATCCAGAGAGTGCACTGGCACCACTGGGAATGCACCCCGGTGAGTCCAGAGAGTGCACTGGCACCACTGGGTATGCACAGCAGTGAGTCCAGAGAGTGCACTGGCACCACTGGGGATGCAGTGCAGTGAGTCCAGAGAGTGCACTGACACCACTGGGGATGCAGTGCAGTGAGTCCAGAGAGTGCACTGGCACCACTGGGGATGCAGTGCAGTGATTCCATAGAGTACCCTGGCCCCACTGGGGATGCAGTGTAGTGAGCCCAGAGAGTGCACTGGCACCACTGGGGATGCAGTGCCGTGAGTCCAGAGAGTGCACTAGCACCACTGGGGATGCAGTGCCGTGAGTCCAGAGTGTGCACTGGCACCACTGGGGATGCAGTGCAGTGAGTCCAGAGAGTACACTGGCACCACTGTGGATGCAGTGCACTGAGCCCAGAGAGTGCACTGGCACCACTGGGGATGCATTGCAGTGAGTCCAGAGAGTTCACTGGCACCACTGGGGATGCAGTGCTGTGAGTGCAGACAGTGCACTGGCACCACCGGGAATTCAGTGCAGTGAGTCCAAAGAGTGCACTGGCACCACTGGGGATGCAGTGCAGTGAGTCCAGAGAGTGCCCTGGCACCACTGGGGATGCAGTACAGTGAGTTCAGAGAATACACTGGCACCACTGGGGATGCAGTGCAGTGAGTCCAGAGAGTGCACTGGCACCACTGGGGATGCAGTGCCGTGAGTCCAGAGAGTGCACTGGCACCACTGGGGATGCAGTGCAGTGAGTCCAGAGAGTGCACTGGCACCACTGGGGATGCACTGCAGTGAGTCCAGAGAGTGCACTGGAACCACTGGGGATGCAGTGCAGTGAGTCCAGAGAGTGCCCTTGCACCACTGGGGATGCAGTGCCGTGAGTCCAGAGAGTGCACTGGCACCACTGGGGATGCAGTGCAGTGAGTCCAGAGAGTGCACTGGCACCACTGGGGATGCACTGCAGAGAGTCCAGAGAGTGCACTGGCACCACTGGGGATGCACTGCAGAGAGTCCAGAGAGTGCACTGGCACCACTGGGGATGCAGTGCAGTGAGTCCAGAGAGTGCACTGGCACCTCTGGGGATGCAGTGCAGTGAGTCCAGAGAGTGCACTGGCACCACTGGGGATGCAGTGCAGTGAGTCCAGAGAGTGCTCTGGCACCACGAGTGATGCACTACAGTGAGTCCAGAGAGTGCACTGGCACCACTGGGGATGCAGTGCAGTGAGTCCAGAGAGTGCACTGGCACCACGAGTGATGCACTACAGTGAGTCCAGAGAGTGCACTGGCACCACTGGGGATGCAGTGCCGTGAGTCCAGAGAGTGCAGTGGCACCACTGGGGATGCAGTGCAGTGAGTCCAGAGAGTGCACTGGCACCACTGGGTATGCAGTGCAGTGAGTCCAGAGAGTGCACTGGCACCCCTGGGGATGCAGTGCAGTGAGTCCAGAGAGTGCACTGGCACCACTGGGGATGCACTGCAGTGATAACAGAGAGTGCACTGGCACCACTGGGGATGCACTGCAGTGACTCCAAAGAGTGCACTGGCACCCCTGGGGATGCACTGCAGTGAGTCCAGAGAGTGCACTGGCACCACTGGGGATGCAGTGCAGTGAGTCCAGAGAGTGCACTGGCACCACTGGGGATGGTCATTAGTGAGTCCAGAGAGTGCACTGGCACCAATGGGGATGCAGTGCAGTGAGTCCAGAGAGTGCACTGGCACCCCTGGAGATGCAGTGCAGTGACTCCATAGAGTGCACTGGCACCAATGGGGATGCAGTGCAGTGATCCACAGAGTGCACTGGCACCACTGGGGATGCACCCCGGTGAGTCCAGAGAGTGCACTGGCACCACTGGTTATGCAGTGCAGTGAGTCCAGAGAGTGCACTGGCACCACTGGGGATGCAGTGCAGTGAGTCCAGAGAGTGCACTGGCACCACTGGGGATGCAGTGCAGTGATTCCAGAGAGTACCCTGGCACCACTGGGGATGCAGTGCAGTGAGCCCAGAGAGTGCACTGGCACCACTGGGGATGCAGTGCCGTGAGTCCAGAGAGTGCACTAGCACCACTGGGGATGCAGTGCCGTGAGTCCAGAGTGTGCACTGGCACCACTGGGGATGCAGTGCCGTGAGTCCAGAGAGTGCACTGGCACCACTGGGGATGCAGTGCAGTGAGTCCAGAGAGTGCACTGGCACCACTGGGGATGCATTGCAGTGAGTCCAGAGAGTGCACTGGCACCACTGGGGATGCAGTGCAGTGAGTCCAGAGAGTGCACTGGCACCACCGGGAATTCAGTGCAGTGAGTCCAAAGAGTGCACTGGCAGCACTGGGGATGCAGTGCAGTGAGTCCAGAGAGTGCACTGGCACCACTGGGGATGCAGTGCAGTGAGTCCAGAGAGTGCACTGGAAACACTGGGGATGCAGTGCAGTGAGTCCAGAGAGTGCACTGGAAACACTGGGGATGCAGTGCAGTGAGTCCAGAGAGTACACTGGCACCACTGGGGATGCAGGTGCAGTGAGTCCAGAGAGTGCACTGGCACCACTGGGGATGCAGTGCAGTGAGTCCAGAGAGTGCACTGGCACCACTGGGGATGCAGTGCCGTGAGTCCAGAGAGTGCACTGGCACCACAGGGGACGCAGTGCAGTGAGTCCAGAGAGTGCACTGGCACCAATGGGGATGCAGTGCAGTGAGTCCAGAGAGTGCACTGGCACCCCTGGAGATGCAGTGCAGTGACTCCATAGAGTGCACTGGCACCAATGGGGATGCAGTGCAGTGATCCACAGAGTGCACTGGCACCACTGGGGATGCACCCCGGTGAGTCCAGAGAGTGCACTGGCACCACGAGTGATGCAGTACAGTGAGTCCAGAGAGTGCACTGGCACCACTGGGGATGCAGTGCAGTGAGTCCAGAGAGTGCACTGGAAACACTGGGGATGCAGTGCAGTGAGTCCAGAGAGTGCACTGGCACCACTGGGGATGCAGTGCAGTGAGTCCAGAGAGTACACTGGCACCACTGGGGATGCAGTGCAGTGAGTCCAGAGAGTGCACTGACACCACTGGGGATGCAGTGCCGTGAGTCCAGAGAGTGCACTGGCACCACCGGGGACGCAGTGCAGTGAGTCCAGAGAGTGCACTGGCACCACTGGGGATGCACTGCAGAGAGTCCAGAGAGTGCACTGGCACCACTGGGGATGCACTGCAGTGAGTCCAGAGAGTGCACTGGCACCCTTGGGGATGCAGTGCAGTGAGTCCAGAGAGTGCCCTGGCACCACTGGGGATGCAGTGCAGTGAGTCCAGAGAGTACCCTGGCACCAGAGTGGATGCAGTGCAGTGAGTCCAGAGAGTGCACTGGCACCACTGGGGATGCACTGCAGTGAGTCCAGAGAGTACCCTGGAACCAGTGGAGATGCAGTGCAGTGAGTCCAGAGAGTTCACTGGCACCACTGGGGATGCAGTGCCGTGAGTCCAGAGAGTGCACTAGCACCACTGGGGATGCAGTGCCGTGAGTCCAGAGAGTGCACTGGCACCACTGGGGATGCAGTGCAGTGAGTCCAAAGAGTGCACTGGCACCACTGGGGATGCAGTGCAGTGAGTCCAGAGAGTGCACTGGCACCACTGGGGATGCAGTGCAGTGAGTCCAGAGAGTGCACTGGCACCACGAGTGATGCACTACAGTGAGTCCAGAGAGTGCACTGGCACCACTGGGGATGCAGTGCAGTGAGTCCAGAGAGTGCACTGTCTCCACTGGGGATGCAGTGTAGTGAGTCCAGAGAGTGCACTGGCACCACTGGGGATGCAGTGCTGTAAGTCCAGAGAGTGCACTGGCACCACTGGGGATGCAGTGCGGTGAGTCCAGAGAGTGCACTGGCACCATAGGAGATGCAGTGCCGTGAGTCCAGAGAGTGCATTGGCACCACTGGGGATGCAGTGCAGTGAGTCCAGAGAGTGCACTGGCACCACTGGGAATTCAGTGCAGTGGGTACAGAGAGTGCACTGGCACCACTGGGGATGCACTGCAGTGACTCAAGAGAGTGCACTGTCACCACTGGGGATGCAGTGCAGTGAGTGCAGAAAGTGCACTGGCACCACTGGGGATGCAGTGCTGTGAGTCCAGAGAGTGCACTGGCACCACCGGGAATTCAGTGCAGTGAGTCCAAAGAGTGCACTGGCAGCACTGGAGATGCAGTGCAGTGAGTCCAGAGAGTGCACTGGCACCACTGGGGATGCACTGCAGTGAGTCCAGAGAGTGCACTGGAACCACTGGGGACGCAGTGCAGTGAGTCCAGAGAGTGCCCTGGCACCACTGGGGATGCAGTGCCGTGAGTCCAGAGAGTGCACTGGCACCACCGGGGATGCAGTGCAGTGAGTCCAGAGAGTGCACTGGCACCACTGGGGATGCACTGCAGAGAGTCCAGAGAGTGCACTGGCACCACTGGGGATGCACTGCAGAGAGTCCAGAGAGTGCACTGGCACCACTGGGGATGCACCCCGGTGAGTCCAGAGAGTGCACTGGCACCACTGGGGATGCAGTGCAGTGAGTCCAGAGAGTACCCTGGAACCAGTGGGGATGCAGTGCAGTGAGTCCAGAGAGTGCACTGGCACCAGTGGGGATGCAGTGCAGTGAGTCCAGAGAGTGCACTGGCACCACTGGGGATGCAGTGCAGTGAGTCCAGAGAGTACCCTGGCACCAGTGGGGATGCAGTGCAGTGAGTCCAGAGAGTTCACTGGCACCACTGGGGATGCAGTGCCGTGAGTCTAGAGAGTGCACTGGCACCACCGGGGATGCAGTGCAGTGATTCCAGAGAGTGCACTGGCACCACTGGGGATGCAGTGCAGTGAGTCCAGAGAGTGCACTGGCACCACTGGGGATGCAGTGCGGTGAGTCCAGAGAGTGCACTGGCACCTCTGGGGATGCAGTGCAGTGAGTCCACAGCGTACCCTGGCACCAGTGGGGATGCAGTGCAGTGAGTCCAGAGAGTGCACTGGCACCAGTGGGGATGCAGTGCAGTGAGTCCAGAGAGTGCACTGGCACCACTGGGGATGCACCCCGGTGAGTCCAGAGAGTGCACTGGCACCACTGGGGATGCAGTGGAGTGAGTCCAGAGAGTTCACTGGCACCACTGGGGATGCAGTGCCGTGAGTCCAGAGAGTGCACTAGCACCACCGGGGATGAAGTGCCGTGAGTCCACAGTGTGCACTGGCACCACTGGGGATGCAGTGCAGTGAGTCCAGAGAGTGCACTGGCACCTCTGGGGATGCAGTGCAGTGAGTCCAGAGAGTGCACTGGCACCACTGGGGATGCACTGCAGTGACTCCAAAGAGTGCACTGGCACCCCTGGGGATGCACTGCAGTGACTCCAGAGATTGCACTGGCACCACTGGGGATGCAGTGCAGTGATCCAGAGAGTGCACTGGCACCACTGGGGATGCAGTGCAGTGAGTCCAGAGAGTGCACTGGCACAACTGGGGATGGTCTTTAGTGAGTCCAGAGAGTGCACTGGCACCAATGGGGATGCAGTGCAGTGAGTCCAGAGAGTGCACTGGCACCCCTGGGGATGCAGTGCAGTGAGTCCAGGGAGTGCACTGGCACCACTGGGGATGCAGTGCAGTGAGTCCAGAGAGTGCACTGGCACAACTGGGGATGGTCTTTAGTGAGTCCAGAGAGTGCACTGGCACCAATGGGGATGCAGTGCAGTGAGTCCAGAGAGTGCACTGGCACCCCTGGGGATGCAGTGCAGTGACTCCATGGAGTGCACTGGCACCAATGGGCATGCAGTGTAGTGATCCAGAGAGTGCACTGGCACCACTGGGGATGCACCCCGGTGAGTCCAGAGAGTGCACTGGCACCACTGGGTATGCACTGCAGTGAGTCCAGAGAGTGCACTGGCACCACTGGGGATGCAGTGCAGTGAGTGTAGAGAGTGCACTGGCACCCCTGGGGATGCAGTGCAGTGAGTCCAGAGAGTGCACTGGCACCACTGGGGATGCAGTGCAGTGATTCCATAGAGTACCCTGGCCCCACTGGGGATGCAGTGCAGTGAGCCCAGAGAGTGCACTGGCACCACTGGGGATGCAGTGCCGTGAGTCCAGAGAGTGCACTAGCACCACTGGGGATGCAGTGCCGTGAGTCCAGAGTGTGCACTGGCACCACTGGGGATGCAGTGCAGTGAGTCCAGAGAGTGCACTGGCACCACTGTGGATGCAGTGCACTGAGCCCAGAGAGTGCACTGGCACCACTGGGGATGCATTGCAGTGAGTCCAGAGAGTTCACAGGCACCACTGGGGATGCAGTGCTGTGAGTGCAGAGAGTGCACTGGCACCACCGGGAATTCAGTGCAGTGAGTCCAAAGAGTGCACTGGCACCACTGGGGATGCAGTGCAGTGAGTCCAGAGAGTGCACTGGCACCACTGGGGATGCAGTGCAGTGAGTCCAGAGAGTGCACTGCACCACGAGTGATGCACTACAGTGAGTCCAGAGAGTGCACTGGCACCACTGGGGATGCAGTGCAGTGAGTCCAGAGAGTGCACTGGCACCACTGGTGATGCAGTGTAGTGAGTCCAGAGAGTGCACTGGCACCACTGGGGATGCAGTGCAGTGAGTCCAGAGAGTGCACTGGCACCACTGGGAATTCAGTGCAGTGGGTACAGAGAGTGCACTGGCACCACTGGGGATGCAGTGCAGTGAGTCCAGAGAGTGCACTGGCACCACTGGGGATGCAGTGCGGTGAGTCCAGAGAGTGCACTGGCACCATAGGGGATGCAGTGCCGTGAGTCCAGAGAGTGCACTGGCACCACTGGGGATGCAGTGCAGTGAGTCCAGAGAGTGCACTGGCACCACTGGGAATTCAGTGCAGTGGGTACAGAGAGTGCACTGGCACCACTGGGGATGCACTGCAGTGCACTGAGCCCAGAGAGTGCACTGGCACCACTGGGGATGCAGTGCAGTGAGTGCAGAGAGTGCACTGGCACCACTGGAGATGCAGTGCTGTGAGTCCAGAGAGTGCACTGGCACCACCGGGAAGTCAGTGCAGTGAGTCCAGGGAGTGCACTGGCACAACTGGGGATGCAGTGCAGTGAGTCCAGAGAGTGCACTGGCACCACTGGGGATGCACTGCAGTCAGTCCAGAGAGTGCACTGGCACCAGTGGGGATGCAGTGCAGTGAGTCCAGAGAGTGCACTGGCACCACTGGGGATGCAGTGCAGTGAGTCCAGAGAGTACCCTGGCACCAGTGGGGATGCAGTGCAGTGAGTCCAGAGAGTTCACTGGCACCACTGGGGATGCAGTGCCGTGAGTCCAGAGAGTGCACTGGCACCACTGGGGATGCAGTGCAGTGAGTCCAGAGAGTGCACTGGCACCACTGGGGATGCAGTGCAGAGAGTCCAGAGAGTGCACTGGCACCACTGGGGATGCAGTGCGGTGAGTCCAGAGAGTGCACTGGCACCTCTGGGGATGCAGTGCAGTGAGTCCAGAGCGTACCCTGGCACCAGTGGGGATGCAGTGCAGTGAGTCCAGAGAGTGCACTGGCACCACTGGGAATAGAGTGCAGTGAGTCCAGAGAGTGCACTGGCACCACTGGGGATGCACTGCAGTGAGTCCAGAGAGTACCCTGGCACCAGTGGGGATGCAGTGCAGTTAGTCCAGAGAGTTCACTGGTACCACTGGGGATGCAGTGCCGTGAGTCCAGAGAGTGCACTAGCACCACTGGGGATGAAGTGCCGTGAGTCCACAGTGTGCACTGGCATCACTGGGGATGCAGTGCAGTGAGTCCAGAGAGTGCACTGGCACCACTGGGGATGCAGTGCAGTGAGTCCAGAGAGTGCACTGGCACCACTGGGGATGCACTGCAGTGACTCCAAAGAGTGCACTGGCACCCCTGGGGATGCACTGCAGTGACTCCAGAGATTGCACTGGCACCACTGGGGATGCAGTGCAGTGATCCAGAGAGTGCACTGGCACCACTGGGGATGCAGTGTAGTGAGTCCAGAGAGTGCACTGGCACCACTGGGGATGGTCATTAGTGAGTCCAGAGAGTGCACTGGCACCACTGGGGATGCAGTGCAGTGATTCCATAGAGTACCCGGGCCCACTGGGGATGCAGTGCAGTGAGCCCAGAGAGTGCACTGGCACCACTGGGGATGCAGTGCCGTGAGTCCAGAGAGTGCACTAGCACCACTGGGGATGCAGTGCCGTGAGTCCAGAGTGTGCACTGGCACCACTGCGGATGCAGTGCAGTGAGTCCAGAGAGTGCACTGGCACCACTGTGGATGCAGTGCACTGAGCCCAGAGAGTGCACTGGCACCACTGGGGATGCATTGCAGTGAGTCCAGAGAGTTCACTGGCACCACTGGGGATGCAGTGCTGTGAGTGCAGAGAGTGCACTGGCACCACCGGGAATTCAGTGCAGTGAGTCCAAAGAGTGCACTGGCACCACTGGGGATGCAGTGCAGTGAGTCCAGAGAGTGCACTGGAACCACTGGGGATGCAGTGCAGTGAGTCCAGAGAGTGCCCTGGCACCACTGGGGATGCAGTACAGTGAGTTCAGAGAATACACTGGCACCACTGGGGATGCAGTGCAGTGTGTCCAGAGAGTGCACTGGCACCACTGGGGATGCAGTGCAGTGAGTCCAGAGAGTGCACTGGCACCACCGGGGATGCAGTGCAGTGAGTCCAGAGAGTGCACTGGCACCACTGGGGATGCACTGCAGAGAGTCCAGAGAGTGCACTGGCACCAAATGGGATGCACCCCGGTGAGTTCTGAGAGTGCACTGGCACCACTGGGGATGCAGTGCAGTGACTCCAGAGAGTGCACTGGCACCACTGGGGATGCACTCCGGTTAGTCCAGAGAGTGCACTGGTACCACTGGGGATGCACTTCAGTGAGTCCAGAGAGTGCAGTGGCACCACTGGTGATGCAGTGCAGTGAGTCCAGAGAGTGCACTGGCACCACTGGGGATGCAGTGCAGTGAGTCCAGAGAGTGCACTGGCACCACTGGGGATGCACTGCAGTGAGTCCAGAGAGTGCACTGGCACCACTGGGGATGCAGTGCAGTGAGTCCAGGAGGTCCACTGGCACCACTGGGGATGCACTGCAGTGAGTCCAGAGAGTGCACTGGCACCAGTGGGGATGCAGTGCAGTGAGTCTAGAGAGTGCACTGGCACCACCGGGGATGCAGTGCAGTGAGTCCAGAGAGTACACTGGCCCCACTGGGGATGCAGTGCAGTGAGTCCAGAGAGTGCACTGGCACCACTGGGGATGCAGTGCAGTGAGTCCAGAGAGTACCCTGGCACCAGTGGGGATGCAGTGCAGTGACTCCAGAGAGTGCACTGGCACCACTGGGGATGCAGTGCAGTGAGTCCAGAGAGTGCACTGGCACCACTGGGGATGCAGTGCAGTGAGTCCAGAGAGTGCACTGGCACCACTGGGGATGCACCCCGGTGAGTCCAGAGAGTGCACTGGCACCACTGAGGATGCAGTGCAGTGAGTCCAGAGAGTGCACTGGCACCACTGGGGATGCAGTGCAGTGAGTCCAGAGAGTGCACTGGCACCACTGGGGATGCAGTGCCGTGAGTCCAGAGAGTGCGCTGGCACCACTGGGGATGCACCCCGGTGAGTCCAGAGAGTGCACTGGCACCACTGGGGATGCAGTGCAGTGAGTCCAGAGAGTGCACTGGCACCACTGGGGATGCACTGCAGTGAGTCCAGAGAGTGCACTGGCACCACTGGGAATGCAGTGCAGTGAGTCCAGAGAGTGCACTGGCACCACTGGGGATGCAGTGCAGTGAGTCCAGAGAGTGCACTGGCACCACTGGGGATGCAGTGCAGTGAGTCCAGAGAGTGCACTGGCACCACTGGGTATGCAGTGCAGTGAGTCCAGAGAGTGCACTGGCACCACTGGGGATGGTCATTAGTGAGTCCAGAGAGTGCACTGGCACCACTGGGGATGCAGTGCAGTGAGTCCAGAGAGTGCACTGGCACCACTGGGGATGCAGTGCAGTGAGTCCAGAGAGTGCACTGGCACCACTGGGGATGCAGTGCAGTGAGTCCAGAGAGTGCACTGGCACCACTGGGGATGGTCATTAGTGAGTCCAGAGAGTGCACTGGCACCAATGGGGATGCAGTGCAGTGAGTCCAGAGAGTGCCCTGGCACCCCTGGGGATGCAGTGCAGTGACTCCATAGAGTGCACTGGCACCAATGGGGATGCAGTGCAGTGATCCATAGAGTGCACTGGCACCACTGGGGATGCACCCCGGTGAGTCCAGAGAGTGCACTGGCACCACTGGGTATGCAGTGCAGTGAGTCCAGAGAGTGCACTGGCACCACTGGGGATGCTCATTAGTGAGTCCAGAGAGTACACTGGCACCACTGGGGATGCACTGCAGTGAGTCCAGAAAGTGAACTGGCACCACTGGGGATGCAGTGCAGTGAGTCCAGAGAGTACCCTGGCACCAGTGGTGATGCAGTGCAGTGAGTCCAGAGAGTGAACTGGCACCACTGGGGATGCAGTGCCATGAGTCCAGAGAGTGCACTAGCACCACTGGGGATGCAGTGCCGTGAGTCCAGAGAGTGCACTGGCACCACTGGGGATGCAGTGCAGTGAGTCCAGAGAGTGCACTGGCACCACTGGGGATGCAGTGCAGTGAGTCCAGAGAGTGCACTGGCACCACTGGGGATGCAGTGCAGTGAGTCCAGAGAGTTCACTGGCACCACTGGGGATCCAGTGCTGTGAGTCCAGAGAGTGCACTGGCACCACTGGGAATTCAGTGCAGTGAGTCCAAAGAGTGCACTGGCAGCACTGGGGATGCAGTGCAGTGAGTCCAGAGAGTGCACTGGCACCACTGGGGATGCAGTGCAGTGAGTCCAGAGAGTGCACTGGCACCACTGGGGAAGCAGTGCAGTGAGTTCAGAGAATACACTGGCACCACTGGGGATGCAGTGCCGTGAGTCCAGAGAGTGCACTGGCACCACTGGGGATGCAGTGCCGTGAGTCCAGAGAGTGCACTGGCACCACCGGGGATGCAGTGCAGTGAGTCCAGAGAGTGCACTGGCACCACTGGGGATGCAGTGCAGTGAGTGTAGAGAGTGCACTGGCACCACTGGGGATGCACTGCAGTGAGTCCAGAGAGTGCACTGGCACCACTGGGGATGCAGTGCAGTGAGTCCAGAGAGTTCACTGGCACCACTGGGGATGCAGTGCAGTGAGTCCAGAGAGTGCACTGGCACCCCTGGGGATGCACTGCAGTGAGTCCACAGAGTGCACTGGCACCACTGGGGATGCACTGCAGTGACTCCAGAGAGTGCACTGGCACCACTGGGGATGCAGTGCAGTGAGTCCAGAGAGTGCACTGGCACCCCTGGGGATGCAGTGCAGTGATCCATAGAGTGCACTGGCACCACTGGGGATGCACCGCGGTGCGTCCAGAGAGTGCACTGGCACCACTGGGTATGCAGTGCAGTGAGTCCAGAGAGTGCACTGGCACCACTGGGGATGCTCATTAGTGAGTCCAGAGAGTACACTGGCACCACTGGGGATGCACTGCAGTGAGTCCAGAGAGTGCACTGGCACCACTGGGGATGCAGTGCAGTGAGTCCAGAGAGTACCCTGGCACCAGTGGGGATGCAGTGCAGTGAGTCCAGAGAGTGCACTGGCACCACTGGGGATGCAGTGCCGTGAGTCCAGAGAGTGCACTGGCACCACTGGGGATGCAGTGCAGTGAGTCCAGAGAGTGCACTGGCACCACTGGGGATGCAGTGCAGTGAGTCCAGAGAGTGCACTGGCACCACTGGGGATGCAGTGCAGTGAGTCCAGAGAGTTCACTGGCACCACTGGGGATCCAGTGCTGTGAGTCCAGAGAGTGCACTGGCACCACCGGGAATTCAGTGCAGTGAGTCCAAAGAGTGCACTGGCAGCACTGGGGATGCAGTGCAGTGAGTCCAGAGAGTGCACTGGCACCACTGGGGATGCAGTGCAGTGAGCCCAGAGAGTGCCCTGGCACCACTGGGGATGCAGTGCAGTGAGTTCAGAGAATACACTGGCACCACTGGGGATGCAGTGCCGTGAGTCCATAGAGTGCACTGGCACCACTGGGGATGCAGTGCAGTGAGTCCAGAGAGTGCACTGGCACCACTGGGGATGCAGGGCCGTGAGTCCAGAGAGTGCACTGGCACCACCGGGGATGCAGTGCCGTGAGTCCAGAGAGTGCACTGGCACCACCGGGGATGCAGTGCCGTGAGTCCAGAGAGTGCACTGGCACCACTGGCGATGCAGTGCGGTGAGTCCAGAGAGTGCAGTGGCACCACTGGGGATGCAGTGCAGTGAGTCCAGAGAGTGTACTGGCACCACTGGGGATGCACTGCAGTGAGTCCAGAGAGTGCACTGGCACCACGAGTGATGCACTACAGTGAGTCCAGAGAGTGCACTGGCACCACTGGGGATGCAGTGCAGTGAGTCCAGAGAGTGCACTGGCACCCCTGGGGATGCACTGCAGTGACTCCATAGAGTGCACTGGCACCACTGGGGATGTAGTGCAGTGACTCCAGAGCGTGCAGTGGCACTACTGGGGATGCAGTGCAGTGAGTCCAGAGAGTGCACTGGCGCCACTGGGGATGCACCCCGGTGAGTCCAGAGAGTGCACTGGCACCACTGGGGATGCACTGCAGTGAGTCCAGTGAGTGCACTGGCACCACTGGAAATGCAGTGTAGTGAGTCCAGAGAGTGCACTGGCACCAATGGGTGTGCAGTGCAGTGAGTCCAGAAAGTACCCTGGCACCACTGGGGATGCAGTGCCGTGAGTCCAGAGTGTGCACTGGCACCACTGGGGATGCAGTGCAGTGAGTCCAGAGAGTGCATTGGCACCACTGGGGATGCAGTGCCGTGAGTCCAGAGAGTTCACTGGCACCACTGGGGATGCAGTGCCGTGAGTCCAGAGAGTGTACTGGCACCACTGGGGATGCAGTGCTGTCAGTCCAGAGAGTACACTGTCACCACCGGGGATGCAGTGCCATGAGTCCAGAGAGTGCACTGGCACCACTGGGGATGCAGTGCAGTGAGTCCAGAGAGTGCACTGGCACCACTGGCAATGCAGTGCAGTGAGTCCAGAGAGGGCACTGGCACCACTGGAGATGCAGTGTAATGAGTCCAGAGAGTGCACTGGCACCACTGGGGATGCAGCACAGTGACTCCAGAGAGTGCACTGGCACCACTGGGGATGCACTGCAGTGAGTCCAGAGAGTGCACTGGCACCACTGGGAATCGAGTGCAGTGAGTCCAGAGAGTGCACTGGCACCAATGGGGATGCAGTGCAGTGAGTCCAGAGAGTGCACTGGCACCACTGGGGATGCAGTGCAGTGAGTCCAGAGAGTACACTGACAGCAATGGGGATGCAGTGCAGTGAGTCCAGAGAGTGCACTGGCACCACTGGGAATCAGTGCAGTGAGTTCAGAGAGTGCACTGGCCCCACTGGGGATGCACTGCAGCGAGTCCACGGAGTGCACTTGCACCACTGGGGTTGCACTGCAGTGAGTCCAGTGAGTGCACTGGCACCGCTGGAAATGCAGTGTAGTGAGTCCAGAGAGTGCACTGGCACCAATGGGTGTGCAGTGCAGTGAGTCCAGAAAGTACCCTGGCACCACTGGGGATGCAGTGCCGTGAGTCCAGAGTGTGCACTGGCACCACTGGGGATGCAGTGCAGTGAGTCCAGAGAGTGCATTGGCACCACTGGGGATGCAGTGCCGTGAGTCCAGAGAGTTCACTGGCACCACTGGGGATGCAGTGCCGTGAGTCCAGAGAGTGTACTGGCACCACTGGGGATGCAGTGCTGTCAGTCCAGAGAGTGCACTGTCACCACCGGGGATGCAGTGCCATGAGTCCAGAGAGTGCACTGGCACCACTGGGGATGCAGTGCAGTGAGTCCAGAGAGTGCACTGGCACCACTGGCGATGCAGTGCAGTGAGTCCAGAGAGGGCACTGGCACCACTGGAGATGCAGTGTAATGAGTCCAGAGAGTGCACTGGCACCACTGGGGATGCAGCACAGTGACTCCAGAGAGTGCACTGGCACCACTGGGGATGCACTGCAGTGAGTCCAGAGAGTGCACTGGCACCACTGGGAATCGAGTGCAGTGAGTCCAGAGAGTGCACTGGCACCAATGGGGATGCAGTGCAGTGAGTCCAGAGAGTGCACTGGCACCACTGGGGATGCAGTGCAGTGAGTCCAGAGAGTACACTGACAGCAATGGGGATGCAGTGCAGTGAGTCCAGAGAGTGCACTGGCACCACTGGGAATCAGTGCAGTGAGTTCAGAGAGTGCACTGGCCCCACTGGGGATGCACTGCAGCGAGTCCACGGAGTGCACTTGCACCACTGGGGTTGCACTGCAGTGAGTCCAGAGAGTGCACTGGCACCACTGGGGATGCAGTGCAGTGAGTCCAGAGAGTGCACTGGCACCACTGGGGATGCAATGCAGTGAGTCCAGAGAGTGCACTGGCACCACTGGGGATGCACTGCAGTGACTCAAGAGAGTGCAGTGGCACCACTGGGGATGCACTGCAGTGAGTCCAGAGAGTGCAGTGGCACCACTGGGGATGCACTGCAGTGAGTCAAGAGAGTGCACTGGCACCACTGGGAATGCAGTGCAGTGAGTCCAGAGAGTGCACTGGCACCACTGGGGATGCAGTGCCGTGAGTCCAGAGAGTGCACTGGCACCAGTGGGGATGCAGTGCAGTGAGTCCAGAGAGTGCACTGACAGCAATGGGGATGCAGTGCAGTGAGTCCAGAGAGTGCACTGGCACCACTGGGGATGCAGCGCAGTGACTCCAGAGAGTGCACTGGCACCACTGGGGATGCACTGCAGTGAGTCCAGAGAGTGCACTGGCACCCATGGGAATAGAGTGCAGTGAGTCCAGAGAGTGCACTGGCACCAATGGGGATGCAGTGCAGTGAGTCCAGAGAGTGCACTGGCACCACTGGGTATGCAGTGCAGTGAGTCCAGAGAGTGCACTGGCACCACTGGGGATGCACTGCAGTGAGTCCAGAGAGTGCACTAGCACCAGTGGGGATGCAGTGCAGTGAGTCCAGAGAGTGCACTGGCACCACTGGGGATGCAGCACAGTGACTCCAGAGAGTGCACTGGCACAACTGGGGATGCAGTGCAGTGAGTCCAGAGAGTGCACTGGCACCACTGGGGATGCACTGCAGTGAGTCCAGAGAGTGCACTGGCACCCCTGGGGATGCACTGCAGTGACTCCATAGAGTGCACAGGCACCACTGGGGATGCACTGCAGTGACTCCAGAGAGTGCACTGGCACCACTGGGGATGCAGTGCAGTGAGTCCAGAGAGTGCACTGGCACCACTGGGGATGGTCATTAGTGAGTCCAGAGAGTGCACTGGCACCAATGGGGATGCAGTGCAGTGAGTCCAGAGAGTGCCCTGGCACCCCTGGGGATGCAGTGCAGTGACTCCATAGAGTGCACTGGCACCAATGGGGATGCAGTGCAGTGATCCATAGAGTGCACTGGCACCACTGGGGATGCACCCCGGTGAGTCCAGAGAGTGCACTGGCACCACTGGGTATGCAGTGCAGTGAGTCCAGAGAGTGCACTGGCACCACTGGGGATGCTCATTAGTGAGTCCAGAGAGTACACTGGCACCACTGGGGATGCACTGCAGTGAGTCCAGAAAGTGAACTGGCACCACTGGGGATGCAGTGCAGTGAGTCCAGAGAGTACCCTGGCACCAGTGGTGATGCAGTGCAGTGAGTCCAGAGAGTGAACTGGCACCACTGGGGATGCAGTGCCATGAGTCCAGAGAGTGCACTAGCACCACTGGGGATGCAGTGCCGTGAGTCCAGAGAGTGCACTGGCACCACTGGGGATGCAGTGCAGTGAGTCCAGAGAGTGCACTGGCACCACTGGGGATGCAGTGCAGTGAGTCCAGAGAGTGCACTGGCACCACTGGGGATGCAGTGCAGTGAGTCCAGAGAGTTCACTGGCACCACTGGGGATCCAGTGCTGTGAGTCCAGAGAGTGCACTGGCACCACTGGGAATTCAGTGCAGTGAGTCCAAAGAGTGCACTGGCAGCACTGGGGATGCAGTGCAGTGAGTCCAGAGAGTGCACTGGCACCACTGGGGATGCAGTGCAGTGAGTCCAGAGAGTGCACTGGCACCACTGGGGAAGCAGTGCAGTGAGTTCAGAGAATACACTGGCACCACTGGGGATGCAGTACCGTGAGTCCAGAGAGTGCACTGGCACCACTGGTGATGCAGTGCCGTGAGTCCAGAGAGTGCACTGGCACCACCGGGGATGCAGTGCAGTGAGTCCAGAGAGTGCACTGGCACCACTGGGGATGCACTGCAGAGAGTCCAGAGAGTGCACTGGCACCCCTGGGGATGCAGTGCCGTGAGTCCAGAGAGTGCACTGGCACCACTGGGGATGCACTGCAGAGAGTCCAGAGCGTGCACTGGCACCACTGGGGATGCACTGCAGTGACTCCAAAGAGTGCACTGGCACCACTGGGGATGCACTGCAGTGAGTCCAGCGAGTGCACTGGCACCACTGGGGATGCAGTGCAGTGATCCAGAGAGTGCACTGGCACCACTGGGGATGCAGTGCAGTGAGTCCAGAGAGTGCACTGGCACCACTGGGGATGGTCATTAGTGAGTCCAGAGAGTGCACTGGCACCACTGGGGATGCAGTGCAGTGAGTCCAGAGAGTGCACTGGCACCACTGGGGATGCAGTGCAGTGACTCCATAGAGTGCACTGGCACCACTGGGGATGCAGTGCAGTGATCCAGAGAGTGCACTGGCACCACTGGGGATGCACCCCGGTGAGTCCAGAGAGTGCACTGGCACCACTGGGTATGCAGTGCAGTGAGTCCAGAGAATGCACTGGCACCACTGGGGATGCAGTGCACTGAGCCCAGAGAGTGCACTGGCACCACTGGGGATGCAGTGCAGTGAGTCCAGAGAGTTCACTGGCACCACTGGGGATGCAGTGCTGTGAGTGCAGAGAGTGCACTGGCACCACCGGGAATTCAGTGCAGCGTGTCCAAAGAGTGCACTGGCACCACTGGGGATGCACTGTAGTGAGTCCAGAGAGTGCACTGGAACCACTGGGGATGCAGTGCAGTGAGTCCAGAGAGTGCCCTGGCACCACTGGGGATGCAGTACAGTGAGTTCAGAGAATACACTGGCACCACTGGGGATGCAGTGCAGTGAGTCCAGAGAGTGCACTGGCACCACTGGGGATGCAGTGCCGTGAGTCCATAGAGTGCACTGGCACCACTGGGGATGCAGTGCAGTGATCCATAGAGTGCACTGGCACCACTGGGGATGCAGTGCAGTGAGTCCAGAGAGTGCACTGGCACCACTGGGTATGCAGTGCAGTGAGTCCAGAGAGTGCACTGGCACCACTGGGGATGCACTGCAGTGAGTCCAGAGAGTGCACTGGCACCACTGGGGATGCAGTGCCGTGAGTTCAGAGTGTGCACTGTCACCACTGGGGATGCAGTGGAGTGAGTCCAGAGAGTGCACTGGCACCACTGGGGAGGCAGTGCAGTGAGTCCAGAGAGTGCACTGGCACCCCTGGGGATGCAGTGCAGTGATTCCATAGAGTGCACTGGCACCAATGGGGATGCAGTGCAGTGATCCATAGAGAGCACTGGCACCACTGGGGATGCACCCCGGTGAGTCCAGAGAGTGCACTGGCACCACTAGGTATGCAGTGCAGTGAGTCCAGAGAGTGGACTGGCACCACTGGGGATGCTCATTAGTGAGTCCAGAGAGTACAGTGGCACCACCTGGGATGCACTGCAGTGAGTCCAGAGAGTGCACTGGCACCACTGGGGATGCAGTGCAGTGAGTCCAGAGAGTACCCTGGCACCAGTGGGGATGCAGTGCAGTGAGTCCAGAGAGTGCACTGGCACCACTGGGGATGCAGTGCCGTGAGTCCAGAGAGTGCACTAGCACCACTGGGGATGCAGTGCCGTGAGTCCAGAGTGTGCACTGGCAGCACTGGGGATGCACTGCAGTGAGTCCAGAGAGTGCACTGGCACCACTGGGGATGCACTGCAGTGAGTCCAAAGAGTGCACAGGCACCACTGGGGATGCAGTGCCGTGAGTCCAGAGAGTGCCCTGGCACCACTGGGGATGCAGAGCTGTGAGTCCAGAGAGTGCACTGGCACCACCGGGAATTCAGTGCAGTGAGTCCAAAGAGTGCACTGGCAGCACTGGGGATGCAGTGCAGTGAGTCCAGAGAGTGCACTGGCACCACTGGGGATGCAGTGCAGTGAGTCCAGAGAGTGCACTGGCACCAGTGGGGATGCAGTGCAGTGAGTCCAGAGAATACACTGGCACCACTGGGGATGCAGTGCCGTGAGTCCAGAGAGTGCACTGGCACCACTGGGGATGCAGTGCAGTGAGTCCAGAGAGTGCACTGGCACCACTGGGGATGCAGTGCCGTGAGTCCAGAGAGTGCACTGGCACCACCGGGGATGCAGTGCAGTGAGTCCAGAGAGTGCACTGGCACCACTGGGGATGCATTCCAGTGAGTCCAGAGAGTTCACTGGCACCACTGGGGATGCAGTGCAGTGAGTCCAGAGAGTGCACTGGCAGCACCGGGAATTCAGTGCAGTGAGTCCAAAGAGTGCACTGGCAGCACTGGGGATGCAGTGCAGTGAGTCCAGAGAGTGCACTGGCACCACTGGGGATGCAGTGCAGTGAGTCCAGAGAGTGCACTGGCACCACTGGGGATGCAGTGCAGTGATTCCAGAGAGTGCACTGGCACCACTGGGGATGCACTGCAGTGACTCCAAAGAGTGCACTGGCACCCCTGGGGATGCACTGCAGTGAGTCCAGAGAGTGCACTGGCACCACTGGGGATGCAGTGCAGTGAGTCCAGAGAGTGCACTGGCACCACTGGGGATGGTCATTAGTGAGTCCAGAGAGTGCACTGGCACCAATGGGGATGCAGTGCAGTGAGTCCAGAGAGTGCACTGGCACCCCTGGAGATGCAGTGCAGTGACTCCATAGAGTGCACTGGCACCAATGGGGATGCAGTGCAGTGATCCACAGAGTGCACTGGCACCACTGGGGATGCAGTGCTGTCAGTCCAGAGAGTGTACTGGCACCACTGGGTATGCAGTGCAGTGAGTCCAGAGAGTGCACTGGCACCACTGGGGATGCAGTGCAGTGAGTCCAGAGAGTGCACTGGCACCACTGGGGATGCAGTGCAGTGATTCCAGAGAGTACCCTGGCACCACTGGGGATGCAGTGCAGTGAGCCCAGAGAGTGCACTGGCACCACTGGGGATGCAGTGCCGTGAGTCCAGAGAGTGCACTAGCACCACTGGGGATGCAGTGCCGTGAGTCCAGAGTGTGCACTGGCACCACTGGGGATGCAGTGGAGTGAGTCCAGAGAGTGCACGGGCACCACTGGGGATGCAGTGCAGTGAGTCCAGAGAGTGCACTGGCACCACTGGGGATGCATTGCAGTGAGTCCAGAGAGTGCCCTGGCACCACTGGGGATGCATTGCAGTGAGTCCAGAGAGTGCACTGGCACCACTGGGGATGCAGTGCAGTGAGTCCAAAGAGTGCACTGGCAGCACTGGGGATGCAGTGCAGTGAGTCCAGAGAGTGCACTGGCACCACTGGGGATGCAGTGCAGTGAGTCCAGAGAGTGCACTGGAAACACTGCGGATGCAGTGCAGTGAGTCCAGAGAGTGCACTGGCACCACTGGGGATGCAGTGCAGAGAGTCCAGAGAGTACACTGGCACCACTGGGGATGCAGTGCAGTGAGTCCAGAGAGTGCACTGGCACCACTGAGGATGCAGTGCCGTGAGTCCAGAGAGTGCACTGGCACCACTGGGGATGCAGTGCCGTGAGTCCAGAGAGTGCACTGGCACCACCGGGGACGCAGTGCAGTGAGTCCAGAGAGTGCACTGGCACCACTGGGGATACACTGCAGAGAGTCCAGAGAGTGCACTGGCACCACTGGGGATGCATTGCAGTGAGTCCAGAGAGTGCACTGGCACCACTGGGGATGCACTGCAGTGAGTCCAGAGAGTGCCCTGGCACCACTGGGGATGCAGTGCAGTGAGTCCAGAGAGTGCACTGGCACCACGAGTGATGCACTACAGTGAGTCCAGAGAGTGCACTGGCACCACTGGGGATGCAGTGCAGTGAGTCCAGAGAGTGCCCTGTCTCCACTGGGGATGCAGTGTAGTGAGTCCAGAGAGTGCACTGGCACCACTGGGGATGCAGTGCGGTGAGTCCAGAGAGTGCACTGGCACCACTGGGGATGCAGTGCGGTGAGTCCAGAGAGTGCACTGGCACCACTGGGGATGCAGTGCCGTGAGTCCAGAGAGTGCACTGGCACCACTTGGGATGCAGTGCAGTGAGTCCAGAGAGTGCACTGGCACCACTGGGAATTCAGTGCAGTGGGTACAGAGAGTGCACTGGCACCACTGGGGATGCAGTGCAGTGAGTCCAGAGAGTGCACTGGCACCACTGGGAATGCAGTGCAGTGACTCCAGAGAGTACCCTGGCACCAGTGGGGATGCAGTGCAGTGAGTACAGAGAGTGCACTGGCACCACTGGGGATGCAGTGCGGTGAGTCCAGAGAGTGCACTGGCACCTCTGGGGATGCAGTGCAGTGAGTCCAGAGCGTACCCTGGCACCAGTGGGGATGCAGTACAGTGAGTCCAGAGAGTGCACTGGCACCAGTGGGGATGCAGTGCAGTGAGTCCAGAGAGTGCACTGGCACCACTGGGGATGCACTGCAGTGAGTCCAGAGAGTACCCTGGCACCAGTGGGGATGCAGTGCAGTGAGTCCAGAGAGTTCACTGGCACCACTGGGGATGCAGTGCCGTGAGTCCAGAGAGTGCACTAGCACCACTGGGGATGAAGTGCCGTGAGTCCACAGTGTGCACTGGCACCACTGGGGATGCAGTGCAGTGAGTCCAGAGAGTGCACTGGCACCACTGGGGATGCAGTGCAGTGAGTCCAGAGAGTGCACTGGCACCACTGGGGATGCAGTGCAGTGAGTCCAGAGAGTGCACTGGCACCACTGGGGATGCACTGCAGTGACTCCAAAGAGTGCACTGGCACCCCTGGGGATGCACTGCAGTGACTCCAGAGATTGCACTGGCACCACTGGGGATGCAGTGCAGTGATCCAGAGAGTGCACTGGCACCACTGGGGATGCAGTGCAGTGAGTCCAGAGAGTGCACTGGCACCACTGGGGATGGTCATTAGTGAGTCCAGAGAGTGCACTGGCACCAATGGGGATGCAGTGCAGTGAGTCCAGAGAGTGCACTGGCACCACTGGGGATGCACCCCGGTGAGTCCAGAGAGTGCACTGGCACCACTGGGGATGCAGTGGAGTGAGTCCAGAGAGTGCACTGGCACCACTGGGGATGCACTGCAGTGAGTCCAGAGAGTGCACTGGCAGCACTGGGGATGCAGTGCAGTGACTCCATAGAGTGCACTGGCACCACTGGGGATGCAGTGCCGTGAGTTCAGAGTGTGCACTGGCACCACTGGGGATGCAGTGGAGTGAGTCCAGAGAGTGCACTGGCACCACTGGGGAGGCAGTGCAGTGAGTCCAGAGAGTGCACTGGAACCACAGGGGATGCAGTGCAGTGAGTCCAGAGAGTGCACTGGCACCACTGGGGATGCAGTGCAGTGAGTCCAGAGAGTGCACTGGCACCACTGGGGATGCAGTGCAGTGAGTCCAGTGAGTGCACTGGCACCACTGGGGATGCAGTGCAATGAGTCCAGAGAGTCCACTGGCACCAATGGGTGTGCAGTGCAGTGAGTCCAGGGAGTGCACTGGCACCACTGGGGATGCAGTGCGGTGAGTCCAGAGCGTGCACTGGCACCACTGGGGATGCAGTGCCGTGAGTCCAGAGAGTGTACTGGCACCACTGGGGATGCAGTGCTGTCAGTCCAGAGAGTGCTCTGGCACCACTGGGGATGCAGTGCCGTGAGTCCAGAGAGTGCACTGGCACCACTGGGGATGCAGTGCAGTGAGTCCAGAGAGTGCACTGGCACCACTGGGGATGCAGTGCAGTGAGTCCAGAGAGTGCACTGGCACCACTGGGGATGCAGTGCAGTGAGTCCAGAGAGTGCACTGGCACCACTGGGGATGCAGTGCAGTGAGTCCAGAGAGTGCACTGACAGCACTGGGGATGCAGTGCAGTGAGTTCAGAGAGTGCACTGGCACCACTGGGGATGCAGTGCAGTGAGTCCAGAGAGTGCACTGGCCGCACTGGGGATGCAATGCAGTGAGTCCAGAGAGTGCACTGGCACCACTGGGGATGCACCCCGGTGAGTCCAGAGAGTGCACTGGCACCACTGGGGAAGCACCCCGGTGAGTCCAGAGAGTGCACTGGCACCACTGGGGATGCACCCCGGTGAGTCCAGAGAGTGCACTGGCACCACTGGGGATGCAGTGCAGTGAGTCCAGAGAGTGCACTGGCAGCACTGGGGATGCAGTGCAGTGACTCCATAGAGTGCACTGGCACCACTGGGGATGCAGTGCCGTGAGTCCAGAGTGTGCACTGGCACCACTGGGGATGCAGTGGAGTGAGTCCAGAGAGTGTACTGGCACCACTGGGGAGGCAGTGCAGTGAGTCCAAAGAGTGCACTGGCACCACTGGGGATGCAGTGCAGTGAGTCCAGAGAGTGCACTGGCACCACTGGGGATGCAGTGCGGTGAGTCCAGAGAGTGCACTGACACCACTGGGGATGCAGTGCAGTGAGTCCAGAGAGTGCACTGGCACCACTGGGGATGCACTGCAGTGAGTCCAGTGAGTACACTGGCACCACTTAGGATGCAGTGCAGTGAGTCCAGAGAGTGCACTGGCACCACTGGGGATGCACTGCAGTGAGTCCAGAGAGTGCACTGGCACCACTGGGGATGCAGTGCAGTGAGTCCAAAGAGTGTACTGGCACCACTGGGGATGCAGTGCAGTGACACCAGAGAGTGCAGTGGCACCACTGGGGATGCCGTGCAGTGTGTCCAGAGAGTGCAGTGGCACCACTGGGGATGCACTGCAGTGAGTCAAGAGAGTGCACTGGCACCACTGGGAATGCAGTGCAGTGAGTCCAGAGAGTGCAGTGGCACCACTGGGGATGCAGTGCAGTGAGTCCAGAGAGTGCACTGGCACCACTGGGGATGCAGTGCAGTGAGTCCAGAGAGTGCACTGGCACCACTGGGGATGCAGTGCAGTGAGTCCAGAGAGTGCACTGGAACCACTGGGGATGCAGTGCAGTGAGTCCAGAGAGTGCACTGGCACCACTGGGGATGCAGTGCAGTGATTCCATAGAGTGCACTGGCACCAATGGGGATGCAGTGCAGTGATCCATAGAGAGCACTGGCACCACTGGGGATGCACCCCGGTGAGTCCAGAGAGTGTACTGGCACCACTAGGTATGCAGTGCAGTGAGTCCAGAGAGTGGACTGGCACCACTGGGGATGCTCATTAGTGAGTCCAGAGAGTACAGTGGCACCACCTGGGATGCACTGCAGTGAGTCCAGAGAGTGCACTGGCACCACTGGGGATGCAGTGCAGTGAGTCCAGAGAGTACCCTGGCACCAGTGGGGATGCAGTGCAGTGAGTCCAGAGAGTGCACTGGCACCACTGGGGATGCAGTGCCGTGAGTCCAGAGAGTGCACTAGCACCACTGGGGATGCAGTGCCGTGAGTCCAGAGTGTGCACTGGCAGCACTGGGGATGCACTGCAGTGAGTCCAGAGAGTGCACTGGCACCACTGGGGATGCACTGCAGTGAGTTCAGAGAGTGCACAGGCACCACTGGTGATGCAGTGCCGTGAGTCCAGAGAGTTCACTGGCACCACTGGGGATCCAGTGCTGTGAGTCCAGAGAGTGCACTGGCACCACCGGGAATTCAGTGCAGTGAGTCCAAAGAGTGCACTGGCAGCACTGGGGATGCAGTGCAGTGAGTCCAGAGAGTGCACTGGCACCACTGGGGATGCAGTGCAGTGAGTCCAGAGAGTGCACTGGCACCACTGGGGATGCAGTGCAGTGAGTTCAGAGAATACACTGGCACCACTGGGGATGCAGTGCCGTGAGTCCAGAGAGTGCACTGGCACCACTGGGGATGCAGTGCAGTGAGTCCAGAGAGTGCACTGGCACCACAGGGGATGCAGTGCCGTGAGTCCAGAGAGTGCACTGGCACCACTGGGGATACACTGCAGAGAGTCCAGAGAGTGCACTGGCACCACTGGGGATGCAGTGCCGTGAGTCCAGAGAGTGCACTGGCACCACTGGGGATGCAGTGCAGTGAGTCCAGAGAGTGCACTGGCACCACTGGGGATGCAGTGCAGTGAGTCCAGAGAGTGCACTGGCACCACGAGTGATGCACTACAGTGAGTCCAGAGAGTGCACTGGCACCACTGGGGATGCAGTGCAGTGAGTCCAGAGAGTGCACTGGCACCACTGGGGATGCAGTGCAGTGAGTCCAGAGAGTGCACTGGCACCACTGGGTATGCAGTGCAGTGAGTCCAAAGAGTGCACTGGCACCCATGGGGATGCAGTGCAGTGAGTCCAGAGAGTGCACTGGCACCACTGGGGATGCACTGCAGTGATTCCAGAGAGTGCACTGGCACCACTGGGGATGCAGTGCAGTGAGTCCAGAGAGTGTACTGGCACCCCTGGCGATGCACTGCAGTGAGTCCAGAGAGTGCACTGGCACCACTGGGGATGCAGTGCAGTGAGTCCAGAGAGTGCACTGGCACCACTGGGGATGCAGTGCAGTGAGTCCAGAGAGTGCACTGGCACCACTGGGGATGGTCATTAGTGAGTCCAGAGAGTGCACTGGCACCACTGGGGATGCAGTGCAGTGAGTCCAGAGAGTGCACTGGCACCACTGGGGATGCAGTGCAGTGAGTCCAGAGAGTGCACTGGCACCACTGGGGATGCAGTGCAGTGATCCACAGAGTGCACTGGCACCACTGGGGATGCAGTGCGGTGAGTCCAGAGAGTGCACTGGCACCACTGGAGATGCAGTGCAGTGAGTCCAGAGAGTGCACTGGCACCACTGGGGATGCAGTGCAGTGAGTCCAGAGAGTGCACTGGCACCACTGGGGATGCACTGCAGTGATTCCAGAGAGTACCCATGCACCACTGGGGATGCAGTGCAGTGAGCCCAGAGAGTGCACTGGCACCACTGGGGATGCAGTGCCGTGAGTCCAGAGAGTGCACTAGCACCACTGGGGATGCAGTGCCGTGAGTCCAGAGTGTGCACTGGCACCACTGGGGATGCAGTGCCGTGAGTCCAGAGAGTGCACTGGCACCACTGGGGATGCAGTGCAGTGAGTCCAGAGAGTGCACTGGCACCACTGGGGATGCATTCCAGTGAGTCCAGAGAGTTCACTGGCACCACTGGGGATGCAGTGCAGTGAGTCCAGAGAGTGCACTGGCACCACCGGGAATTCAGTGCAGTGAGTCCAAAGAGTGCACTGGCAGCACTGGGGATGCAGTGCAGTGAGTCCAGAGAGTGCACTGGCACCACTGGGGATGCAGTGCAGTGAGACCAGAGAGTGCACTGGAAACACTGGGGATGCAGTGCAGTGATTCCAGAGAGTGCACTGGCACCACTGGGGATGCACTGCAGTGACTCCAAAGAGTGCACTGGCACCCCTGGGGATGCACTGCAGTGAGTCCAGAGAGTGCACTGGCACCACTGGGGATGCAGTGCAGTGAGTCCAGAGAGTGCACTGGCACCACTGGGGATGGTCATTAGTGAGTCCAGAGAGTGCACTGGCACCAATGGGGATGCAGTGCAGTGAGTCCAGAGAGTGCACTGGCACCCCTGGAGATGCAGTGCAGTGACTCCATAGAGTGCACTGGCACCAATGGGGATGCAGTGCAGTGATCCACAGAGTGCACTGGCACCACTGGGGATGCACCCCGGTGAGTCCAGAGAGTGCACTGGCACCACTGGGGATGCAGTGCAGTGAGTCCAGAGAGTGCACTGGCACCACTGGGAATGCAGTGCAGTGACTCCAGAGAGTACCCTGGCACCAGTGGGGATGCAGTGCAGTGAGTACAGAGAGTTCACTGGCACCACTGGGGATGCAGTGCCGTGAGTCCAGAGAGTGCACTGGCACCACCGGGGATGCAGTGCAGTGAGTCCAGAGAGTGCACTGGCACCACTGGGGATGCAGTGCAGAGAGTCCAGAGAGTGCACTGGCACCACTGGGGATGCAGTGCGGTGAGTCCAGAGAGTGCACTGGCACCTCTGGGGATGCAGTGCAGTGAGTCCAGAGCGTACCCTGGCACCAGTGGGGATGCAGTACAGTGAGTCCAGAGAGTGCACTGGCACCAGTGGGGATGCAGTGCAGTGAGTCCAGAGAGTGCACTGGCACCACTGGGGATGCACTGCAGTGAGTCCAGAGAGTACCCTGGCACCAGTGGGGATGCAGTGCAGTGAGTCCAGAGAGTTCACTGGCACCACTGGGGATGCAGTGCCGTGAGTCCAGAGAGTGCACTAGCACCACTGGGGATGAAGTGCCGTGAGTCCACAGTGTGCACTGGCACCACTGGGGATGCAGTGCAGTGAGTCCAGAGAGTGCACTGGCACCACTGGGGATGCAGTGCAGTGAGTCCAGAGAGTGCACTGGCACCACTGGGGATGCAGTGCAGTGAGTCCAGAGAGTGCACTGGCACCACTGGGGATGCACTGCAGTGACTCCAAAGAGTGCACTGGCACCCCTGGGGATGCACTGCATTGACTCCAGAGATTGCACTGGCACCACTGGGGATGCAGTGCAGTGATCCAGAGAGTGCACTGGCACCACTGGGGATGCAGTGCAGTGAGTCCAGAGAGTGCACTGGCACCACTGGGGATGGTCATTAGTGAGTCCAGAGAGTGCACTGGCACCAATGGGGATGCAGTGCAGTGAGTCCAGAGAGTGCACTGGCACCACTGGGGATGCACCCCGGTGAGTCCAGAGAGTGCACTGGCACCACTGGGGATGCAGTGGAGTGAGTCCAGAGAGTGCACTGGCACCACTGGGGATGCAGTGCCGTGAGTCCAGAGAGTGCACTGGCAGCACTGGGGATGCAGAGCAGTGACTCCATAGAGTGCACTGGCACCACTGGGGATGCAGTGCCGTGAGTTCAGAGTGTGCACTGGCACCACTGGGGATGCAGTGGAGTGAGTCCAGAGAGTGCACTGGCACCACTGGGGAGGCAGTGCAGTGAGTCCAAAGAGTGCACTGGCACCACAGGGGATGCAGTGCAGTGAGTCCAGAGAGTGCACTGGCACCACTGGGGATGCAGTGCAGTGAGTCCAGAGAGTGCACTGGCACCACTGGGGATGCAGTGCAGTGAGTCCAGTGAGTGCACTGGCACCACTGGGGATGCAGTGCAATGAGTCCAGAGAGTGCACTGGCACCAATGGGTGTGCAGTGCAGTGAGTCCAGGGAGTGCACTGGCACCACTGGGGATGCAGTGCGGTGAGTCCAGAGAGTGCACTGGCACCACTGGGGATGCAGTGCCGTGAGTCCAGAGAGTACACTGGCACCACTGGGGATGCAGTGCCGTGAGTCCAGAGAGTGCACTGGCACCACTGGGGATGCAGTGCAGTGAGTCCAGAGAGTGCACTGGCACCACTGGGGATGCACTGCAGTGAGTCCAGAGAGTGCACTGGCACCACTGGGGATGCAGTGCAGTGAGTCCAGAGAGTGCACTGGCACCACTGGGGATGCAGTGCAGTGAGTCCAGAGAGTGCACTGACAGCACTGGGGATGCAGTGCAGTGAGTTCAGAGAGTGCACTGGCACCACTGGGGATGCAGTGCAGTGAGTCCAGAGAGTGCACTGGCACCACTGGGGATGCACCCCGGTGAGTCCAGAGAGTGCACTGGCACCACTGGGGAAGCACCCCGGTGAGTCCAGAGAGTGCACTGGCACCACTGGGGATGCAGTGCAGTGAGTCCAGAGAGTGCACTGGCAGCACTGGGGATGCAGTGCAGTGACTCCATAGAGTGCACTGGCACCACTGGGGATGCAGTGCCGTGAGTCCAGAGTGTGCACTGGCACCACTGGGGATGCAGTGGAGTGAGTCCAGAGAGTGTACTGGCACCACTGGGGAGGCAGTGCAGTGAGTCCAAAGAGTGCACTGGCACCACTGGGGATGCAGTGCAGTGAGTCCAGAGAGTGCACTGGCACCACTGGGGATGCAGTGCGGTGAGTCCAGAGAGTGCACTGACACCACTGGGGATGCAGTGCAGTGAGTCCAGAGAGTGCACTGGCACCACTGGGGATGCACTGCAGTGAGTCCAGTGAGTACACTGGCACCACTTAGGATGCAGTGCAGTGAGTCCAGAGAGTGCACTGGCACCACTCGGAATCAGTGCAGTGAGTTCAGAGAGTGCACTGGCACCACTGGGGATGCAGTGCAGTGAGTCCAAAGAGTGTACTGGCACCACTGGGGATGCAGTGCAGTGAGTCCAGAGAGTGCACTGGCACCACTGGGGATGCAGTGCAGTGTGTCCAGAGAGTGCAGTGGCACCACTGGGGATGCACTGCAGTGAGTCAAGAGAGTGCACTGGCACCACTGGGAATGCAGTGCAGTGAGTCCAGAGAGTGCAGTGGCACCACTGGGGATGCAGTGCAGTGAGTCCAGAGAGTGCACTGGCACCACTGGGGATGCAGTGCAGTGAGTCCAGAGAGTGCACTGGCACCACTGGGGATGCAGTGCAGTGAGTCCAGAGAGTGCACTGGCACCACTGGGTATGCAGTGCAGTGAGTCCAGAGAGTGCACTGGCAGCACTGGGGATGCACTGCAGTGAGTCCAGAGAGTGCACTGGCACCACTGGGGATGCACTGCAGTGAGTCCAGAGAGTGCACTGGCACCACTGGGGATGCAGTGCAGTGAGTGTAGAGAGTGCACTGGCACCACTGGGGATGCAGTGCAGTGAGTCCAGAGAGTGCACTGGCACCACTGGGGATGGTCATTAGTGAGTCCAGAGAGTGCACTGGCACCAATGGGGATGCAGTGCAGTGAGTCCAGAGAGTGCACTGGCACCCCTGGGGATGCAGTGCAGTGATTCCATAGAGTGCACTGGCACCAATGGGGATGCAGTGCAGTGATCCATAGAGAGCACTGGCACCACTGGGGATGCACCCCGGTGAGTCCAGAGAGTGTACTGGCACCACTAGGTATGCAGTGCAGTGAGTCCAGAGAGTGGACTGGCACCACTTGGGATGCTCATTAGTGAGTCCAGAGAGTACAGTGGCACCACCTGGGATGCACTGCAGGGAGTCCAGAGAGTGCACTGGCACCACTGGGGATGCAGTGCAGTGAGTCCAGAGAGTACCCTGGCACCAGTGGGGATGCAGTGCAGTGAGTCCAGAGAGTGCACTGGCACCACTGGGGATGCAGTGCCGTGAGTCCAGAGAGTGCACTAGCACCACTGGGGATGCAGTGCCGTGAGTCCAGAGTGTGCACTGGCAGCACTGGGGATGCACTGCAGTGAGTCCAGAGAGTGCACTGGCACCACTGGGGATGCACTGCAGTGAGTTCAGAGAGTGCACAGGCACCACTGGGGATGCAGTGCCGTGAGTCCAGAGAGTTCACTGGCACCACTGGGGATCCAGTGCTGTGAGTCCAGAGAGTGCACTGGCACCACCGGGAATTCAGTGCAGTGAGTCCAAAGAGTGCACTGGCAGCACTGGGGATGCAGTGCAGTGAGTCCAGAGAGTGCACTGGCACCACTGGGGATGCAGTGCAGTGAGTCCAGAGAGTGCACTGGCACCACTGGGGATGCAGTGCAGTGAGTTCAGAGAATACACTGGCACCACTGGGGATGCAGTGCCGTGAGTCCAGAGAGTGCACTGGCACCACTGGGGATGCAGTGCAGTGAGTCCAGAGAGTGCACTGGCACCACAGGGGATGCAGTGCCGTGAGTCCAGAGAGTGCACTGGCACCACCGGGGATGCAGTTCAGTGAGTCCAGAGAGTGCACTGGCACCACTGGGGATACACTGCAGAGAGTCCAGAGAGTGCACTGGCACCACTGGGGATGCAGTGCCGTGAGTCCAGAGAGTGCACTGGCACCACTGGGGATGCAGTGCAGTGAGTCCAGAGAGTGCACTGGCACCACTGGGGATGCAGTGCAGTGAGTCCAGAGAGTGCACTGGCACCACGAGTGATGCACTACAGTGAGTCCAGAGAGTGCACTGGCACCACTGGGGATGCAGTGCAGTGAGTCCAGAGAGTGCACTGGCACCACTGGGGATGCAGTGCAGTGAGTCCAGAGAGTGCACTGGCACCACTGGGTATGCAGTGCAGTGAGTCCAAAGAGTGCACTGGCACCCATGGGGATGCAGTGCAGTGAGTCCAGAGAGTGCACTGGCACCACTGGGGATGCACTGCAGTGATTCCAGAGAGTGCACTGGCACCACTGGGGATGCAGTGCAGTGAGTCCAGAGAGTGTACTGGCACCCCTGGCGATGCACTGCAGTGAGTCCAGAGAGTGCACTGGCACCACTGGGGATGCAGTGCAGTGATCCAAAGAGTGCACTGGCACCACTGGGGATGCAGTGCAGTGAGTCCAGAGAGTGCACTGGCACCACTGGGGATGGTCATTAGTGAGTCCAGAGAGTGCACTGGCACCACTGTGTATGCAGTGCAGTGAGTCCAGAGAGTGCACTGGCACCACTGGGGATGCAGTGCAGTGATCCACAGAGTGCACTGGCACCACTGGGGATGCAGTGCAGTGAGTCCAGAGAGTGCACTGGCACCACTGGGTATGCAGTGCAGTGAGTCCAGAGAGTGCACTGGCACCACTGGGGATGCAGTGCAGTGAGTCCAGAGAGTGCACTGGCACCACTGGGGATGCACTGCAGTGATTCCAGAGAGTACCCATGCACCACTGGGGATGCAGTGCAGTGAGCCCAGAGAGTGCACTGGCACCACTGGGGATGCAGTGCCGTGAGTCCAGAGAGTGCACTAGCACCACTGGGGATGCAGTGCCGTGAGTCCAGAGTGTGCACTGGCACCACTGGGGATGCAGTGCCGTGAGTCCAGAGAGTGCACTGGCACCACTGGGGATGCAGTGCAGTGAGTCCAGAGAGTGCACTGGCACCACTGGGGATGCATTCCAGTGAGTCCAGAGAGTTCACTGGCACCACTGGGGATGCAGTGCAGTGAGTCCAGAGAGTGCACTGGCACCACCGGGAATTCAGTGCAGTGAGTCCAAAGAGTGCACTGGCAGCACTGGGGATGCAGTGCAGTGAGTCCAGAGAGTGCACTGGCACCACTGGGGATGCAGTGCAGTGAGACCAGAGAGTGCACTGGAAACACTGGGGATGCAGTGCAGTGATTCCAGAGAGTGCACTGGCACCACTGGGGATGCACTGCAGTGACTCCAAAGAGTGCACTGGCACCACTGGGGATGCACTGCAGTGAGTCCAGAGAGTGCACTGGCACCACTGGGGATGCAGTGCAGTGAGTCCAGAGAGTGCACTGGCACCACTGGGGATGGTCATTAGTGAGTCCAGAGAGTGCACTGGCACCAATGGGGATGCAGTGCAGTGAGTCCAGAGAGTGCACTGGCACCCCTGGAGATGCAGTGCAGTGACTCCATAGAGTGCACTGGCACCAATGGGGATGCAGTGCAGTGATCCACAGAGTGCACTGGCACCACTGGGGATGCACCCCGGTGAGTCCAGAGAGTGTACTGGCACCACTGGGTATGCAGTGCAGTGAGTCCAGAGAGTGCACTGGCACCACTGGGGATGCAGTGCAGTGAGTCCAGAGAGTGCACTGGCACCACTGGGGATGCAGTGCAGTGATTCCAGAGAGTACCCTGGCACCACTGGGGATGCAGTGCAGTGAGCCCAGAGAGTGCACTGGCACCACTGGGGATGCAGTGCCGTGAGTCCAGAGAGTGCACTAGCACCACTGGGGATGCAGTGCCGTGAGTCCAGAGTGTGCACTGGCACCACTGGGGATGCAGTGCCGTGAGTCCAGAGAGTGCACTGGCACCACTGGGGATGCAGTGCAGTGAGTCCAGAGAGTGCACTGGCACCACTGGGGATGCATTGCAGTGAGTCCAGAGAGTGCACTGGCACCACTGGGGATGCAGTGCAGTGAGTCCAGAGAGTGCACTGGCACCACAGGGGATGCAGTGCAGTGAGTCCAAAGAGTGCACTGGCACCACTGGGGATGCAGTGCAGTGAGTCCAGAGAGTGCACTGGCACCACTGGGGATGCAGTGCAGTGAGTCCAGAGAGTGCACTGGAAACACTGGGGATGCAGTGCAGTGAGTCCAGAGAGTGCACTGGCACCACTGGGGATGCAGTGCAGTGAGTCCAGAGAGTACACTGGCACCACTGGGGATGCAGTGCAGTGAGTCCAGAGAGTGCACTGGCACCACTGGGGATGCAGTGCAGTGAGTCCAGAGAGTGCACTGGCACCACTGGGGATGCAGTGCCGTGAGTCCAGAGAGTGCACTGGCACCACCGGGGACGCAGTGCCGTGAGTCCAGAGAGTGCACTGGCACCACTGGGGATACACTGCAGAGAGTCCAGAGAGTGCACTGGCACCACTGGGGATGCATTGCAGTGAGTCCAGAGAGTGCACTGGCACCACTGGGGATGCACTGCAGTGAGTCCAGAGAGTGCCCTGGCACCACTGGGGATGCAGTGCAGTGAGTCCAGAGAGTACCCTGGCACCAGAGTGGATGCAGTGCAGTGAGTCCAGAGAGTGCACTGGCACCACTGGGGATGCAGTGCAGTGAGTCCAGAGAGTACCCTGGCACCACTGGGGATGCAGTGCCGTGAGTCCAGAGAGTGCACTAGCACCACTGGGGATGCAGTGCCGTGAGTCCACAGTGTGCACTGGCACCACTGGGGATGCAGTGCAGTGAGTCCAGAGAGTGCACTGGCACCACTGGGGATGCAGTGCAGTGAGTCCAGAGAGTGCACTGGCACCACTGGGGATGCAGTGCAGTGAGTCCAGAGAGTGCACTGGCACCACGAGTGATGCACTACAGTGAGTCCAGAGAGTGCACTGGCACCACTGGGGATGCAGTGCAGTGAGTCCAGAGAGTGCCCTGTCTCCACTGGGGATGCAGTGTAGTGAGTCCAGAGAGTGCACTGGCACCACTGGGGATGCAGTGCGGTGAGTCCAGAGAGTGCACTGGCACCACTGGGGATGCAGTGCGGTGAGTCCAGAGAGTGCACTGGCACCACTGGGGATGCAGTGCAGTGAGTCCAGAGAGTGCACTGGCACCACTGGGAATTCAGTGTAGTGGGTACAGAGAGTGCACTGGCACCACTGGGGATGCACTGCAGTGACTCAAGAGAGTGCACTGTCACCACTGGGGATGCAGTGCAGTGAGTCCAGAGAGGGCACTGGCACCACTGGGGATGCAGTGCTGTGAGTCCAGAGAGGGCACTGGCACCACCGGGAATTCAGTGCAGTGAGTCCAAAGAGTGCACTGGCAGCACTGGAGATGCAGTGCAGTGAGTCCAGAGAGTGCTCTGGCACCACTGGGGATGCAGTGCCGTGAGTCCAGAGAGTGCACTGGCACCACCGGGGATGCAGTGCAGTGAGTCCATAGAGTGCACTGGCACCACTGGGGATGCACTGCAGAGAGTCCAGAGAGTGCACTGGCACCACTGGGGATGCACTGCAGAGAGTCCAGAGAGTGCACTGGCACCACTGGGGATGCAGTGCCGTGAGTCCAGAGAGTGCACTGGCACCTCTGGGGATGCAGTGCAGGGAGTCCAGAGAGTACCCTGGAACCAGTGGGGATGCAGTGCAGTGAGTCCAGAGAGTGCACTGGCACCACTGGGGATGCAGTGCAGTGAGTCCAGAGAGTGCACTGGCACCACTGGGAATGCAGTGCAGTGACTCCAGAGAGTACCCTGGCACCAGTGGGGATGCAGTGCAGTGAGTACAGAGAGTTCACTGGCACCACTGGGGATGCAGTGCCGTGAGTCCAGAGAGTGCACTGGCACCACCGGGGATGCAGTGCAGTGAGTCCAGAGAGTGCACTGGCACCACTGGGGATGCAGTGCGGTGAGTCCAGAGAGTGCACTGGCACCTCTGGGGATGCAGTGCAGTGAGTCCAGAGCGTACCCTGGCACCAGTGGGGATGCAGTGCAGTGAGTCCAGAGAGTGCACTGGCAGCAGTGGGGATGCAGTGCAGTGAGTCCAGAGAGTGCACTGGCACCACTGGGGATGCACTGCAGTGAGTCCAGAGAGTACCCTGGCACCAGTGGGGATGCAGTGCAGTGAGTCCAGAGAGTTCACTGGCACCACTGGGGATGCAGTGCCGTGAGTCCAGAGAGTGCACTAGCACCACTGGGGATGAAGTGCCATGAGTCCACAGTGTGCACTGGCACCACTGGGGATGCAGTGCAGTGAGTCCAGAGAGTGCACTGGCACCACTGGGGATGCACTGCAGTGAGTCCAGAGAGTGCACTGGCACCACTGGGGATGCAGTGCAGTGAGTCCAGAGAGTGCACTGGCACCACTGGGGATGCACTGCAGTGACTCCAAAGAGTGCACCGGCACCCCTGGGGATGCACTGAAGTGACTCCAGAGATTGCACTGGCACCACTGGGGATGCAGTGCAGTGATCCAGAGAGTGCACTGGCACCACTGGGGATGCAGTGCAGTGAGTCCAGAGAGTGCACTGGCACCACTGGGGATGGTCATTAGTGAGTCCAGAGAGTGCACTGGCACCAATGGGGATGCAGTGCAGTGAGTCCAGAGAGTGCACTGGCACCCCTGGGGATGCAGTGCAGTGACTCCATAGAGTGCACTGGCACCAATGGGGATGCAGTGTAGTGATCCAGAGAGTGCACTGGCACCACTGGGAATGCACCCCGGTGAGTCCAGAGAGTGCACTGGCACCACTGGGTATGCACAGCAGTGAGTCCAGAGAGTGCACTGGCACCACTGGGGATGCAGTGCAGTGAGTCCAGAGAGTGCACTGACACCACTGGGGATGCAGTGCAGTGAGTCCAGAGAGTGCACTGGCACCACTGGGGATGCAGTGCAGTGATTCCATAGAGTACCCTGGCCCCACTGGGGATGCAGTGTAGTGAGCCCAGAGAGTGCACTGGCACCACTGGGGATGCAGTGCCGTGAGTCCAGAGAGTGCACTAGCACCACTGGGGATGCAGTGCCGTGAGTCCAGAGTGTGCACTGGCACCACTGGGGATGCAGTGCAGTGAGTCCAGAGAGTACACTGGCACCACTGTGGATGCAGTGCACTGAGCCCAGAGAGTGCACTGGCACCACTGGGGATGCATTGCAGTGAGTCCAGAGAGTTCACTGGCACCACTGGGGATGCAGTGTAGTGGGTACAGAGAGTGCACTGGCACCACTGGGGATGCACTGCAGTGACTCAAGAGAGTGCACTGTCACCACTGGGGATGCAGTGCAGTGAGTCCAGAGAGGGCACTGGCACCACTGGGGATGCAGTGCTGTGAGTCCAGAGAGGGCACTGGCACCACCGGGAATTCAGTGCAGTGAGTCCAAAGAGTGCACTGGCAGCACTGGAGATGCAGTGCAGTGAGTCCAGAGAGTGCTCTGGCACCACTGGGGATGCAGTGCCGTGAGTCCAGAGAGTGCACTGGCACCACCGGGGATGCAGTGCAGTGAGTCCATAGAGTGCACTGGCACCACTGGGGATGCACTGCAGAGAGTCCAGAGAGTGCACTGGCACCACTGGGGATGCACTGCAGAGAGTCCAGAGAGTGCACTGGCACCACTGGGGATGCAGTGCCGTGAGTCCAGAGAGTGCACTGGCACCTCTGGGGATGCAGTGCAGGGAGTCCAGAGAGTACCCTGGAACCAGTGGGGATGCAGTGCAGTGAGTCCAGAGAGTGCACTGGCACCACTGGGGATGCAGTGCAGTGAGTCCAGAGAGTGCACTGGCACCACTGGGAATGCAGTGCAGTGACTCCAGAGAGTACCCTGGCACCAGTGGGGATGCAGTGCAGTGAGTACAGAGAGTTCACTGGCACCACTGGGGATGCAGTGCCGTGAGTCCAGAGAGTGCACTGGCACCACCGGGGATGCAGTGCAGTGAGTCCAGAGAGTGCACTGGCACCACTGGGGATGCAGTGCGGTGAGTCCAGAGAGTGCACTGGCACCTCTGGGGATGCAGTGCAGTGAGTCCAGAGCGTACCCTGGCACCAGTGGGGATGCAGTGCAGTGAGTCCAGAGAGTGCACTGGCAGCAGTGGGGATGCAGTGCAGTGAGTCCAGAGAGTGCACTGGCACCACTGGGGATGCACTGCAGTGAGTCCAGAGAGTACCCTGGCACCAGTGGGGATGCAGTGCAGTGAGTCCAGAGAGTTCACTGGCACCACTGGGGATGCAGTGCCGTGAGTCCAGAGAGTGCACTAGCACCACTGGGGATGAAGTGCCATGAGTCCACAGTGTGCACTGGCACCACTGGGGATGCAGTGCAGTGAGTCCAGAGAGTGCACTGGCACCACTGGGGATGCACTGCAGTGAGTCCAGAGAGTGCACTGGCACCACTGGGGATGCAGTGCAGTGAGTCCAGAGAGTGCACTGGCACCACTGGGGATGCACTGCAGTGACTCCAAAGAGTGCACCGGCACCCCTGGGGATGCACTGAAGTGACTCCAGAGATTGCACTGGCACCACTGGGGATGCAGTGCAGTGATCCAGAGAGTGCACTGGCACCACTGGGGATGCAGTGCAGTGAGTCCAGAGAGTGCACTGGCACCACTGGGGATGGTCATTAGTGAGTCCAGAGAGTGCACTGGCACCAATGGGGATGCAGTGCAGTGAGTCCAGAGAGTGCACTGGCACCCCTGGGGATGCAGTGCAGTGACTCCATAGAGTGCACTGGCACCAATGGGGATGCAGTGTAGTGATCCAGAGAGTGCACTGGCACCACTGGGAATGCACCCCGGTGAGTCCAGAGAGTGCACTGGCACCACTGGGTATGCACAGCAGTGAGTCCAGAGAGTGCACTGGCACCACTGGGAATGCAGTGCAGTGAGTCCAGAGAGTGCACTGACACCACTGGGGATGCAGTGCAGTGAGTCCAGAGAGTGCACTGGCACCACTGGGGATGCAGTGCAGTGATTCCATAGAGTACCCTGGCCCCACTGGGGATGCAGTGTAGTGAGCCCAGAGAGTGCACTGGCACCACTGGGGATGCAGTGCCGTGAGTCCAGAGAGTGCACTAGCACCACTGGGGATGCAGTGCCGTGAGTCCAGAGTGTGCACTGGCACCACTGGGGATGCAGTGCAGTGAGTCCAGAGAGTACACTGGCACCACTGTGGATGCAGTGCACTGAGCCCAGAGAGTGCACTGGCACCACTGGGGATGCATTGCAGTGAGTCCAGAGAGTTCACTGGCACCACTGGGGATGCAGTGCTGTGAGTGCAGACAGTGCACTGGCACCACCGGGAATTCAGTGCAGTGAGTCCAAAGAGTGCACTGGCACCACTGGGGATGCAGTGCAGTGAGTCCAGAGAGTGCCCTGGCACCACTGGGGATGCAGTACAGTGAGTTCAGAGAATACACTGGCACCACTGGGGATGCAGTGCAGTGAGTCCAGAGAGTGCACTGGCACCACTGGGGATGCAGTGCCGTGAGTCCAGAGAGTGCACTGGCACCACTGGGGATGCAGTGCAGTGAGTCCAGAGAGTGCACTGGCACCACTGGGGATGCACTGCAGTGAGTCCAGAGAGTGCACTGGAACCACTGGGGATGCAGTGCAGTGAGTCCAGAGAGTGCCCTTGCACCACTGGGGATGCAGTACCGTGAGTCCAGAGAGTGCACTGGCACCACTGGGGATGCAGTGCAGTGAGTCCAGAGAGTGCACTGGCACCACTGGGGATGCACTGCAGAGAGTCCAGAGAGTGCACTGGCACCACTGGGGATGCACTGCAGAGAGTCCAGAGAGTGCACTGGCACCACTGGGGATGCAGTGCAGTGAGTCCAGAGAGTGCACTGGCACCTCTGGGGATGCAGTGCAGTGAGTCCAGAGAGTGCACTGGCACCACTGGGGATGCAGTGCAGTGAGTCCAGAGAGTGCTCTGGCACCACGAGTGATGCACTACAGTGAGTCCAGAGAGTGCACTGGCACCACTGGGGATGCAGTGCAGTGAGTCCAGAGAGTGCACTGGCACCACGAGTGATGCACTACAGTGAGTCCAGAGAGTGCACTGGCACCACTGGGGATGCAGTGCCGTGAGTCCAGAGAGTGCAGTGGCACCACTGGGGATGCAGTGCAGTGAGTCCAGAGAGTGCACTGGCACCACTGGGTATGCAGTGCAGTGAGTCCAGAGAGTGCACTGGCACCCCTGGGGATGCAGTGCAGTGAGTCCAGAGAGTGCACTGGCACCACTGGGGATGCACTGCAGTGATAACAGAGAGTGCACTGGCACCACTGGGGATGCACTGCAGTGACTCCAAAGAGTGCACTGGCACCCCTGGGGATGCACTGCAGTGAGTCCAGAGAGTGCACTGGCACCACTGGGGATGCAGTGCAGTGAGTCCAGAGAGTGCACTGGCACCACTGGGGATGGTCATTAGTGAGTCCAGAGAGTGCACTGGCACCAATGGGGATGCAGTGCAGTGAGTCCAGAGAGTGCACTGGCACCCCTGGAGATGCAGTGCAGTGACTCCATAGAGTGCACTGGCACCAATGGGGATGCAGTGCAGTGATCCACAGAGTGCACTGGCACCACTGGGGATGCACCCCGGTGAGTCCAGAGAGTGCACTGGCACCACTGGTTATGCAGTGCAGTGAGTCCAGAGAGTGCACTGGCACCACTGGGGATGCAGTGCAGTGAGTCCAGAGAGTGCACTGGCACCACTGGGGATGCAGTGCAGTGATTCCAGAGAGTACCCTGGCACCACTGGGGATGCAGTGCAGTGAGCCCAGAGAGTGCACTGGCACCACTGGGGATGCAGTGCCGTGAGTCCAGAGAGTGCACTAGCACCACTGGGGATGCAGTGCCGTGAGTCCAGAGTGTGCACTGGCACCACTGGGGATGCAGTGCCGTGAGTCCAGAGAGTGCACTGGCACCACTGGGGATGCAGTGCAGTGAGTCCAGAGAGTGCACTGGCACCACTGGGGATGCATTGCAGTGAGTCCAGAGAGTGCACTGGCACCACTGGGGATGCAGTGCAGTGAGTCCAGAGAGTGCACTGGCACCACCGGGAATTCAGTGCAGTGAGTCCAAAGAGTGCACTGGCAGCACTGGGGATGCAGTGCAGTGAGTCCAGAGAGTGCACTGGCACCACTGGGGATGCAGTGCAGTGAGTCCAGAGAGTGCACTGGAAACACTGGGGATGCAGTGCAGTGAGTCCAGAGAGTGCACTGGAAACACTGGGGATGCAGTGCAGTGAGTCCAGAGAGTACACTGGCACCACTGGGGATGCAGGTGCAGTGAGTCCAGAGAGTGCACTGGCACCACTGGGGATGCAGTGCAGTGAGTCCAGAGAGTGCACTGGCACCACTGGGGATGCAGTGCCGTGAGTCCAGAGAGTGCACTGGCACCACCGGGGACGCAGTGCAGTGAGTCCAGAGAGTGCACTGGCACCAATGGGGATGCAGTGCAGTGAGTCCAGAGAGTGCACTGGCACCCCTGGAGATGCAGTGCAGTGACTCCATAGAGTGCACTGGCACCAATGGGGATGCAGTGCAGTGATCCACAGAGTGCACTGGCACCACTGGGGATGCACCCCGGTGAGTCCAGAGAGTGCACTGGCACCACGAGTGATGCAGTACAGTGAGTCCAGAGAGTGCACTGGCACCACTGGGGATGCAGTGCAGTGAGTCCAGAGAGTGCACTGGAAACACTGGGGATGCAGTGCAGTGAGTCCAGAGAGTGCACTGGCACCACTGGGGATGCAGTGCAGTGAGTCCAGAGAGTACACTGGCACCACTGGGGATGCAGTGCAGTGAGTCCAGAGAGTGCACTGACACCACTGGGGATGCAGTGCCGTGAGTCCAGAGAGTGCACTGGCACCACCGGGGACGCAGTGCAGTGAGTCCAGAGAGTGCACTGGCACCACTGGGGATGCACTGCAGAGAGTCCAGAGAGTGCACTGGCACCACTGGGGATGCACTGCAGTGAGTCCAGAGAGTGCACTGGCACCACTGGGGATGCAGTGCAGTGAGTCCAGAGAGTGCCCTGGCACCACTGGGGATGCAGTGCAGTGAGTCCAGAGAGTACCCTGGCACCAGAGTGGATGCAGTGCAGTGAGTCCAGAGAGTGCACTGGCACCACTGGGGATGCACTGCAGTGAGTCCAGAGAGTACCCTGGAACCAGTGGGGATGCAGTGCAGTGAGTCCAGAGAGTTCACTGGCACCACTGGGGATGCAGTGCCGTGAGTCCAGAGAGTGCACTAGCACCACTGGGGATGCAGTGCCGTGAGTCCAGAGAGTGCACTGGCACCACTGGGGATGCAGTGCAGTGAGTCCAAAGAGTGCACTGGCACCACTGGGGATGCAGTGCAGTGAGACTAGAGAGTGCACTGGCACCACTGGGGATGCAGTGCAGTGAGTCCAGAGAGTGCACTGGCACCACTGGGGATGCAGTGCAGTGAGTCCAGAGAGTGCACTGGCACCACGAGTGATGCACTACAGTGAGTCCAGAGAGTGCACTGGCACCACTGGGGATGCAGTGCAGTGAGTCCAGAGAGTGCACTGTCTCCACTGGGGATGCAGTGTAGTGAGTCCAGAGAGTGCACTGGCACCACTGGGGATGCAGTGCTGTAAGTCCAGAGAGTGCACTGGCACCACTGGGGATGCAGTGCGGTGAGTCCAGAGAGTGCACTGGCACCATAGGAGATGCAGTGCCGTGAGTCCAGAGAGTGCATTGGCACCACTGGGGATGCAGTGCAGTGAGTCCAGAGAGTGCACTGGCACCACTGGGAATTCAGTGCAGTGGGTACAGAGAGTGCACTGGCACCACTGGGGATGCACTGCAGTGACTCAAGAGAGTGCACTGTCACCACTGGGGATGCAGTGCAGTGAGTGCAGAAAGTGCACTGGCACCACTGGGGATGCAGTGCTGTGAGTCCAGAGAGTGCACTGGCACCACCGGGAATTCAGTGCAGTGAGTCCAAAGAGTGCACTGGCAGCACTGGAGATGCAGTGCAGTGAGTCCAGAGAGTGCACTGGCACCACTGGGGATGCACTGCAGTGAGTCCAGAGAGTGCACTGGAACCACTGGGGACGCAGTGCAGTGAGTCCAGAGAGTGCCCTGGCACCACTGGGGATGCAGTGCCGTGAGTCCAGAGAGTGCACTGGCACCACCGGGGATGCAGTGCAGTGAGTCCAGAGAGTGCACTGGCACCACTGGGGATGCACTGCAGAGAGTCCAGAGAGTGCACTGGCACCACTGGGGATGCACTGCAGAGAGTCCAGAGAGTGCACTGGCACCACTGGGGATGCACCCCGGTGAGTCCAGAGAGTGCACTGGCACCACTGGGGATGCAGTGCAGTGAGTCCAGAGAGTACCCTGGAACCAGTGGGGATGCAGTGCAGTGAGTCCAGAGAGTGCACTGGCACCAGTGGGGATGCAGTGCAGTGAGTCCAGAGAGTGCACTGGCACCACTGGGGATGCAGTGCAGTGAGTCCAGAGAGTACCCTGGCACCAGTGGGGATGCAGTGCAGTGAGTCCAGAGAGTTCACTGGCACCACTGGGGATGCAGTGCCGTGAGTCTAGAGAGTGCACTGGCACCACCGGGGATGCAGTGCAGTGATTCCAGAGAGTGCACTGGCACCACTGGGGATGCAGTGCAGTGAGTCCAGAGAGTGCACTGGCACCACTGGGGATGCAGTGCGGTGAGTCCAGAGAGTGCACTGGCACCTCTGGGGATGCAGTGCAGTGAGTCCACAGCGTACCCTGGCACCAGTGGGGATGCAGTGCAGTGAGTCCAGAGAGTGCACTGGCACCAGTGGGGATGCAGTGCAGTGAGTCCAGAGAGTGCACTGGCACCACTGGGGATTCACCCCGGTGAGTCCAGAGAGTGCACTGGCACCACTGGGGATGCAGTGGAGTGAGTCCAGAGAGTTCACTGGCACCACTGGGGATGCAGTGCCGTGAGTCCAGAGAGTGCACTAGCACCACCGGGGATGAAGTGCCGTGAGTCCACAGTGTGCACTGGCACCACTGGGGATGCAGTGCAGTGAGTCCAGAGAGTGCACTGGCACCTCTGGGGATGCAGTGCAGTGAGTCCAGAGAGTGCACTGGCACCACTGGGGATGCACTGCAGTGACTCCAAAGAGTGCACTGGCACCCCTGGGGATGCACTGCAGTGACTCCAGAGATTGCACTGGCACCACTGGGGATGCAGTGCAGTGATCCAGAGAGTGCACTGGCACCACTGGGGATGCAGTGCAGTGAGTCCAGAGAGTGCACTGGCACAACTGGGGATGGTCTTTAGTGAGTCCAGAGAGTGCACTGGCACCAATGGGGATGCAGTGCAGTGAGTCCAGAGAGTGCACTGGCACCCCTGGGGATGCAGTGCAGTGAGTCCAGGGAGTGCACTGGCACCACTGGGGATGCAGTGCAGTGAGTCCAGAGAGTGCACTGGCACAACTGGGGATGGTCTTTAGTGAGTCCAGAGAGTGCACTGGCACCAATGGGGATGCAGTGCAGTGAGTCCAGAGAGTGCACTGGCACCCCTGGGGATGCAGTGCAGTGACTCCATGGAGTGCACTGGCACCAATGGGCATGCAGTGTAGTGATCCAGAGAGTGCACTGGCACCACTGGGGATGCACCCCGGTGAGTCCAGAGAGTGCACTGGCACCACTGGGTATGCACTGCAGTGAGTCCAGAGAGTGCACTGGCACCACTGGGGATGCAGTGCAGTGAGTGTAGAGAGTGCACTGGCACCCCTGGGGATGCAGTGCAGTGAGTCCAGAGAGTGCACTGGCACCACTGGGGATGCAGTGCAGTGATTCCATAGAGTACCCTGGCCCCACTGGGGATGCAGTGCAGTGAGCCCAGAGAGTGCACTGGCACCACTGGGGATGCAGTGCCGTGAGTCCAGAGAGTGCACTAGCACCACTGGGGATGCAGTGCCGTGAGTCCAGAGTGTGCACTGGCACCACTGGGGATGCAGTGCAGTGAGTCCAGAGAGTGCACTGGCACCACTGTGGATGCAGTGCACTGAGCCCAGAGAGTGCACTGGCACCACTGGGGATGCATTGCAGTGAGTCCAGAGAGTTCAAAGGCACCACTGGGGATGCAGTGCTGTGAGTGCAGAGAGTGCACTGGCACCACCGGGAATTCAGTGCAGTGAGTCCAAAGAGTGCACTGGCACCACTGGGGATGCAGTGCAGTGAGTCCAGAGAGTGCACTGGCACCACTGGGGATGCAGTGCAGTGAGTCCAGAGAGTGCACTGCACCACGAGTGATGCACTACAGTGAGTCCAGAGAGTGCACTGGCACCACTGGGGATGCAGTGCAGTGAGTCCAGAGAGTGCACTGGCACCACTGGTGATGCAGTGTAGTGAGTCCAGAGAGTGCACTGGCACCACTGGGGATGCAGTGCAGTGAGTCCAGAGAGTGCACTGGCACCACTGGGAATTCAGTGCAGTGGGTACAGAGAGTGCACTGGCACCACTGGGGATGCAGTGCAGTGAGTCCAGAGAGTGCACTGGCACCACTGGGGATGCAGTGCGGTGAGTCCAGAGAGTGCACTGGCACCATAGGGGATGCAGTGCCGTGAGTCCAGAGAGTGCACTGGCACCACTGGGGATGCAGTGCAGTGAGTCCAGAGAGTGCACTGGCACCACTGGGAATTCAGTGCAGTGGGTACAGAGAGTGCACTGGCACCACTGGGGATGCACTGCAGTGCACTGAGCCCAGAGAGTGCACTGGCACCACTGGGGATGCAGTGCAGTGAGTGCAGAGAGTGCACTGGCACCACTGGAGATGCAGTGCTGTGAGTCCAGAGAGTGCACTGGCACCACCGGGAAGTCAGTGCAGTGAGTCCAGGGAGTGCACTGGCACAACTGGGGATGCAGTGCAGTGAGTCCAGAGAGTGCACTGGCACCACTGGGGATGCACTGCAGTCAGTCCAGAGAGTGCACTGGCACCAGTGGGGATGCAGTGCAGTGAGTCCAGAGAGTGCACTGGCACCACTGGGGATGCAGTGCAGTGAGTCCAGAGAGTACCCTGGCACCAGTGGGGATGCAGTGCAGTGAGTCCAGAGAGTTCACTGGCACCACTGGGGATGCAGTGCCGTGAGTCCAGAGAGTGCACTGGCACCACTGGGGATGCAGTGCAGTGAGTCCAGAGAGTGCACTGGCACCACTGGGGATGCAGTGCAGAGAGTCCAGAGAGTGCACTGGCACCACTGGGGATGCAGTGCGGTGAGTCCAGAGAGTGCACTGGCACCTCTGGGGATGCAGTGCAGTGAGTCCAGAGCGTACCCTGGCACCAGTGGGGATGCAGTGCAGTGAGTCCAGAGAGTGCACTGGCACCACTGGGAATAGAGTGCAGTGAGTCCAGAGAGTGCACTGGCACCACTGGGGATGCACTGCAGTGAGTCCAGAGAGTACCTTGGCACCAGTGGGGATGCAGTGCAGTTAGTCCAGAGAGTTCACTGGTACCACTGGGGATGCAGTGCCGTGAGTCCAGAGAGTGCACTAGCACCACTGGGGATGAAGTGCCGTGAGTCCACAGTGTGCACTGGCATCACTGGGGATGCAGTGCAGTGAGTCCAGAGAGTGCACTGGCACCACTGGGGATGCAGTGCAGTGAGTCCAGAGAGTGCACTGGCACCACTGGGGATGCACTGCAGTGACTCCAAAGAGTGCACTGGCACCCCTGGGGATGCACTGCAGTGACTCCAGAGATTGCACTGGCACCACTGGGGATGCAGTGCAGTGATCCAGAGAGTGCACTGGCACCACTGGGGATGCAGTGTAGTGAGTCCAGAGAGTGCACTGGCACCACTGGGGATGGTCATTAGTGAGTCCAGAGAGTGCACTGGCACCACTGGGGATGCAGTGCAGTGATTCCATAGAGTACCCGGGCCCACTGGGGATGCAGTGCAGTGAGCCCAGAGAGTGCACTGGCACCACTGGGGATGCAGTGCCGTGAGTCCAGAGAGTGCACTAGCACCACTGGGGATGCAGTGCCGTGAGTCCAGAGTGTGCACTGGCACCACTGCGGATGCAGTGCAGTGAGTCCAGAGAGTGCACTGGCACCACTGTGGATGCAGTGCACTGAGCCCAGAGAGTGCACTGGCACCACTGGGGATGCATTGCAGTGAGTCCAGAGAGTTCACTGGCACCACTGGGGATGCAGTGCTGTGAGTGCAGAGAGTGCACTGGCACCACCGGGAATTCAGTGCAGTGAGTCCAAAGAGTGCACTGGCACCACTGGGGATGCAGTGCAGTGAGTCCAGAGAGTGCACTGGAACCACTGGGGATGCAGTGCAGTGAGTCCAGAGAGTGCCCTGGCACCACTGGGGATGCAGTACAGTGAGTTCAGAGAATACACTGGCACCACTGGGGATGCAGTGCAGTGTGTCCAGAGAGTGCACTGGCACCACTGGGGATGCAGTGCAGTGAGTCCAGAGAGTGCACTGGCACCACCGGGGATGCAGTGCAGTGAGTCCAGAGAGTGCACTGGCACCACTGGGGATGCACTGCAGAGAGTCCAGAGAGTGCACTGGCACCAAATGGGATGCACCCCGGTGAGTTCTGAGAGTGCACTGGCACCACTGGGGATGCAGTGCAGTGACTCCAGAGAGTGCACTGGCACCACTGGGGATGCACTCCGGTTAGTCCAGAGAGTGCACTGGTACCACTGGGGATGCACTTCAGTGAGTCCAGAGAGTGCAGTGGCACCACTGGTGATGCAGTGCAGTGAGTCCAGAGAGTGCACTGGCACCACTGGGGATGCAGTGCAGTGAGTCCAGAGAGTGCACTGGCACCACTGGGGATGCACTGCAGTGAGACCAGAGATTGCACTGGCACCACTGGGGATGCAGTGCAGTGAGTCCAGAGAGTGCACTGGCACCACTGGGGATGCAGTGCAGTGAGTCCAGGAGGTCCACTGGCACCACTGGGGATGCACTGCAGTGAGTCCAGAGAGTGCACTGGCACCAGTGGGGATGCAGTGCAGTGAGTCTAGAGAGTGCACTGGCACCACCGGGGATGCAGTGCAGTGAGTCCAGAGAGTACACTGGCCCCACTGGGGATGCAGTGCAGTGAGTCCAGAGAGTGCACTGGCACCACTGGGGATGCAGTGCAGTGAGTCCAGAGAGTACCCTGGCACCAGTGGGGATGCAGTGCAGTGACTCCAGAGAGTGCACTGGCACCACTGGGGATGCAGTGCAGTGAGTCCAGAGAGTGCACTGGCACCACTGGGGATGCAGTGCAGTGAGTCCAGAGAGTGCACTGGCACCACTGGGGATGCACCCCGGTGAGTCCAGAGAGTGCACTGGCACCACTGAGGATGCAGTGCAGTGAGTCCAGAGAGTGCACTGGCACCACTGGGGATGCAGTGCAGTGAGTCCAGAGAGTGCACTGGCACCACTGGGGATGCAGTGCCGTGAGTCCAGAGAGTGCGCTGGCACCACTGGGGATGCACCCCGGTGAGTCCAGAGAGTGCACTGGCACCACTGGGGATGCAGTGCAGTGAGTCCAGAGAGTGCACTGGCACCACTGGGGATGCACTGCAGTGAGTCCAGAGAGTGCACTGGCACCACTGGGAATGCAGTGCAGTGAGTCCAGAGAGTGCACTGGCACCACTGGGGATGCAGTGCAGTGAGTCCAGAGAGTGCACTGGCACCACTGGGGATGCAGTGCAGTGAGTCCAGAGAGTGCACTGGCACCACTGGGTATGCAGTGCAGTGAGTCCAGAGAGTGCACTGGCACCACTGGGGATGGTCATTAGTGAGTCCAGAGAGTGCACTGGCACCACTGGGGATGCAGTGCAGTGAGTCCAGAGAGTGCACTGGCACCACTGGGGATGCAGTGCAGTGAGTCCAGAGAGTGCACTGGCACCACTGGGGATGCAGTGCAGTGAGTCCAGAGAGTGCACTGGCACCACTGGGGATGGTCATTAGTGAGTCCAGAGAGTGCACTGGCACCAATGGGGATGCAGTGCAGTGAGTCCAGAGAGTGCCCTGGCACCCCTGGGGATGCAGTGCAGTGACTCCATAGAGTGCACTGGCACCAATGGGGATGCAGTGCAGTGATCCATAGAGTGCACTGGCACCACTGGGGATGCACCCCGGTGAGTCCAGAGAGTGCACTGGCACCACTGGGTATGCAGTGCAGTGAGTCCAGAGAGTGCACTGGCACCACTGGGGATGCTCATTAGTGAGTCCAGAGAGTACACTGGCACCACTGGGGATGCACTGCAGTGAGTCCAGAAAGTGAACTGGCACCACTGGGGATGCAGTGCAGTGAGTCCAGAGAGTACCCTGGCACCAGTGGTGATGCAGTGCAGTGAGTCCAGAGAGTGAACTGGCACCACTGGGGATGCAGTGCAGTAAGTCCAGAGAGTGCACTAGCACCACTGGGGATGCAGTGCCGTGAGTCCAGAGAGTGCACTGGCACCACTGGGGATGCAGTGCAGTGAGTCCAGAGAGTGCACTGGCACCACTGGGGATGCAGTGCAGTGAGTCCAGAGAGTGCACTGGCACCACTGGGGATGCAGTGCAGTGAGTCCAGAGAGTTCACTGGCACCACTGGGGATCCAGTGCTGTGAGTCCAGAGAGTGCACTGGCACCACTGGGAATTCAGTGCAGTGAGTCCAAAGAGTGCACTGGCAGCACTGGGGATGCAGTGCAGTGAGTCCAGAGAGTGCACTGGCACCACTGGGGATGCAGTGCAGTGAGTCCAGAGAGTGCACTGGCACCACTGGGGAAGCAGTGCAGTGAGTTCAGAGAATACACTGGCACCACTGGGGATGCAGTGCCGTGAGTCCAGAGAGTGCACTGGCACCACTGGGGATGCAGTGCCGTGAGTCCAGAGAGTGCACTGGCACCACCGGGGATGCAGTGCAGTGAGTCCAGAGAGTGCACTGGCACCACTGGGGATGCAGTGCAGTGAGTGTAGAGAGTGCACTGGCACCACTGGGGATGCACTGCAGTGAGTCCAGAGAGTGCACTGGCACCACTGGGGATGCAGTGCAGTGAGTCCAGAGAGTTCACTGGCACCACTGGGGATGCACTGCAGTGAGTCCAGAGAGTGCACTGGCACCCCTGGGGATGCACTGCAGTGAGTCCACAGAGTGCACTGGCACCACTGGGGATGCACTGCAGTGACTCCAGAGAGTGCACTGGCACCACTGGGGATGCAGTGCAGTGAGTCCAGAGAGTGCACTGGCACCCCTGGGGATGCAGTGCAGTGATCCATAGAGTGCACTGGCACCACTGGGGATGCACAGCGGTGCGTCCAGAGAGTGCACTGGCACCACTGGGTATGCAGTGCAGTGAGTCCAGAGAGTGCACTGGCACCACTGGGGATGCTCATTAGTGAGTCCAGAGAGTACACTGGCACCACTGGGGATGCACTGCAGTGAGTCCAGAGAGTGCACTGGCACCACTGGGGATGCAGTGCAGTGAGTCCAGAGAGTACCCTGGCACCAGTGGGGATGCAGTGCAGTGAGTCCAGAGAGTGCACTGGCACCACTGGGGATGCAGTGCCGTGAGTCCAGAGAGTGCACTGGCACCACTGGGGATGCAGTGCAGTGAGTCCAGAGAGTGCACTGGCACCACTGGGGATGCAGTGCAGTGAGTCCAGAGAGTGCACTGGCACCACTGGGGATGCAGTGCAGTGAGTCCAGAGAGTTCACTGGCACCACTGGGGATCCAGTGCTGTGAGTCCAGAGAGTGCACTGGCACCACCGGGAATTCAGTGCAGTGAGTCCAAAGAGTGCACTGGCAGCACTGGGGATGCAGTGCAGTGAGTCCAGAGAGTGCACTGGCACCACTGGGGATGCAGTGCAGTGAGCCCAGAGAGTGCACTGGCACCACTGGGGATGCAGTGCAGTGAGTTCAGAGAATACACTGGCACCACTGGGGATGCAGTGCCGTGAGTCCATAGAGTGCACTGGCACCACTGGGGATGCAGTGCAGTGAGTCCAGAGAGTGCACTGGCACCACTGGGGATGCAGGGCCGTGAGTCCAGAGAGTGCACTGGCACCACCGGGGATGCAGTGCCGTGAGTCCAGAGAGTGCACTGGCACCACCGGGGATGCAGTGCCGTGAGTCCAGAGAGTGCACTGGCACCACTGGCGATGCAGTGCGGTGAGTCCAGAGAGTGCAGTGGCACCACTGGGGATGCAGTGCAGTGAGTCCAGAGAGTGTACTGGCACCACTGGGGATGCACTGCAGTGAGTCCAGAGAGTGCACTGGCACCACGAGTGATGCACTACAGTGAGTCCAGAGAGTGCACTGGCACCACTGGGGATGCAGTGCAGTGAGTCCAGAGAGTGCACTGGCACCCCTGGGGATGCACTGCAGTGACTCCATAGAGTGCACTGGCACCACTGGGGATGTAGTGCAGTGACTCCAGAGCGTGCAGTGGCACTACTGGGGATGCAGTGCAGTGAGTCCAGAGAGTGCACTGGCGCCACTGGGGATGCACCCCGGTGAGTCCAGAGAGTGCACTGGCACCACTGGGGATGCACTGCAGTGAGTCCAGTGAGTGCACTGGCACCACTGGAAATGCAGTGTAGTGAGTCCAGAGAGTGCACTGGCACCAATGGGTGTGCAGTGCAGTGAGTCCAGAAAGTACCCTGGCACCACTGGGGATGCAGTGCCGTGAGTCCAGAGTGTGCACTGGCACCACTGGGGATGCAGTGCAGTGAGTCCAGAGAGTGCATTGGCACCACTGGGGATGCAGTGCCGTGAGTCCAGAGAGTTCACTGGCACCACTGGGGATGCAGTGCCGTGAGTCCAGAGAGTGTACTGGCACCACTGGGGATGCAGTGCTGTCAGTCCAGAGAGTACACTGTCACCACCGGGGATGCAGTGCCATGAGTCCAGAGAGTGCACTGGCACCACTGGGGATGCAGTGCAGTGAGTCCAGAGAGTGCACTGGCACCACTGGCAATGCAGTGCAGTGAGTCCAGAGAGGGCACTGGCACCACTGGAGATGCAGTGTAATGAGTCCAGAGAGTGCACTGGCACCACTGGGGATGCAGCACAGTGACTCCAGAGAGTGCACTGGCACCACTGGGGATGCACTGCAGTGAGTCCAGAGAGTGCACTGGCACCACTGGGAATCGAGTGCAGTGAGTCCAGAGAGTGCACTGGCACCAATGGGGATGCAGTGCAGTGAGTCCAGAGAGTGCACTGGCACCACTGGGGATGCAGTGCAGTGAGTCCAGAGAGTACACTGACAGCAATGGGGATGCAGTGCAGTGAGTCCAGAGAGTGCACTGGCACCACTGGGAATCAGTGCAGTGAGTTCAGAGAGTGCACTGGCCCCACTGGGGATGCACTGCAGCGAGTCCACGGAGTGCACTTGCACCACTGGGGTTGCACTGCAGTGAGTCCAGTGAGTGCACTGGCACCGCTGGAAATGCAGTGTAGTGAGTCCAGAGAGTGCACTGGCACCAATGGGTGTGCAGTGCAGTGAGTCCAGAAAGTACCCTGGCACCACTGGGGATGCAGTGCCGTGAGTCCAGAGTGTGCACTGGCACCACTGGGGATGCAGTGCAGTGAGTCCAGAGAGTGCATTGGCACCACTGGGGATGCAGTGCCGTGAGTCCAGAGAGTTCACTGGCACCACTGGGGATGCAGTGCCGTGAGTCCAGAGAGTGTACTGGCACCACTGGGGATGCAGTGCTGTCAGTCCAGAGAGTGCACTGTCACCACCGGGGATGCAGTGCCATGAGTCCAGAGAGTGCACTGGCACCACTGGGGATGCAGTGCAGTGAGTCCAGAGAGTGCACTGGCACCACTGGCGATGCAGTGCAGTGAGTCCAGAGAGGGCACTGGCACCACTGGAGATGCAGTGTAATGAGTCCAGAGAGTGCACTGGCACCACTGGGGATGCAGCACAGTGACTCCAGAGAGTGCACTGGCACCACTGGGGATGCACTGCAGTGAGTCCAGAGAGTGCACTGGCACCACTGGGAATCGAGTGCAGTGAGTCCAGAGAGTGCACTGGCACCAATGGGGATGCAGTGCAGTGAGTCCAGAGAGTGCACTGGCACCACTGGGGATGCAGTGCAGTGAGTCCAGAGAGTACACTGACAGCAATGGGGATGCAGTGCAGTGAGTCCAGAGAGTGCACTGGCACCACTGGGAATCAGTGCAGTGAGTTCAGAGAGTGCACTGGCCCCACTGGGGATGCACTGCAGCGAGTCCACGGAGTGCACTTGCACCACTGGGGTTGCACTGCAGTGAGTCCAGAGAGTGCACTGGCACCACTGGGGATGCAGTGCAGTGAGTCCAGAGAGTGCACTGGCACCACTGGGGATGCAATGCAGTGAGTCCAGAGAGTGCACTGGCACCACTGGGGATGCACTGCAGTGACTCAAGAGAGTGCAGTGGCACCACTGGGGATGCACTGCAGTGAGTCCAGAGAGTGCAGTGGCACCACTGGGGATGCACTGCAGTGAGTCAAGAGAGTGCACTGGCACCACTGGGAATGCAGTGCAGTGAGTCCAGAGAGTGCACTGGCACCACTGGGGATGCAGTGCCGTGAGTCCAGAGAGTGCACTGGCACCAGTGGGGATGCAGTGCAGTGAGTCCAGAGAGTGCACTGACAGCAATGGGGATGCAGTGCAGTGAGTCCAGAGAGTGCACTGGCACCACTGGGGATGCAGCGCAGTGACTCCAGAGAGTGCACTGGCACCACTGGGGATGCACTGCAGTGAGTCCAGAGAGTGCACTGGCACCACTGGGAATAGAGTGCAGTGAGTCCAGAGAGTGCACTGGCACCAATGGGGATGCAGTGCAGTGAGTCCAGAGAGTGCACTGGCACCACTGGGTATGCAGTGCAGTGAGTCCAGAGAGTGCACTGGCACCACTGGGGATGCACTGCAGTGAGTCCAGAGAGTGCACTGGCACCAGTGGGGATGCAGTGCAGTGAGTCCAGAGAGTGCACTGGCACCACTGGGGATGCAGCACAGTGACTCCAGAGAGTGCACTGGCACAACTGGGGATGCAGTGCAGTGAGTCCAGAGAGTGCACTGGCACCACTGGGGATGCACTGCAGTGAGTCCAGAGAGTGCACTGGCACCCCTGGGGATGCACTGCAGTGACTCCATAGAGTGCACAGGCACCACTGGGGATGCACTGCAGTGACTCCAGAGAGTGCACTGGCACCACTGGGGATGCAGTGCAGTGAGTCCAGAGAGTGCACTGGCACCACTGGGGATGGTCATTAGTGAGTCCAGAGAGTGCACTGGCACCAATGGGGATGCAGTGCAGTGAGTCCAGAGAGTGCCCTGGCACCCCTGGGGATGCAGTGCAGTGACTCCATAGAGTGCACTGGCACCAATGGGGATGCAGTGCAGTGATCCATAGAGTGCACTGGCACCACTGGGGATGCACCCCGGTGAGTCCAGAGAGTGCACTGGCACCCCTGGGTATGCAGTGCAGTGAGTCCAGAGAGTGCACTGGCACCACTGGGGATGCTCATTAGTGAGTCCAGAGAGTACACTGGCACCACTGGGGATGCACTGCAGTGAGTCCAGAAAGTGAACTGGCACCACTGGGGATGCAGTGCAGTGAGTCCAGAGAGTACCCTGGCACCAGTGGTGATGCAGTGCAGTGAGTCCAGAGAGTGAACTGGCACCACTGGGGATGCAGTGCCATGAGTCCAGAGAGTGCACTAGCACCACTGGGGATGCAGTGCCGTGAGTCCAGAGAGTGCACTGGCACCACTGGGGATGCAGTGCAGTGAGTCCAGAGAGTGCACTGGCACCACTGGGGATGCAGTGCAGTGAGTCCAGAGAGTGCACTGGCACCACTGGGGATGCAGTGCAGTGAGTCCAGAGAGTTCACTGGCACCACTGGGGATCCAGTGCTGTGAGTCCAGAGAGTGCACTGGCACCACTGGGAATTCAGTGCAGTGAGTCCAAAGAGTGCACTGGCAGCACTGGGGATGCAGTGCAGTGAGTCCAGAGAGTGCACTGGCACCACTGGGGATGCAGTGCAGTGAGTCCAGAGAGTGCACTGGCACCACTGGGGAAGCAGTGCAGTGAGTTCAGAGAATACACTGGCACCACTGGGGATGCAGTGCCGTGAGTCCAGAGAGTGCACTGGCACCACTGGGGATGCAGTGCCGTGAGTCCAGAGAGTGCACTGGCACCACCGGGGATGCAGTGCAGTGAGTCCAGAGAGTGCACTGGCACCACTGGGGATGCACTGCAGAGAGTCCAGAGAGTGCACTGGCACCCCTGGGGATGCAGTGCCGTGAGTCCAGAGAGTGCACTGGCACCACTGGGGATGCACTGCAGAGAGTCCAGAGCGTGCACTGGCACCACTGGGGATGCACTGCAGTGACTCCAAAGAGTGCACTGGCACCACTGGGGATGCACTGCAGTGAGTCCAGAGAGTGCACTGGCACCACTGGGGATGCAGTGCAGTGATCCAGAGAGTGCACTGGCACCACTGGGGATGCAGTGCAGTGAGTCCAGAGAGTGCACTGGCACCACTGGGGATGGTCATTAGTGAGTCCAGAGAGTGCACTGGCACCACTGGGGATGCAGTGCAGTGAGTCCAGAGAGTGCACTGGCACCCCTGGGGATGCAGTGCAGTGACTCCATAGAGTGCACTGGCACCACTGGGGATGCAGTGCAGTGATCCAGAGAGTGCACTGGCACCACTGGGGATGCACCCCGGTGAGTCCAGAGAGTGCACTGGCACCACTGGGTATGCAGTGCAGTGAGTCCAGAGAATGCACTGGCACCACTGGGGATGCAGTGCACTGAGCCCAGAGAGTGCACTGGCACCACTGGGGATGCAGTGCAGTGAGTCCAGAGAGTTCACTGGCACCACTGGGGATGCAGTGCTGTGAGTGCAGAGAGTGCACTGGCACCACCGGGAATTCAGTGCAGCGTGTCCAAAGAGTGCACTGGCACCACTGGGGATGCACTGTAGTGAGTCCAGAGAGTGCACTGGAACCACTGGGGATGCAGTGCAGTGAGTCCAGAGAGTGCCCTGGCACCACTGGGGATGCAGTACAGTGAGTTCAGAGAATACACTGGCACCACTGGGGATGCAGTGCAGTGAGTCCAGAGAGTGCACTGGCACCACTGGGGATGCAGTGCCGTGAGTCCATAGAGTGCACTGGCACCACTGGGGATGCAGTGCAGTGATCCATAGAGTGCACTGGCACCACTGGGGATGCAGTGCAGTGAGTCCAGAGAGTGCACTGGCACCACTGGGTATGCAGTGCAGTGAGTCCAGAGAGTGCACTGGCACCACTGGGGATGCACTGCAGTGAGTCCAGAGAGTGCACTGGCACCACTGGGGATGCACCCCGGTGAGTCCAGAGAGTGCCCTGGCACCACTGGGGATGCACTGCAGTGAGTCCAGAGAGTGCACTGGCACCACTGGGAATGCAGTGCCGTGAGTCCAGAGAGTGCAGTGGCACCACTGGGGATGCAGTGCAGTGAGTCCAGAGAGTGCACTGGCACCACTGGGGATGGTCATTAGTGAGTCCAGAGAGTGCACTGGCACCAATGGGGATGCAGTGCAGTGAGTCCAGAGAGTGCACTGGCACCACTGGGGATGCACTGCAGTGACTCCAGAGAGTGCAGTGGCACCAATGGGGATGCAGTGCAGTGAGTCCAGAGAGTGCACTGGCACCACTGGGGATGCACTGCAGTGACTCCAGAGAGTGCACTGGCACCACTGGGAATGCAGTGCAGTGAGTCCAGAGAGTGCAGTGGCACCACTGGGGATGCAGTGCAGTGAGTCCAGAGAGTGCACTGGCACCACTGGGGATGCAGTGCCGTGAGTCCAGAGAGTGCACTGGCACCACTGGGGATGCAGTGCCGTGAGTCCAGAGAGTGCACTGGCACCACTGGGTATGCAGTGCAGTGAGTCCAGAGAGTGCACTGGCACCACTGGGGATGCAGTGCAGTGAGTCCAGAGAGTGCACTGGCACCACCGGGGATGCAGTGCAGTGAGTCCAGAGAGTGCACTGGCACCCCTGGGGATGCACTGCAGTGACTCCATAGAGTGCACTGGCACCACTGGGGATGCACTGCAGTGACTCCAGAGAGTGCACTGGCACCACTGGGGATGCAGTACAGTGAGTCCAGAGAGTGCACTGGCACCACTGGGGATGGTCATTAGTGAGTCCAGAGAGTGCACTGGCACCAATGGGGATGCAGTGCAGTGAGTCCAGAGAGTGCACTGGCACCACTGGGGATGCAGTGCGGTGACTCCAGAGAGTGCACTGGCACCACTGGGGATGGAGTGCAGTGAGTCCAGAGAGTGCACTGGCACCACTGGGGATGCAGTGCCGTGAGTCCAGAGAGTGCACTGGCACCACCGGGGATGCAGTGCAGTGAGTCCAGAGAGTGCACTGGCACCACTGGGGATGCACTGCAGAGAGTCCAGAGAGTGCACTGGCACCACTGGGGATGTAGTGCGGTGACTCCAGAGAGTGCACTGGCACCACTGGGGATGCAGTGCAGTGAGTCCAGAGAGTACCCTGGCACCACTGGGGATGCAGTGCAGTGAGTCCAGAGAGTGCACTGGCACCAGTGGGGATGAAGTGCAGTGAGTCCAGAGAGTGCCCTGGCACCACTGGGAATGCAGTGCAGTGAGTTCAGAGAATACACTGGCACCACTGGGGATGCAGTGCAGTGAGTCCAGAGAGTGCACTGGCACCACTGGGGATGCAGTGCCGTGAGTCCAGAGAGTGCACTGGCACCACTGGGGATGCAGTGCAGTGAGTCCAGAGAGTGCACTGGCACCACTGGGGATGCAGTGCAGTGAGTCCAGAGAGTGCACTGGCACTACGAGTGATGCACTACAGTGAGACCAGAGAGTGCACTGGCACCACTGGGGATGCAGTGCAGTGACTCCAGAGAGTGCACTGTCACCACGGGAGATGCAGTGCAGTGAGTCCAGAGAGTGCACTGGCACCACTGGGGATGCAGTGTAGTGAGTCCACAGAGTGCACTGGCACCACTGGGGATGCACTGCAGTGAGTCCAGAGAGTGCACTGGCACCACAGGGATGCAGTGCCGTGAGTCCAGAGAGTGCACTGGCACCACTGGGGATGCAGTGCAGTGAGTCCAGAGAGTGCACTGGCACCACTGGGGATGGAGTGCAGTGAGTCCAGAGAGTGCACTGGCACCACTGGGGATGCACTGCAGTGAGTCCAGAGAGTGCACTGGCACCACTGGAGATGCAGTGCAGTGAGTCCAGAGAGTGCACTGGCACCACTGGGGATGCAGTGTAGTGAGTCCACAGAGTGCACTGACACCACTGGGGATGCACTGCAGTGAGTCCAGAGAGTTCACTGGCACCACTGGGGATCCAGTGCTGTGAGTCCAGAGAGTGCACTGGCACCCCTGGAGATGCAGTGCAGTGACTCCATAGAGTGCACTGGCACCACTGGGGATGCACTGCAGTGAGTCCAGAGAGTACCCTGGAACCAGTGGGGATGCAGTGCAGTGAGTCCAGAGAGTTCACTGGCACCCCTGGGGATGCAGTGCCGTGAGTCCAGAGAGTGCACTAGCACCACTGGGGATGCAGTGCCGTGAGTCCACAGTGTGCACTGGCACCACTGGGGATGCAGTGCAGTGAGTCCAAAGAGTGCACTGGCACCACTGGGGATGCAGTGCAGTGAGACTAGAGAGTGCACTGGCACCACTGGGGATGCAGTGCAGTGAGTCCAGAGAGTGCACTGGCACCACTGGGGATGCAGTGCAGTGAGTCCAGAGAGTGCACTGGCACCACGAGTGATGCACTACAGTGAGTCCAGAGAGTGCACTGGCACCACTGGGGATGCAGTGCAGTGAGTCCAGAGAGTGCACTGTCTCCACTGGGGATGCAGTGTAGTGAGTCCAGAGAGTGCACTGGCACCACTGGGGATGCACTGCAGTGAGTCCAGAGAGTGCACTGGCACCACTGGGATGCAGTGCTGTGAGTCCAGAGAGTGCACTGGCACCACTGGGGATGCAGTGCTGTAAGTCCAGAGAGTGCACTGGCACCACTGGGGATGCAGTGCGGTGAGTCCAGAGAGTGCACTGGCACCATAGGAGATGCAGTGCCGTGAGTCCAGAGAGTGCATTGGCACCACTGGGGATGCAGTGCAGTGAGTCCAGAGAGTGCACTGGCACCACTGGGAATTCAGTGCAGTGGGTACAGAGAGTGCACTGGCACCACTGGGGATGCACTGCAGTGACTCAAGAGAGTGCACTGTCACCACTGGGGATGCAGTGCAGTGAGTGCAGAAAGTGCACTGGCACCACTGGGGATGCAGTGCTGTGAGTCCAGAGAGTGCACTGGCACCACCGGGTATTCAGTGCAGTGAGTCCAAAGAGTGCACTGGCAGCACTGGAGATGCAGTGCAGTGAGTCCAGAGAGTGCACTGGCACCAGTGGGGATGCAGTGCAGTGAGTCCAGAGAGTGCACTGGCACCACTGGGGATGCAGTGCAGTGAGTCCAGAGAGTACCCTGGCACCAGTGGGGATGCAGTGCAGTGAGTCCAGAGAGTTCACTGGCACCACTGGGGATGCAGTGCCGTGAGTCTAGAGAGTGCACTGGCACCACCGGGGATGCAGTGCAGTGATTCCAGAGAGTGCACTGGCACCACTGGGGATGCAGTGCAGTGAGTCCAGAGAGTGCACTGGCACCACTGGGGATGCAGTGCGGTGAGTCCAGAGAGTGCACTGGCACCTCTGGGGATGCAGTGCAGTGAGTCCACAGCGTACCCTGGAACCAGTGGGGATGCAGTGCAGTGAGTCCAGAGAGTGCACTGGCACCAGTGGGGATGCAGTGCAGTGAGTCCAGAGAGTGCACTGGCACCACTGGGGATGCACCCCGGTGAGTCCAGAGAGTGCACTGGCACCACTGGGGATGCAGTGGAGTGAGTCCAGAGAGTTCACTGGCACCACTGGGGATGCAGTGCCGTGAGTCCAGAGAGTGCACTAGCACCACCGGGGATGAAGTGCCGTGAGTCCACAGTGTGCACTGGCACCACTGGGGATGCAGTGCCGTGAGTCCAGAGAGTGCACTGGCACCACTGGGGATGCAGTGCAGTGAGTCCAGAGAGTACACTGACAGCAATGGGGATGCAGTGCAGTGAGTCCAGAGAGTGCACTGGCACCACTGGGAATCAGTGCAGTGAGTTCAGAGAGTGCACTGGCCCCACTGGGGATGCACTGCAGCGAGTCCACGGAGTGCACTTGCACCACTGGGGTTGCACTGCAGTGAGTCCAGTGAGTGCACTGGCACCACTGGAAATGCAGTGTAGTGAGTCCAGAGAGTGCACTGGCACCAATGGGTGTGCAGTGCAGTGAGTCCAGAAAGTACCCTGGCACCACTGGGGATGCAGTGCCGTGAGTCCAGAGTGTGCACTGGCACCACTGGGGATGCAGTGCAGTGAGTCCAGAGAGTGCATTGGCACCACTGGGGATGCAGTGCCGTGAGTCCAGAGAGTTCACTGGCACCACTGGGGATGCAGTGCCGTGAGTCCAGAGAGTGTACTGGCACCACTGGGGATGCAGTGCTGTCAGTCCAGAGAGTGCACTGTCACCACCGGGGATGCAGTGCCATGAGTCCAGAGAGTGCACTGGCACCACTGGGGATGCAGTGCAGTGAGTCCAGAGAGTGCACTGGCACCACTGGCGATGCAGTGCAGTGAGTCCAGAGAGGGCACTGGCACCACTGGAGATGCAGTGTAATGAGTCCAGAGAGTGCACTGGCACCACTGGGGATGCAGCACAGTGACTCCAGAGAGTGCACTGGCACCACTGGGGATGCACTGCAGTGAGTCCAGAGAGTGCACTGGCACCACTGGGAATCGAGTGCAGTGAGTCCAGAGAGTGCACTGGCACCACTGGGGATGCAGTGCAGTGAGTCCAGAGAGTACACTGACAGCAATGGGGATGCAGTGCAGTGAGTCCAGAGAGTGCACTGGCACCACTGGGAATCAGTGCAGTGAGTTCAGAGAGTGCACTGGCCCCACTGGGGATGCACTGCAGCGAGTCCACGGAGTGCACTTGCACCACTGGGGTTGCACTGCAGTGAGTCCAGAGAGTGCACTGGCACCACTGGGGATGCAGTGCAGTGAGTCCAGAGAGTGCACTGGCACCACTGGGGATGCAATGCAGTGAGTCCAGAGAGTGCACTGGCACCACTGGGGATGCACTGCAGTGACTCAAGAGAGTGCAGTGGCACCACTGGGGATGCACTGCAGTGAGTCCAGAGAGTGCAGTGGCACCACTGGGGATGCACTGCAGTGAGTCAAGAGAGTGCACTGGCACCACTGGGAATGCAGTGCAGTGAGTCCAGAGAGTGCACTGGCACCACTGGGGATGCAGTGCCGTGAGTCCAGAGAGTGCACTGGCACCAGTGGGGATGCAGTGCAGTGAGTCCAGAGAGTGCACTGACAGCAATGGGGATGCAGTGCAGTGAGTCCAGAGAGTGCACTGGCACCACTGGGGATGCAGCGCAGTGACTCCAGAGAGTGCACTGGCACCACTGGGGATGCACTGCAGTGAGTCCAGAGAGTGCACTGGCACCACTGGGAATAGAGTGCAGTGAGTCCAGAGAGTGCACTGGCACCAATGGGGATGCAGTGCAGTGAGTCCAGAGAGTGCACTGGCACCACTGGGGATGCACTGCAGTGAGTCCAGAGAGTGCACTGGCACTAGTGGGGATGCAGTGCAGTGAGTCCAGAGAGTGCACTGGCACCACTGGGGATGCAGCACAGTGACTCCAGAGAGTGCACTGGCACAACTGGGGATGCAGTGCAGTGAGTCCAGAGAGTGCACTGGCACCACTGGGGATGCACTGCAGTGAGTCCAGAGAGTGCACTGGCACCCCTGGGGATGCACTGCAGTGACTCCATAGAGTGCACTGGCACCACTGGGGATGCACTGCAGTGACTCCAGAGAGTGCACTGGCACCACTGGGGATGCAGTGCAGTGAGTCCAGAGAGTGCACTGGCACCACTGGGGATGGTCATTAGTGAGTCCAGAGAGTGCACTGGCACCAATGGGGATGCAGTGCAGTGAGTCCAGAGAGTGCCCTGGCACCCCTGGGGATGCAGTGCAGTGACTCCATAGAGTGCACTGGCACCAATGGGGATGCAGTGCAGTGATCCATAGAGTGCACTGGCACCACTGGGGATGCACCCCGGTGAGTCCAGAGAGTGCACTGGCACCACTGGGTATGCAGTGCAGTGAGTCCAGAGAGTGCACTGGCACCACTGGGGATGCTCATTAGTGAGTCCAGAGAGTACACTGGCACCACTGGGGATGCACTGCAGTGAGTCCAGAAAGTGAACTGGCACCACTGGGGATGCAGTGCAGTGAGTCCAGAGAGTACCCTGGCACCAGTGGTGATGCAGTGCAGTGAGTCCAGAGAGTGAACTGGCACCACTGGGGATGCAGTGCCATGAGTCCAGAGAGTGCACTAGCACCACTGGGGATGCAGTGCCGTGAGTCCAGAGAGTGCACTGGCACCACTGGTGATGCAGTGCAGTGAGTCCAGAGAGTGCACTGGCACCACTGGGGATGCAGTGCAGTGAGTCCAGAGAGTTCACTGGCACCACTGGGGATCCAGTGCAGTGAGTCCAGAGAGTGCACTGGCACCACTGGGAATTCAGTGCAGTGAGTCCAAAGAGTGCACTGGCAGCACTGGGGATGCAGTGCAGTGAGTCCAGAGAGTGCACTGGCACCACTGGGGATGCAGTGCAGTGAGTCCAGAGAGTGCACTGGCACCACTGGGGAAGCAGTGCAGTGAGTTCAGAGAATACACTGGCACCACTGGGGATGCAGTGCCGTGAGTCCAGAGAGTGCACTGGCACCACTGGGGATGCAGTGCCGTGAGTCCAGAGAGTGCACTGGCACCACCGGGGATGCAGTGCAGTGAGTCCAGAGAGTGCACTGGCACCACTGGGGATGCACTGCAGTGATCCAGAGAGTGCACTGGCACCACTGGGGATGCAGTGCAGTGAGTCCAGAGAGTGCACTGGCACCACTTGGGATGGTCATTAGTGAGTCCAGAGAGTGCACTGGCACCACTGGGGATGCAGTGCAGTGAGTCCAGAGAGTGCACTGGCACCCCTGGGGATGCAGTGCAGTGACTCCATAGAGTGCACTGGCACCACTGGGGATGCAGTGCAGTGATCCAGAGAGTGCACTGGCACCACTGGGGATGCACCCCGGTGAGTCCAGAGAGTGCACTGGCACCACTGGGTATGCAGTGCAGTGAGTCCAGAGAATGCACTGGCACCACTGGGGATGCAGTGCACTGAGCCCAGAGAGTGCACTGGCACCACTGGGGATGCAGTGCAGTGAGTCCAGAGAGTTCACTGGCACCACTGGGGATGCAGTGCTGTGAGTGCAGAGAGTGCACTGGCACCACCGGGAATTCAGTGCAGCGTGTCCAAAGAGTGCACTGGCACCACTGGGGATGCACTGTAGTGAGTCCAGAGAGTGCACTGGAACCACTGGGGATGCAGTGCAGTGAGTCCAGAGAGTGCCCTGGCACCACTGGGGATGCAGTACAGTGAGTTCAGAGAATACACTGGCACCACTGGGGATGCAGTGCAGTGAGTCCAGAGAGTGCACTGGCACCACTGGGGATGCAGTGCCGTGAGTCCATAGAGTGCACTGGCACCACTGGGGATGCAGTGCAGTGATCCATAGAGTGCACTGGCACCACTGGGGATGCAGTGCAGTGAGTCCAGAGAGTGCACTGGCACCACTGGGTATGCAGTGCAGTGAGTCCAGAGAGTGCACTGGCACCACTGGGGATGCACTGCAGTGAGTCCAGAGAGTGCACTGGCACCACTGGGGATGCACCCCGGTGAGTCCAGAGAGTGCCCTGGCACCACTGGGGATGCACTGCAGTGAGTCCAGAGAGTGCACTGGCACCACTGGGAATGCAGTGCCGTGAGTCCAGAGAGTGCAGTGGCACCACTGGGGATGCAGTGCAGTGAGTCCAGAGAGTGCACTGGCACCACTGGGGATGCAGTGCCGTGAGTCCAGAGAGTGCACTGGCACCCCTGGGGATGCACTGCAGTTACTCCATAGAGTGCACTGGCACCACTGGGGATGCACTGCAGTGACTCCAGAGAGTGCACTGGCACCACTGGGAATGCAGTGCAGTGAGTCCAGAGAGTGCAGTGGCACCACTGGGGATGCAGTGCAGTGAGTCCAGAGAGTGCACTGGCACCACTGGGGATGCAGTGCCGTGAGTCCAGAGAGTGCACTGGCACCACTTGGGATGCAGTGCCATTAGTCCAGAGAGTGCACTGGCACCACTGGGTATGCAGTGCAGTGAGTCCAGAGAGTGCACTGGCACCACTGGGGATGCAGTGCAGTGAGTCCAGAGAGTGCACTGGCACCACCGGGGATGCAGTGCAGTGAGTCCAGAGAGTGCACTGGCACCCCTGGGGATGCACTGCAGTGACTCCATAGAGTGCACTGGCACCACTGGGGATGCACTGCAGTGACTCCAGAGAGTGCACTGGCACCACTGGGGATGCAGTACAGTGAGTCCAGAGAGTGCACTGGCACCACTGGGGATGGTCATTAGTGAGTCCAGAGAGTGCACTGGCACCAATGGGGATGCAGTGCAGTGAGTCCAGAGAGTGCACTGGCACCACTGGGGATGCAGTGCGGTGACTCCAGATAGTGCACTGGCACCACTGGGGATGGAGTGCAGTGAGTCCAGAGAGTGCACTGGCACCACTGGGGATGCAGTGCCGTGAGTCCAGAGAGTGCACTGGCACCACCGGGGATGCAGTGCAGTGAGTCCAGAGAGTGCACTGGCACCACTGGGGATGCACTGCAGAGAGTCCAGAGAGTGCACTGGCACCACTGGGGATGTAGTGCGGTGACTCCAGAGAGTGCACTGGCACCACTGGGGATGCAGTGCAGTGAGTCCAGAGAGTACCCTGGCACCAGTGGGGATGCAGTGCAGTGAGTCCAGAGAGTGCACTGGCACCAGTGGGGATGCAGTGCAGTGAGTCCAGAGAGTGCCCTGGCACCACTGGGAATGCAGTGCAGTGAGTTCAGAGAATACACTGGCACCACTGGGGATGCAGTGCAGTGAGTCCAGAGAGTGCACTGGCACCACTGGGGATGCAGTGCAGTGAGTCCAGAGAGTGCACTGGCACCACTGGGGATGCAGTGCAGTGAGTCCAGAGAGTGCACTGGCACCACTGGGGATGCAGTGCAGTGAGTCCAGAGAGTGCACTGGCACTACGAGTGATGCACTACAGTGAGACCAGAGAGTGCACTGGCACCACTGGGGATGCAGTGCAGTGACTCCAGAGAGTGCACTGTCACCACGGGAGGTGCAGTGCAGTGAGTCCAGAGAGTGCAGTGGCACCACTGGGGATGCAGTGTAGTGAGTCCACAGAGTGCACTGGCACCACTGGGGATGCACTGCAGTGAGTCCAGAGAGTGCACTGGCACCACAGGGATGCAGTGCCGTGAGTCCAGAGAGTGCACTGGCACCACTGGGGATGCAGTGCAGTGAGTCCAGAGAGTGCACTGGCACCACTGGGGATGGAGTGCAGTGAGTCCAGAGAGTGCACTGGCACCACTGGGGATGCACTGCAGTGAGTCCAGAGAGTGCACTGGCACCACTGGAGATGCAGTGCAGTGAGTCCAGAGAGTGCACTGGCACCACTGGGGATGCAGTGTAGTGAGTCCACAGAGTGCACTGACACCACTGGGGATGCACTGCAGTGAGTCCAGAGAGTTCACTGGCACCACTGGGGATCCAGTGCTGTGAGTCCAGAGAGTGCACTGGCACCCCTGGAGATGCAGTGCAGTGACTCCATAGAGTGCACTGGCACCACTGGGGATGCACTGCAGTGAGTCCAGAGAGTACCCTGGAACCAGTGGGGATGCAGTGCAGTGAGTCCAGAGAGTTCACTGGCACCACTGGGGATGCAGTGCCGTGAGTCCAGAGAGTGCACTAGCACCACTGGGGATGCAGTGCCGTGAGTCCACAGTGTGCACTGGCACCACTGGGGATGCAGTGCAGTGAGTCCAAAGAGTGCACTGGCACCACTGGGGATGCAGTGCAGTGAGACTAGAGAGTGCACTGGCACCACTGGGGATGCAGTGCAGTGAGTCCAGAGAGTGCACTGGCACCACTGGGGATGCAGTGCAGTGAGTCCAGAGAGTGCACTGGCACCACGAGTGATGCACTACAGTGAGTCCAGAGAGTGCACTGGCACCACTGGGGATGCAGTGCAGTGAGTCCAGAGAGTGCACTGTCTCCACTGGGGATGCAGTGTAGTGAGTCCAGAGAGTGCACTGGCACCACTGGGGATGCACTGCAGTGAGTCCAGAGAGTGCACTGGCACCACTGGGATGCAGTGCTGTGAGTCCAGAGAGTGCACTGGCACCACTGGGGATGCAGTGCTGTAAGTCCAGAGAGTGCACTGGCACCACTGGGGATGCAGTGCGGTGAGTCCAGAGAGTGCACTGGCACCATAGGAGATGCAGTGCCGTGAGTCCAGAGAGTGCATTGGCACCACTGGGGATGCAGTGCAGTGAGTCCAGAGAGTGCACTGGCACCACTGGGAATTCAGTGCAGTGGGTACAGAGAGTGCACTGGCACCACTGGGGATGCACTGCAGTGACTCAAGAGAGTGCGCTGTCACCACTGGGGATGCAGTGCAGTGAGTGCAGAAAGTGCACTGGCACCACTGGGGATGCAGTGCTGTGAGTCCAGAGAGTGCACTGGCACCACCGGGAATTCAGTGCAGTGAGTCCAAAGAGTGCACTGGCAGCACTGGAGATGCAGTGCAGTGAGTCCAGAGAGTGCACTGGCACCACTGGGGATGCACTGCAGTGAGTCCAGAGAGTGCACTGGAACCACTGGGGACGCAGTGCAGTGAGTCCAGAGAGTGCCCTGGCACCACTGGGGATGCAGTGCCGTGAGTCCAGAGAGTGCACTGGCACCACCGGGGATGCAGTGCAGTGAGTCCAGAGAGTGCACTGGCACCACTGGGGATGCACTGCAGAGAGTCCAGAGAGTGCACTGGCACCACTGGGGATGCACTGCAGAGAGTCCAGAGAGTGCACTGGCACCACTGGGGATGCACCCCGGTGAGTCCAGAGAGTGCACTGGCACCACTGGGGATGCAGTGCAGTGAGTCCAGAGAGTACCCTGGAACCAGTGGGGATGCAGTGCAGTGAGTCCAGAGAGTGCACTGGCACCAGTGGGGATGCAGTGCAGTGAGTCCAGAGAGTGCACTGGCACCACTGGGGATGCAGTGCAGTGAGTCCAGAGAGTACCCTGGCACCAGTGGGGATGCAGTGCAGTGAGTCCAGAGAGTTCACTGGCACCACTGGGGATGCAGTGCCGTGAGTCTAGAGAGTGCACTGGCACCACCGGGGATGCAGTGCAGTGATTCCAGAGAGTGCACTGGCACCACTGGGGATGCAGTGCAGTGAGTCCAGAGAGTGCACTGGCACCACTGGGGATGCAGTGCGGTGAGTCCAGAGAGTGCACTGGCACCTCTGGGGATGCAGTGCAGTGAGTCCACAGCGTACCCTGGCACCAGTGGGGATGCAGTGCAGTGAGTCCAGAGAGTGCACTGGCACCAGTGGGGATGCAGTGCAGTGAGTCCAGAGAGTGCACTGGCACCACTGGGGATGCACCCCGGTGAGTCCAGAGAGTGCACTGGCACCACTGGGGATGCAGTGGAGTGAGTCCAGAGAGTTCACTGGCACCACTGGGGATGCAGTGCCGTGAGTCCAGAGAGTGCACTAGCACCACCGGGGATGAAGTGCCGTGAGTCCACAGTGTGCACTGGCACCACTGGGGATGCAGTGCAGTGAGTCCAGAGAGTGCACTGGCACCTCTGGGGATGCAGTGCAGTGAGTCCAGAGAGTGCACTGGCACCACTGGGGATGCACTGCAGTGACTCCAAAGAGTGCACTGGCACCCCTGGGGATGCACTGCAGTGACTCCAGAGATTGCACTGGCACCACTGGGGATGCAGTGCAGTGATCCAGAGAGTGCACTGGCACCACTGGGGATGCAGTGCAGTGAGTCCAGAGAGTGCACTGGCACAACTGGGGATGGTCTTTAGTGAGTCCAGAGAGTGCACTGGCACCACTGGGGATGCAGTGCAGTGAGTCCAGAGAGTGCACTGGCACCCCTGGGGATGCAGTGCAGTGACTCCATGGAGTGCACTGGCACCAATGGGCATGCAGTGTAGTGATCCAGAGAGTGCACTGGCACCACTGGGGATGCACCCCGGTGAGTCCAGAGAGTGCACTGGCACCACTGGGTATGCACTGCAGTGAGTCCAGAGAGTGCACTGGCACCACTGGGGATGCAGTGCAGTGAGTGTAGAGAGTGCACTGGCACCCCTGGGGATGCAGTGCAGTGAGTCCAGAGAGTGCACTGGCACCACTGGGGATGCAGTGCAGTGATTCCATAGAGTACCCTGGCCCCACTGGGGATGCAGTGCAGTGAGCCCAGAGAGTGCACTGGCACCACTGGGGATGCAGTGCCGTGAGTCCAGAGAGTGCACTAGCACCACTGGGGATGCAGTGCCGTGAGTCCAGAGTGTGCACTGGCACCACTGGGGATGCAGTGCAGTGAGTCCAGAGAGTGCACTGGCACCACTGTGGATGCAGTGCACTGAGCCCAGAGAGTGCACTGGCACCACTGGGGATGCATTGCAGTGAGTCCAGAGAGTTCACAGGCACCACTGGGGATGCAGTGCTGTGAGTGCAGAGAGTGCACTGGCACCACCGGGAATTCAGTGCAGTGAGTCCAAAGAGTGCACTGGCACCACTGGGGATGCAGTGCAGTGAGTCCAGAGAGTGCACTGGCACCACTGGGGATGCAGTGCAGTGAGTCCAGAGAGTGCACTGCACCACGAGTGATGCACTACAGTGAGTCCAGAGAGTGCACTGGCACCACTGGGGATGCAGTGCAGTGAGTCCAGAGAGTGCACTGGCACCACTGGTGATGCAGTGTAGTGAGTCCAGAGAGTGCACTGGCACCACTGGGGATGCAGTGCAGTGAGTCCAGAGAGTGCACTGGCACCACTGGGAATTCAGTGCAGTGGGTACAGAGAGTGCACTGGCACCACTGGGGATGCAGTGCAGTGAGTCCAGAGAGTGCACTGGCACCACTGGGGATGCAGTGCGGTGAGTCCAGAGAGTGCACTGGCACCATAGGGGATGCAGTGCCGTGAGTCCAGAGAGTGCACTGGCACCACTGGGGATGCAGTGCAGTGAGTCCAGAGAGTGCACTGGCACCACTGGGAATTCAGTGCAGTGGGTACAGAGAGTGCACTGGCACCACTGGGGATGCACTGCAGTGCACTGAGCCCAGAGAGTGCACTGGCACCACTGGGGATGCCGTGCAGTGAGTGCAGAGAGTGCACTGGCACCACTGGGGATGCAGTGCTGTGAGTCCAGAGAGTGCACTGGCACCACCGGGAAGTCAGTGCAGTGAGTCCAGGGAGTGCACTGGCACAACTGGGGATGCAGTGCAGTGAGTCCAGAGAGTGCACTGGAACCACTGGGGATGCACTGCAGTCAGTCCAGAGAGTGCACTGGCACCAGTGGGGATGCAGTGCAGTGAGTCCAGAGAGTGCACTGGCACCACTGGGGATGCAGTGCAGTGAGTCCAGAGAGTACCCTGGCACCAGTGGGGATGCAGTGCAGTGAGTCCAGAGAGTTCACTGGCACCACTGGGGATGCAGTGCCGTGAGTCCAGAGAGTGCACTGGCACCACTGGGGATGCAGTGCAGTGAGTCCAGAGAGTGCACTGGCACCACTGGGGATGCAGTGCAGAGAGTCCAGAGAGTGCACTGGCACCACTGGGGATGCAGTGCGGTGAGTCCAGAGAGTGTACTGGCACCTCTGGGGATGCAGTGCAGTGAGTCCAGAGCGTACCCTGGCACCAGTGGGGATGCAGTGCAGTGAGTCCAGAGAGTGCACTGGCACCACTGGGAATAGAGTGCAGTGAGTCCAGAGAGTGCACTGGCACCACTGGGGATGCACTGCAGTGAGTCCAGAGAGTACCCTGGCACCAGTGGGGATGCAGTGCAGTTAGTCCAGAGAGTTCACTGGTACCACTGGGGATGCAGTGCCGTGAGTCCAGAGAGTGCACTAGCACCACTGGGGATGAAGTGCCGTGAGTCCACAGTGTGCACTGGCATCACTGGGGATGCAGTGCAGTGAGTCCAGAGAGTGCACTGGCACCACTGGGGATGCAGTGCAGTGAGTCCAGAGAGTGCACTGGCACCACTGGGGATGCACTGCAGTGACTCCAAAGAGTGCACTGGCACCCCTGGGGATGCACTGCAGTGACTCCAGAGATTGCACTGGCACCACTGGGGATGCAGTGCAGTGATCCAGAGAGTGCACTGGCACCACTGGGTATGCAGTGTAGTGAGTCCAGAGAGTGCACTGGCACCACTGGGGATGGTCATTAGTGAGTCCAGAGAGTGCACTGGCACCACTGGGGATGCAGTGCAGTGATTCCATAGAGTACCCGGGCCCACTGGGGATGCAGTGCAGTGAGCCCAGAGAGTGCACTGGCACCACTGGGGATGCAGTGCCGTGAGTCCAGAGAGTGCACTAGCACCACTGGGGATGCAGTGCCGTGAGTCCAGAGTGTGCACTGGCACCACTGCGGATGCAGTGCAGTGAGTCCAGAGAGTGCACTGGCACCACTGTGGATGCAGTGCACTGAGCCCAGAGAGTGCACTGGCACCACTGGGGATGCATTGCAGTGAGTCCAGAGAGTTCACTGGCACCACTGGGGATGCAGTGCTGTGAGTGCAGAGAGTGCACTGGCACCACCGGGAATTGAGTGCAGTGAGTCCAAAGAGTGCACTGGCACCACTGGGGATGCAGTGCAGTGAGTCCAGAGAGTGCACTGGAACCACTGGGGATGCAGTGCAGTGAGTCCAGAGAGTGCCCTGGCACCACTGGGGATGCAGTACAGTGAGTTCAGAGAATACACTGGCACCACTGGGGATGCAGTGCAGTGTGTCCAGAGAGTGCACTGGCACCACTGGGGATGCAGTGCAGTGAGTCCAGAGAGTGCACTGGCACCACCGGGGATGCAGTGCAGTGAGTCCAGAGAGTGCACTGGCACCACTGGGGATGCACTGCAGAGAGTCCAGAGAGTGCACTGGCACCAAATGGGATGCACCCCGGTGAGTTCTGAGAGTGCACTGGCACCACTGGGGATGCAGTGCAGTGACTCCAGAGAGTGCACTGGCACCACTGGGGATGCACTCCGGTTAGTCCAGAGAGTGCACTGGTACCACTGGGGATGCACTTCAGTGAGTCCAGAGAGTGCAGTGGCACCACTGGTGATGCAGTGCAGTGAGTCCAGAGAGTGCACTGGCACCACTGGGGATGCAGTGCAGTGAGTCCAGAGAGTGCACTGGCACCACTGGGGATGCACTGCAGTGAGACCAGAGATTGCACTGGCACCACTGGGGATGCAGTGCAGTGAGTCCAGAGAGTGCACTGGCACCACTGGGGATGCAGTGCAGTGAGTCCAGGAGGTCCACTGGCACCACTGGGGATGCACTGCAGTGAGTCCAGAGAGTGCACTGGCACCAGTGGGGATGCAGTGCAGTGAGTCTAGAGAGTGCACTGGCACCACCGGGGATGCAGTGCAGTGAGTCCAGAGAGTACACTGGCCCCACTGGGGATGCAGTGCAGTGAGTCCAGAGAGTGCACTGGCACCACTGGGGATGCAGTGCAGTGAGTCCAGAGAGTACCCTGGCACCAGTGGGGATGCAGTGCAGTGACTCCAGAGAGTGCACTGGCACCACTGGGGATGCAGTGCAGTGAGTCCAGAGAGTGCACTGGCACCACTGGGGATGCAGTGCAGTGATTCCAGAGAGTGCACTGGCACCACTGGGGATGCACCCCGGTGAGTCCAGAGAGTGCACTGGCACCACTGAGGATGCAGTGCAGTGAGTCCAGAGAGTGCACTGGCACCACTGGGGATGCAGTGCAGTGAGTCCAGAGAGTGCACTGGCACCACTGGGGATGCAGTGCCGTGAGTCCAGAGAGTGCGCTGGCACCACTGGGGATGCACCCCGGTGAGTCCAGAGAGTACACTGGCACCACTGGGGATGCAGTGCAGTGAGTCCAGAGAGTGCACTGGCACCACTGGGGATGCACTGCAGTGAGTCCAGAGAGTGCACTGGCACCACTGGGAATGCAGTGCAGTGAGTCCAGAGAGTGCACTGGCACCACTGGGGATGCAGTGCAGTGAGTCCAGAGAGTGCACTGGCACCACTGGGGATGCAGTGCAGTGAGTCCAGAGAGTGCACTGGCACCACTGGGTATGCAGTGCAGTGAGTCCAGAGAGTGCACTGGCACCCCTGGGGATGCAGTGCAGTGAGTGTAGAGAGTGCACTGGCACCACTGGGGATGCACTGCAGTGAGTCCAGAGAGTGCACTGGCACCACTGGGGATGCAGTGCAGTGAGTGTAGAGAGTGCACTGGCACCACTGGGGATGCACTGCAGTGAGTCCAGAGAGTGCACTGGCACCACTGGGGATGCAGTGCAGTGAGTCCAGAGAGTTCACTGGCACCACTGGGGATGCACTGCAGTGAGTCCAGAGAGTGCACTGGCACCCCTGGGGATGCACTGCAGTGAGTCCAGAGAGTGCACTGGCACCACTGGGGATGCACTGCAGTGACTCCAGAGAGTGCACTGGCACCACTGGGGATGCAGTGCAGTGAGTCCAGAGAGTGCACTGGCACCCCTGGGGATGCAGTGCAGTGATCCATAGAGTGCACTGGCACCACTGGGGATGCACCGCGGTGCGTCCAGAGAGTGCACTGGCACCACTGGGTATGCAGTGCAGTGAGTCCAGAGAGTGCACTGGCACCACTGGGGATGCTCATTAGTGAGTCCAGAGAGTACACTGGCACCACTGGGGATGCACTGCAGTGAGTCCAGAGAGTGCACTGGCACCACTGGGGATGCAGTGCAGTGAGTCCAGAGAGTACCCTGGCACGAGTGGGGATGCAGTGCAGTGAGTCCAGAGAGTGCACTGGCACCACTGGGGATGCAGTGCCGTGAGTCCAGAGAGTGCACTGGCACCACTGGGGATGCAGTGCAGTGAGTCCAGAGAGTGCACTGGCACCACTGGGGATGCAGTGCAGTGAGTCCAGAGAGTGCACTGGCACCACTGGGGATGCAGTGCAGTGAGTCCAGAGAGTTCACTGGCACCACTGGGGATCCAGTGCTGTGAGTCCAGAGAGTGCACTGGCACCACCGGGAATTCAGTGCAGTGAGTCCAAAGAGTGCACTGGCAGCACTGGGGATGCAGTGCAGTGAGTCCAGAGAGTGCACTGGCACCACTGGGGATGCAGTGCAGTGAGCCCAGAGAGTGCCCTGGCACCACTGGGGATGCAGTGCAGTGAGTTCAGAGAATACACTGGCACCACTGGGGATGCAGTGCCGTGAGTCCATAGAGTGCACTGGCACCACTAGGGATGCAGTGCAGTGAGTCCAGAGAGTGCACTGGCACCACTGGGGATGCAGGGCCGTGAGTCCAGAGAGTGCACTGGCACCACCGGGGATGCAGTGCCGTGAGTCCAGAGAGTGCACTGGCACCACTGGGGATGCAGTGCCGTGAGTCCAGAGAGTGCACTGGCACCACTGGGGATGCAGTGCCGTGAGTCCAGAGAGTGCACTGGCACCACCGGGGATGCAGTGCCGTGAGTCCAGAGAGTGCACTGGCACCACTGGCGATGCAGTGCGGTGAGTCCAGAGAGTGCAGTGGCACCACTGGGGATGCAGTGCAGTGAGTCCAGAGAGTGCACTGGCACCACTGGGGATGCAGTGCAGTGAGTCCAGAGAGTGCACTGGCACCACGAGTGATGCACTACAGTGAGTCCAGAGAGTGCACTGGCACCACTGGGAATGCAGTGCAGTGAGTCCAGAGAGTGCACTGGCACCCCTGGGGATGCACTGCAGTGACTCCATAGAGTGCACTGGCACCACTGGGGATGTAGTGCAGTGACTCCAGAGCGTGCAGTGGCACTACTGGGGATGCAGTGCAGTGACTCCAGAGAGTGCACTGGCGCCACTGGGGATGCACCCCGGTGAGTCCAGAGAGTGCACTGGCACCACTGGGGATGCACTGCAGTGAGTCCAGTGAGTGCACTGGCACCACTGGAAATGCAGTGTAGTGAGTCCAGAGAGTGCACTGGCACCAATGGGTGTGCAGTGCAGTGAGTCCAGAAAGTACCCTGGCACCACTGGGGATGCAGTGCCGTGAGTCCAGAGTGTGCACTGGCACCACTGGGGATGCAGTGCAGTGAGTCCAGAGAGTGCATTGGCACCACTGGGGATGCAGTGCCGTGAGTCCAGAGAGTTCACTGGCACCACTGGGGATGCAGTGCCGTGAGTCCAGAGAGTGTACTGGCACCACTGGGGATGCAGTGCTGTCAGTCCAGAGAGTGCACTGGCACCACCGGGGATGCAGTGCCATGAGTCCAGAGAGTGCACTGGCACCACTGGGGATGCAGTGCAGTGAGTCCAGAGAGTGCACTGGCACCACTGGCGATGCAGTGCAGTGAGTCCAGAGAGGGCACTGGCACCACTGGAGATGCAGTGTAATGAGTCCAGAGAGTGCACTGGCACCACTGGGGATGCAGCACAGTGACTCCAGAGAGTGCACTGGCACCACTGGGGATGCACTGCAGTGAGTCCAGAGAGTGCACTGGCACCACTGGGAATCGAGTGCAGTGAGTCCAGAGAGTGCACTGGCACCAATGGGGATGCAGTGCAGTGAGTCCAGAGAGTGCACTGGCACCACTGGGGATGCAGTGCAGTGAGTCCAGAGAGTACACTGACAGCAATGGGGATGCAGTGCAGTGAGTCCAGAGAGTGCACTGGCACCACTGGGAATCAGTGCAGTGAGTTCAGAGAGTGCACTGGCCCCACTGGGGATGCACTGCAGCGAGTCCACGGAGTGCACTTGCACCACTGGGGTTGCACTGCAGTGAGTCCAGTGAGTGCACTGGCACCACTGGAAATGCAGTGTAGTGAGTCCAGAGAGTGCACTGGCACCAATGGGTGTGCAGTGCAGTGAGTCCAGAAAGTACCCTGGCACCACTGGGGATGCAGTGCCGTGAGTCCAGAGTGTGCACTGGCACCACTGGGGATGCAGTGCAGTGAGTCCAGAGAGTGCATTGGCACCACTGGGGATGCAGTGCCGTGAGTCCAGAGAGTTCACTGGCACCACTGGGGATGCAGTGCCGTGAGTCCAGAGAGTGTACTGGCACCACTGGGGATGCAGTGCTGTCAGTCCAGAGAGTGCACTGTCACCACCGGGGATGCAGTGCCATGAGTCCAGAGAGTGCACTGGCACCACTGGGGATGCAGTGCAGTGAGTCCAGAGAGTGCACTGGCACCACTGGCGATGCAGTGCAGTGAGTCCAGAGAGGGCACTGGCACCACTGGAGATGCAGTGTAATGAGTCCAGAGAGTGCACTGGCACCACTGGGGATGCAGCACAGTGACTCCAGAGAGTGCACTGGCACCACTGGGGATGCACTGCAGTGAGTCCAGAGAGTGCACTGGCACCACTGGGAATCGAGTGCAGTGAGTCCAGAGAGTGCACTGGCACCAATGGGGATGCAGTGCAGTGAGTCCAGAGAGTGCACTGGCACCACTGGGGATGCAGTGCAGTGAGTCCAGAGAGTACACTGGCACCACTGGGGATGCAGTGCAGTGAGTCCAGAGAGTGCACTGGCACCACTGGGAATCAGTGCAGTGAGTTCAGAGAGTGCACTGGCCCCACTGGGGATGCACTGCAGCGAGTCCACGGAGTGCACTTGCACCACTGGGGTTGCACTGCAGTGAGTCCAGAGAGTGCACTGGCACCACTGGGGATGCAGTGCAGTGAGTCCAGAGAGTGCACTGGCACCACTGGGGATGCAATGCAGTGAGTCCAGAGAGTGCACTGGCACCACTGGGGATGCACTGCAGTGACTCAAGAGAGTGCAGTGGCACCACTGGGGATGCACTGCAGTGAGTCCAGAGAGTGCAGTGGCACCACTGGGGATGCACTGCAGTGAGTCCAGAGAGTGCACTGGCACCACTGGGAATGCAGTGCAGTGAGTCCAGAGAGTGCACTGGCACCACTGGGGATGCAGTGCCGTGAGTCCAGAGAGTGCACTGGCACCAGTGGGGATGCAGTGCAGTGAGTCCAGAGAGTGCACTGACAGCAATGGGGATGCAGTGCAGTGAGTCCAGAGAGTGCACTGGCACCACTGGGGATGCAGCGCAGTGACTCCAGAGAGTGCACTGGCACCACTGGGGATGCACTGCAGTGAGTCCAGAGAGTGCACTGGCACCACTGGGAATAGAGTGCAGTGAGTCCAGAGAGTGCACTGGCACCAATGGGGATGCAGTGCAGTGAGTCCAGAGAGTGCACTGGCACCACTGGGTATGCAGTGCAGTGAGTCCAGAGAGTGCACTGGCACCACTGGGGATGCACTGCAGTGAGTCCAGAGAGTGCACTGGCACCACTGGGGATGCAGTGCAGTGAGTCCAGAGAGTGCACTGGCACCACTGGGGATGCAGCACAGTGACTCCAGAGAGTGCACTGGCACAACTGGGGATGCAGTGCAGTGAGTCCAGAGAGTGCACTGGCACCACTGGGGATGCACTGCAGTGAGTCCAGAGAGTGCACTGGCACCCCTGGGGATGCACTGCAGTGACTCCATAGAGTGCACTGGCACCACTGGGGATGCACTGCAGTGACTCCAGAGAGTGCACTGGCACCACTGGGGATGCAGTGCAGTGAGTCCAGAGAGTGCACTGGCACCACTGGGGATGGTCATTAGTGAGTCCAGAGAGTGCACTGGCACCAATGGGGATGCAGTGCAGTGAGTCCAGAGAGTGCCCTGGCACCCCTGGGGATGCAGTGCAGTGACTCCATAGAGTGCACTGGCACCAATGGGGATGCAGTGCAGTGATCCATAGAGTGCACTGGCACCACTGGGGATGCACCCCGGTGAGTCCAGAGAGTGCACTGGCACCACTGGGTATGCAGTGCAGTGAGTCCAGAGAGTGCACTGGCACCACTGGGGATGCTCATTAGTGAGTCCAGAGAGTACACTGGCACCACTGGGGATGCACTGCAGTGAGTCCAGAAAGTGAACTGGCACCACTGGGGATGCAGTGCAGTGAGTCCAGAGAGTACCCTGGCACCAGTGGGGATGCAGTGCAGTGAGTCCAGAGAGTGAACTGGCACCACTTGGGATGCAGTGCCATGAGTCCAGAGAGTGCACTAGCACCACTGGGGATGCAGTGCCGTGAGTCCAGAGAGTGCACTGGCACCACTGGTGATGCAGTGCAGTGAGTCCAGAGAGTGCACTGGCACCACTGGGGATGCAGTGCAGTGAGTCCAGAGAGTGCACTGGCACCACTGGGGATGCAGTGCAGTGAGTCCAGAGAGTTCACTGGCACCACTGGGGATCCAGTGCTGTGAGTCCAGAGAGTGCACTGGCACCACTGGGAATTCAGTGCAGTGAGTCCAAAGAGTGCACTGGCAGCACTGGGGATGCAGTGCAGTGAGTCCAGAGAGTGCACTGGCACCACTGGGGATGCAGTGCAGTGAGTCCAGAGAGTGCACTGGCACCACTGGGGAAGCAGTGCAGTGAGTTCAGAGAATACACTGGCACCACTGGGGATGCAGTGCCGTGAGTCCAGAGAGTGCACTGGCACCACTGGGGATGCAGTGCCGTGAGTCCAGAGAGTGCACTGGCACCACCGGGGATGCAGTGCAGTGAGTCCAGAAAGTGCACTGGCACCACTGGGGATGCACTGCAGAGAGTCCAGAGAGTGCACTGGCACCCCTGGGGATGCAGTGCCGTGAGTCCAGAGAGTGCACTGGCACCACTGGGGATGCACTGCAGAGAGTCCAGAGCGTGCACTGGCACCACTGGGGATGCACTGCAGTGACTCCAAAGAGTGCACTGGCACCACTGGGGATGCACTGCAGTGAGTCCAGAGAGTGCACTGGCACCACTGGGGATGCAGTGCAGTGATCCAGAGAGTGCACTGGCACCACTGGGGATGCAGTGCAGTGAGTCCAGAGAGTGCACTGGCACCACTGGGGATGGTCATTAGTGAGTCCAGAGAGTGCACTGGCACCACTGGGGATGCAGTGCAGTGAGTCCAGAGAGTGCACTGGCACCCCTGGGGATGAAGTGCAGTGACTCCATAGAGTGCACTGGCACCACTGGGGATGCAGTGCAGTGATCCAGAGAGTGCACTGGCACCACTGGGGATGCACTGCAGTGAGTCCAGAGAGTGCACTGGCACCACTGGGTATGCAGTGCAGTGAGTCCAGAGAATGCACTGGCACCACTGGGGATGCAGTGCACTGAGCCCAGAGAGTGCACTGGCACCACTGGGGATGCAGTGCAGTGAGTCCAGAGAGTTCACTGGCACCACTGGGGATGCAGTGCTGTGAGTGCAGAGAGTGCACTGGCACCACCGGGAATTCAGTGCAGCGTGTCCAAAGAGTGCACTGGCACCACTGGGGATGCACTGTAGTGAGTCCAGAGAGTGCACTGGAACCACTGGGGATGCAGTGCAGTGAGTCCAGAGAGTGCCCTGGCACCACTGGGGATGCAGTACAGTGAGTTCAGAGAATACACTGGCACCACTGGGGATGCAGTGCAGTGAGTCCAGAGAGTGCACTGGCACCACTGGGGATGCAGTGCCGTGAGTCCATAGAGTGCACTGGCACCACTGGGGATGCAGTGCAGTGATCCATAGAGTGCACAGGCACCACTGGGGATGCAGTGCAGTGAGTCCAGAGAGTGCACTGGCACCACTGGGTATGCAGTGCAGTGAGTCCAGAGAGTGCACTGGCACCACTGGGGATGCACTGCAGTGAGTCCAGAGAGTGCACTGGCACCACTGGGGATGCACCCCGGTGAGTCCAGAGAGTGCCCTGGCACCACTGGGGATGCACTGCAGTGAGTCCAGAGAGTGCACTGGCACCACTGGGAATGCAGTGCCGTGAGTCCAGAGAGTGCAGTGGCACCACTGGGGATGCAGTGCAGTGAGTCCAGAGAGTGCACTGGCACCACTGGGGATGCAGTGCCGTGAGTCCAGAGAGTGCACTGGCACCCCTGGGGATGCACTGCAGTTACTCCATAGAGTGCACTGGCACCACTGGGGATGCACTGCAGTGACTCCAGAGAGTGCACTGGCACCACTGGGGATGCAGTGCAGTGAGTCCAGAGAGTGCACTGGCACCACTGGGGATGGTCATTAGTGAGTCCAGAGAGTGCACTGGCACCACTGGGGATGCAGTGCAGTGAGTCCAGAGAGTGCACTGGCACCACTGGGGATGCACTGCAGTGACTCCAGAGAGTGCAGTGGCACCAATGGGGATGCAGTGCAGTGAGTCCAGAGAGTGCACTGGCACCACTGGGGATGCACTGCAGTGACTCCAGAGAGTGCACTGGCACCACTGGGAATGCAGTGCAGTGAGTCCAGAGAGTGCAGTGGCACCACTGGGGATGCAGTGCAGTGAGTCCAGAGAGTGCACTGGCACCACTGGGGATGCAGTGCCGTGAGTCCAGAGAGTGCACTGGCACCACTGGGGATGCAGTGCCGTGAGTCCAGAGAGTGCACTGGCACCACTGGGTATGCAGTGCAGTGAGTCCAGAGAGTGCACTGGCACCACTGGGGATGCAGTGCAGTGAGTCCAGAGAGTGCACTGGCACCACCGGGGATGCAGTGCAGTGAGTCCAGAGAGTGCACTGGCACCCCTGGGGATGCACTGCAGTGACTCCATAGAGTGCACTGGCACCACTGGGGATGCACTGCAGTGACTCCAGAGAGTGCACTGGCACCACTGGGGATGCAGTACAGTGAGTCCAGAGAGTGCACTGGCACCACTGGGGATGGTCATTAGTGAGTCCAGAGAGTGCACTGGCACCAATGGGGATGCAGTGCAGTGAGTCCAGAGAGTGCACTGGCACCACTGGGGATGCAGTGCGGTGACTCCAGAGAGTGCACTGGCACCACTGGGGATGGAGTGCAGTGAGTCCAGAGAGTGCACTGGCACCACTGGGGATGCAGTGCCGTGAGTCCAGAGAGTGCACTGGCACCACTGGGGATGCAGTGCAGTGAGTCCAGAGAGTGCACTGGCACCACTGGGGATGCACTGCAGAGAGTCCAGAGAGTGCACTGGCACCACTGGGGATGTAGTGCGGTGACTCCAGAGAGTGCACTGGCACCACTGGGGATGCAGTGCAGTGAGTCCAGAGAGTACCCTGGCACCACTGGGGATGCAGTGCAGTGAGTCCAGAGAGTGCACTGGCACCAATGGGGATGCAGTGCAGTGAGTCCAGAGAGTGCCCTGGCACCACTGGGAATGCAGTGCAGTGAGTTCAGAGAATACACTGGCACCACTGGGGATGCAGTGCAGTGAGTCCAGAGAGTGCACTGTCACCACTGGGTAGCAGTGCCGTGAGTCCAGAGAGTGCACTGGCACCACTGGGGATGCACCCCGGTGAGTCCAGAGAGTGCACTGGCACCACTGGGGATGCAGTGCAGTGAGTCCAGAGAGTGCACTGGCACTACGAGTGATGCACTACAGTGAGACCAGAGAGTGCACTGGCACCACTGGGGATGCAGTGCAGTGACTCCAGAGAGTGCACTGTCACCACTGGAGATGCAGTGCAGTGAGTCCAGAGAGTGCACTGGCACCACTGGGGATGCAGTGTAGTGAGTCCACAGAGTGCACTGGCACCACTGGGGATGCACTGCAGTGAGTCCAGAGAGTGCACTGGCACCACAGGAATGCAGTGCCGTGAGTCCAGAGAGTGCACTGGCACCACTGGGGATGCAGTGCAGTGAGTCCAGAGAGTGCACTGGCACCACTGGGGATGGAGTGCAGTGAGTCCAGAGAGTGCACTGGCACCACTGGGGATGCACTGCAGTGAGTCCAGAGAGTGCACTGGCACCACTGGAGATGCAGTGCAGTGAGTCCAGAGAGTGCACTGGCACCACTGGGGATGCAGTGTAGTGAGTCCACAGAGTGCACTGACACCACTGGGGATGCACTGCAGTGAGTCCAGAGAGTTCACTGGCACCACTGGGGATCCAGTGCTGTGAGTCCAGAGAGTGCACTGGCACCACCGGGAATTCAGTGCAGTGACTCCAAAGAGTGCACTGGCAGCACTGGGGATGCAGTGTAGTGAGTCCAGAGAGTGCACTGGCACCACTGGGGATGCAGTGCAGTGAGTCCAGAGAGTGCCCTGGCACCACTGGGGATGCAGTGCAGTGAGTTCAGAGAATACACTCGCACCACTAGGGATGCAGTGCCGTGAGACCAGAGAGTGCACTGGCACCACTGGGGATGCAGTGCCGTGAGTCCAGAGAGTGCACTGGCACCACCGGGGATGCAGTGCAGTGAGTCCAGAGAGTGCACTGGCACCACTGGGGATGCACTGCAGAGAGTCCAGAGAGTGCACTGGCACCACTGGGGATGCAGTGCCGTGAGTCCAGAGAGTGCACTGGCACCACCGGGGATGCAGTGCAGTGAGTCCAGAGAGTGCACTGGCACCACTGGGGATGCACTGCAGAGAGTCCAGAGAGTGCACTGGCACCACTGGGGATGTAGTGCGGTGACTCCAGAGAGTGCACTGGCACCACTGGGGATGCAGTGCAGTGAGTCCAGAGAGTACCCTGGCACCAGTGGGGATGCAGTGCAGTGAGTCCAGAGAGTGCACTGGCACCACCGGGGATGCAGTGCAGTGAGTCCAGAGAGTGCACTGGCACCACTGGGGATGCACTGCAGAGAGTCCAGAGAGTGCACTGGCACCACTGGGGATGCAGTGCCGTGAGTCCAGAGAGTGCACTGGCACCACCGGGGATGCAGTGCAGTGAGTCCAGAGAGTGCACTGGCACCACTGGGGATGCACTGCAGAGAGTCCAGAGAGTGCACTGGCACCACTGGGGATGTAGTGCGGTGACTCCAGAGAGTGCACTGGCACCACTGGGGATGCAGTGCAGTGAGTCCAGAGAGTACCCTGGCACCAGTGGGGATGCAGTGCAGTGAGTCCAGAGAGTGCACTGGCACCACTGGGGATGCAGTGCAGTGAGTCCAGAGAGTGCACTGGCACCACTGGGAATGCAGTGCAGTGAGTTCAGAGAATACACTGGCACCACTGGGGATGCAGTGCAGTGAGTCCAGAGAGTGCACTGGCACCACTGGGGATGCAGTGCCGTGAGTCCACAGAGTGCACTGGCACCACTGGGGATGCAGTGCAGTGAGTCCAGAGAGTGCACTGGCACCACTGGGGATGCAGTGCAGTGAGTCCAGAGAGTGCACTGGCACTACGAGTGATGCACTACAGTGAGTCCAGAGAGTGCACTGGCACCACTGGGGATGCAGTGCAGTGACTCCAGAGAGTGCACTGTCACCACTGGAGATGCAGTGCAGTGAGTCCAGAGAGTGCACTGGCACTACTGGGGATGCAGTGTAGTGAGTCCACAGAGTGCACTGGCACCACTGGGGATGCACTGCAGTGAGTCCAGAGAGTGCACTGGCACCACTGGGGATGCAGTGCCGTGAGTCCAGAGAGTGCACTGGCACCACTGGGGATGCAGTGCAGTGAGTCCAGAGAGTGCACTGGCACCACTGGGGATGGAGTGCAGTGAGTCCAGAGAGTGCACTGGCACCACTGGGGATGCACTGCAGTGAGTCCAGAGAGTGCACTGGCACCACTGGGGATGCAGTGCAGTGAGTCTAGAGAGTGCAGTGGCACCACTGGGGATGCACTGCAGTGAGTCCAGAGAGTACACTGGCCCCACTGGAGATGCAGTGCAGTGAGTACAGAGAGTGCACTGGCACCACTGGGGATGCAGTACGGTGAGTCCAGAGAGTGCACTGGCACCACTGGGGATGCACTGCAGTGAGTCCAGGGAGTGCACTGGCACCACTGGGGATGCAGTGCAGTGACTCCAGAGAGTGCACTGGCACCACTGGGGATGCACTGCAGTGAGTCCACGGAGTGCACTGGCACCACTGGGGATGGAGTGCAGTGAGTCCAGAGAGTGCACTGGCACCACTGAGGATGCACTGCAGTGAGTCCAGGGAGTGCACTGGCACCACTGGGGATGCAGTGCAGTGACACCAGAGAGTGCACTGGCACCACTGGGGATGCAGTGCAGTTAGTCCAGAGAGTGCACTGGTACCACTGGGGATGCACTTCAGTGAGTCCAGAGAGTGCAGTGGCACCACTGGGGATGCAGTGCAGTGAGTCCAGAGTGTGCACTGGCACCACTGGGGATGCAGTGCAGTGAGTCCAGAGAGTGCACTGGCACCACTGGGGATGCACTGCAGTGAGACCAGAGATTGCACTGGCACCACTGGGGATGCACTGCAGTGAGTCCAGAGAGTGCACTGGCACCACTGGGGATGCACTGCAGTGAGACCAGAGATTGCACTGGCACCACTGGGGATGCAGTGCAGTGAGTCCAGAGAGTGCACTGGCACCACTGGGGATGCACTGCAGTGAGTCCAGAGAGTACACTGGCCCCACTGGGGATGCAGTGCAGTGAGTCCAGAGAGTGCACTGGCACCACTGGGGATGCAGTGCGGTGAGTCCAGAGAGTGCACTGGCACCACTGGGGATGCACTGCAGTGAGTCCAGGGAGTGCAGTGGCACGACTGGGGATGCAGTGCAGTGAGTCCAGAGAGTGCACTGGCACCACTGGGGATGCAGTGCAGTGAGTCCAGAGAGTGCACTGGCACCACTGGGGATGCACCCCGGTGAGTCCAGAGAGTGCACTGGCACCACTGGGGATGGAGTGCAGTGAGTCCAGAGAGTGCACTGGCAGCACTGGAGATGCAGTGCAGTGAGTCCAGAGAGTGCACTGGCACCACTGGGGATGCATTGCAGTGAGTCCAGAGAGTGCACTGGCACCAGTGGGGATGCAGTGCAGTGAGTCCAGGGAGTGCACTGGCACAACTGGGGATGCAGTGCAGTGAGTCCAGAGAGTGCACTGGCACCCCTGGGGATGCAGTGCCGTGAGTCCAGAGAGTGCACTGGCACCACTGGGGATGCAGTGCAGTGTGTCCAGAGAGTGCACTGGTACCACTGGGGATGCACTTCAGTGAGTCCAGAGAGTGCAGTGGTACCACTGGGGATGCAGTGCAGTGAGTCCAGAGAGTGCACTGGCACCACTGGGGATGCAGTGCAGTGAGTCCAGAAGGTCCACTGGCACCACCAGGTATGCACTGCAGTGAGACCAGAGATTGCACTGGCACCACTGGGGATGCAGTGCAGTGAGTCCAGAGAGTGCACTGGCACCACTGGGGATGCAGTGCAGTGAGTCCAGAAGGTCCACTGGCACCACCGGGGATGCACTGCAGTGAGTCCAGCGAGTGCACTGGCACCACTGGGGATGCAGTGCAGTGAGTCCAGAGAGTACACTGGCACCACTGGGGATGCATTGCAGTGAGTCCAGAGAGTGCACTGGCACCACTGGGGATGCACTGCAGTGAGTCCAGAGAGTACACTGGCCCCACTGGGGATGCAGTGCAGTGAGTCCACAGAGGGCACTGGCCCCACTGGGGATGCAGTGCAGTGAGTCCAGAGAGTGCACTGGCACCACTGGGGATGCAGTTCAGTGAGTCCAGGGAGTGCACTGGCACCACTGGGGATGCACTGCAGTGAGTCCAGAGAGTGCACTGGCACCACTGGGGATGCAGTGCCGTGAGTCCACAGTGTGCACTGGCACCACTGGGGATGCAGTGCAGTGAGTCCAGAGAGTGCACTGGCACCACTGGGGATGCAGTGCAGTGAGTCCAGAGAGTGCACTGGCACCACTGGGGATGCAGTGGAGTGTGTCCAGAGAGTGCACTGGCACCACTGGGGATGCAGTGCAGTGAGTCCAGAGAGTGCACTGGCACCACTGGGGATGCAGTGCAGGGAGTCCAGAGAGTACACTGGCACCACTGGGGATGCACTGCAGTGAGTCCAGAGAGTGCACTGGCACCACTGGGGATGCAGTGCAGTGAGTCCAGAGAGTACCCTGGCACCAGTGGGGATGCAGTGCAGTGAGTCCAGAGAGTGCACTGGCACCACTGGGGATGCAGTGCCGTGAGTCCAGAGAGTGCACTAGCACCACTGGGGATGCAGTGCCGTGAGTCCACAGTGTGCACTGGCACCACTGGGGATGCAGTGCAGTGAGTCCAGAGAGTGCACTGGCACCACTGGGGATGCAGTGCCGTGAGTCCAGAGAGTGCACTGGCACCACTGGGGATGCAGTGCAGTGAGTCCAGAGAGTTCACTGGCACCACTGGGGATCCAGTGCTGTGAGTCCAGAGAGTGCACTGGCACCACCGGGAATTCAGTGCAGTGAGTCCAAAGAGTGCACTGGCAGCACTGGGGATGCAGTGCAGTGAGTCCAGAGAGTGCACTGGCACCACTGGGGATGCAGTGCAGTGAGTCCAGAGAGTGCCCTGGCACCACTGGGGATGCAGTGCAGTGAGTTCAGAGAATACACTCGCACCACTGGGGATGCAGTGCCGTGAGACCAGAGAGTGCACTGGCACCACTGGGGATGCAGTGCAGTGAGTCCAGAGAGTGCACTGGCACCACTGGGGATGCTGTGCCGTGAGTCCAGAGAGTGCACTGGCACCACCGGGGATGCACTGCAGTGAGTCCAGAGAGTGCACTGGCACCACTGGGGATGCACTGCAGAGAGTCCAGAGAGTGCACTGGCACCACTGGGGTTGCAGTGCGGTGAGTCCAGAGAGTGCACTGGCAGCACTGGGGATGCAGTGCAGTGAGTCCAGAGAGTGCACTGGCACCACTGGGGATGCAGTGCAGTGAGTCCAGAGAGTGCACTGGCACCACGAGTGATGCACTGCAGTGAGTCCAGAGAGTGCACTGGCACCACTGGGGATGCAGTGCAGTGAGTCCAGAGAGTGCACTGGCACCACTGGGGATGCAGTGCAGTGAGTCCAGAGAGTGCACTGGCACCACTGGGTATGCAGTGCAGTGAGTCCAGAGAGTGCACTGGCACCCCTGGGGATGCAGTGCAGTGAGTCCAGAGAGTGCACTGGCACCACTGGGGATGCAGTGCAGTGAGTCCAGAGAGTGCACTGGCACCACTGGGGATGCACTGCAGTGACTCCAAAGAGTGCACTGGCACCCCTGGGGATGCAGTGCAGTGAGTCCAGAGAGTGCACTGGCACCCCAGGGGATGCAGTGCAGTGACTCCATAGAGTGCAGTGGCACCAATGGGGATGCAGTGCAGTGATCCAGAGAGTGCACTGGCACCACTAGGGATGCACCCCGGTGAGTCCAGAGAGTGCACTGGCACCACTGTGTATGCACTGCAGTGAGTCCATAGAGTGCACTGGCACCACTGGGGATGCAGTGCACTGAGCCCAGAGAGTGCACTGGCACCACTGGGCATGCATTGCAGTGAGTCCAGAGAGTTCACTGGCACCACTGGGGATGCAGTGCTGTGAGTGCAGAGAGTGCACTGGCACCACCGGGAATTCAGTGCAGCGAGTCCAAAGAGTGCACTGGCACCACTGGGGATGTACTGCAGTGAGTCCAGAGAGTGCACTGGAACCACTGGGGATGCAGTGCAGTGAGTCCAGAGAGTGCCCTGGCACCACTGGGGATGCAGTACATTGAGTTCAGAGAATACACTGGCACCACTGGGGATGCAGTGCAGTGAGTCCAGAGAGTGCACTGGCACCACTGGGGATGCAGTGCCGTGAGTCCAGAGAGTGCACTGGCACCACCGGGGATGCAGTGCAGTGAGTCCAGAGAGTGCACTGGCACCACTGGGGATGCACTGCAGAGAGTCCAGAGAGTGCACTGGCACCACTGGGGATGTAGTGCGGTGACTCCAGAGAGTGCACTGGCACCACTGGGGATGCAGTGCAGTGAGTCCAGAGAGTACCCTGGCACCAGTGGGGATGCAGTGCAGTGAGTCCAGAGAGTGCACTGGCACCACTGGGGATGCAGTGCAGTGAGTCCAGAGAGTGCCCTGGCACCACTGGGAATGCAGTGCAGTGAATTCAGAGAATACACTGGCACCACTGGGGATGCAGTGCAGTGAGTCCAGAGAGTGCACTGGCACCACTGGGGATGCAGTGCCGTGAGTCCAGAGAGTGCACTGGCACCACTGGGGATGCAGTGCAGTGAGTCCAGAGAGTGCACTGGCACCACTGGGGATGCAGTGCAGTGAGTCCAGAGAGTGCACTGGCACTACGAGTGATGCACTACAATGAGTCCAGAGAGTGCACTGGCACCACTGGGGATGCAGTGCAGTGACTCCAGAGAGTGCACTGTCACCACTGGAGATGCAGTGCAGTGAGTCCAGAGAGTGCACTGGCACCACTGGGGATGCAGTGTAGTGAGTCCACAGAGTGCACTGGCACCACTGGAGATGCAGTGCAGTGAGTCCAGAGAGTGCACTGGCACCACTGGGGATGCAGTGCCGTGAGTCCAGAGAGTGCACTGTCACCACTGGGGATGCAGTGCAGTGAGTCCAGAGAGTGCACTGGCACCACTGGGGATGGAGTGCAGTGACTCCATAGAGTGCACTGGCACCAATGGGGATGCAGTGCAGTGATCCAGAGAGTGCACTGGCACCACTAGGGATGCACCCCGGTGAGTCCAGAGAGTGCACTGGCACCACTGTGTATGCAGTACAGTGAGTCCAGAGAGTGCACTGGCACCACTGGGGATGCAGTGCACTGAGCCCAGAGAGTGCACTGGCACCACTGGGCATGCATTGCAGTGAGTCCAGAGAGTTCACTGGCACCACTGGGGATGCAGTGCTGTGAGTGCAGAGAGTGCACTGGCACCACCGGGAATTCAGTGCAGCGAGTCCAAAGAGTGCACTGGCACCACTGGGGATGCACTGCAGTGAGTCCAGAGAGTGCACTGGAACCACTGGGGATGCAGTGCAGTGAGTCCAGAGAGTGCCCTGGCACCACTGGGGATGCAGTACATTGAGTTCAGAGAATACACTGGCACCACTGGGGATGCAGTGCAGTGAGTCCAGAGAGTGCACTGGCACCACTGGGGATGCAGTGCCGTGAGTCCAGAGAGTGCACTGGCACCACCGGGGATGCAGTGCAGTGAGTCCAGAGAGTGCACTGGCACCACTGGGGATGCACTGCAGAGAGTCCAGAGAGTGCAGTGGCACCACTGGGGATGTAGTGCGGTGACTCCAGAGAGTGCACTGGCACCACTGGGGATGCAGTGCAGTGAGTCCAGAGAGTGCACTGGCACCACTGGGGATGCAGTGCAGTGAGTCCAGAGAGTGCCCTGGCACCACTGGGAATGCAGTGCAGTGAGTTCAGAGAATACACTGGCACCACTGGGGATGCAGTGCAGTGAGTCCAGAGAGTGCACTGGCACCACTGGGGATGCAGTGCCGTGAGTCCAGAGAGTGCACTGGCACCACTGGGGATGGAGTGCAGTGAGTCCAGAGAGTGCACTGGCACCAATGGGGATGCACCCCGGTGAGTCCTGAGAGTGCACTGGCACCACTGGGTATGCAGTGCAGTGACTCCAGAGAGTGCACTGGCACCACTGGGGATGCACCCCGGTTAGTCCAGAGAGTGCACTGGTACCACTGGGGATGCACTTCAGTGAGTCCAGAGAGTGCAGTGGCACCACTGGGGATGCAGTGCAGTGAGTCCAGAGAGTGCACTGGCACCACTGGGGATGCAGTGCAGTGAGTCCAGAGAGTGCACTGGCACCACTGGGGATGCACTGCAGTGAGACCAGAGATTGCACTGGCACCACTGGGGATGCAGTGCAGTGAGTCCAGAGAGTGCACTGGCACCACTGGGGATGCACTGGAGTGAGACCAGAGATTGCACTGGCACCACTGGGGATGCAGTGCAGTGAGTCCAGAGAGTGCACTGGCACCACTGGGGATGCAGTGCAGTGAGTCCAGGAGGTCCACTGGCACCACTGGGGATGCACTGCAGTGACTCCAGAGAGTGCACTGGCACCAGTGGGGATGCAGTGCAGTGACTCTAGAGAGTGCACTGGCACCACTGGGGATGCACTGCAGTGAGTCCAGAGAGTACACTGGCCCCACTGGGGATGCAGTGCAGTGAGTCCAGAGAGTGCACTGGCACCACTGGGGATGCAGTGCGGTGAGTCCAGAGAGTGCACTGGCACCACTGGGGATGCACTGCAGTGAGTCCAGGGAGTGCACTGGCACCACTGGGGATGCAGTGCAGTGACTCCAGAGAGTGCACTGGCACCAGTGGGGATGCAGTGCAGTGACTCCAGAGAGTGCACTGGCACCACTGGGGATGCACCCCGGTGAGTCCAGAGAGTGCACTGGCACCACTGGGGATGGAGTGCAGTGAGTCCAGAGAGTGCACTGGCACCACTGGGGATGCAGTGCAGTGAGTCCAGAGAGTGCACTGGCACCACTGGGGATGCAGAGCAGTGAGTCCAGAGAGTGCACTGGCACCACTGGGGATGCAGTGCAGTGAGTCGAGAGAGTGCGCTGGCCCCACTGGGGATGCACCCCGGTGAGTCCAGAGAGTGCACTGGCACCACTGGGGATGCAGTGCAGTGAGTCCAGAGAGTGCACTGACACCCCTGGAGATGCAGTGCAGTGAGTCCAGAGAGTGCACTGGCACCACTGGTGATGCATTGCAGTGAGTCCAGAGAGTGCACTGGCACCAGTGGGGATGCAGTGCAGTGAGTCCAGGGAGTGCACTGGCACAACTGGGGATGCAGTGCAGTGAGTCCAGAGAGTGCACTGGCACCACTGGGGATGCACTGCCGTGAGTCCAGAGAGTGCACTGGCACCACTGGGGATGCAGTGCAGTGTCTCCAGAGAGTGCACTGGTACCACTGGGGATGCACTTCAGTGAGTCCAGAGAGTGCAGTGGCACCACTGGGGATGCAGTGCAGTGAGTCCAGAGAGTGCAGTGGCACCACTGGGCATGCAGTGTAGTGAGTCCAGAAGGTCCACTGGCACCACTAGGTATGCACTGCAGTGAGACCAGAGATTGCACTGGCACCACTGGGGATGCAGTGCAGTGAGTCCAGAGAGTGCACTGGCACCACTGGGGATGCAGTGCAGTGAGTCCAGAAGGTCCACTGGCACCACCGGGGATGCACTGCAGTGAGTCCAGCGAGTGCACTGGCACCACTGGGGATGCAGTGCAGTGAGTCCAGAGAGTGCACTGTCACCACTGGGGATGCAGTGTAGTGAGTTCAGAGAGTGCACTGGCACCACTGGGGATGCAGTGCAGTGAGTCCAGAGAGTGCACTGGCACCACTGGGGATGCAGTGCAGTGAGTCCACAGAGGGCACTGGCCCCACTGGGGATGCAGTGCAGTGAGTCCAGAGAGTGCACTGGCACCACTGGGGATGCAGTGCAGTGAGTCCAGGGAGTGCACTGGCACCACTGGGGATGCACTGCAGTGAGTCCAGAGAGTGCACTGGCACCACTGGGGATGCAGTGCCGTGAGTCCACAGTGTGCACTGGCACCACTGGGGATGCAGTGCAGTGAGTCCAGAGAGTGCACTGGCACCACTGGGGATGCAGTGCAGTGAGTCCAGAGAGTGCACTGGCACCACTGGGGATGCAGTGGAGTGAGTCCAGAGAGTGCACTGGCACCACTGGGGATGCAGTGCAGTGAGTCCAGGGAGTGCACTGGCACCACTGGGGATGCAGTGCAGTGAGTCCAGAGAGTGCACTGGCACCACTGGGGATGCAGTGGAGTGAGTCCAGAGAATACACTCGCACCACTGGGGATGCAGTGCAGTGAGTCCAGGGAGTGCACTGGCACCACTGGGGATGCAGTGCAGTGAGTCGAGAGAGTGCGCTGGCACCACTGGGGATGCACCCCGGTGAGTCCAGAGAGTGCACTGGCACCACTGGGGATGCAGTGCAGTGAGTCCAGAGAGTGCACTGTCACCACTGGAGATGCAGTGCAGTGAGTCCAGAGAGTGCACTGGAAACACTGGGGATAAAGTGCAGTGAGTCCAGAGAGTGCACTGGCACCACTGGGGATGCAGTGCAGTGAGTCCAGAGAGTGCAGTGGCACCACTGGGGATGCAGTGCAGTGAGTCCAGGGAGTGCACTGGCACCACTAGGTATGCACTGCAGTGAGACTAGAGATTGCACTGGCACCACTGGGGATGCAGTGCAGTGAGTCCAGAGAGTGCACTGGCACCACTGGGGATGCAGTGCAGTGAGTCCAGAAGGTCCACTGGCACCACTGGGGATGCACTGCAGTGAGTCCAGAGAGTGCACTGGCACCACTGGGGATGCAGTGCAGTGAGTCCAGAGAGTGCACTGGCACCACTGGGGATGCACTGCAGTGAGTCCAGAGAGTACACTGGCCCCACTGGGGATGCAGTGCAGTGAGTCCACAGAGGGCACTGGCCCCACTGGGGATGCAGTGCAGTGAGTCCAGAGAGTGCACTGGCACCACTGGGGATGCAGTGGAGTGAGTCCAGGGAGTGCACTGGCACCACTGGGGATGCACTGCAGTGACTCCAGAGAGTGCACTGGCACCACTGGGGATGCAGTGCCGTGAGTCCAGAGAGTGCACTGGCACCACTGGGGATGCAGTGCCGTGAGTCCACAGTGTGCACTGGCACCACTGGGGATGCAGTTCAGTGAGTCCAGAGAGTGCACTGGCACCACTGGGGATGCAGTGCAGTGAGTCCAGAGAGTGCACTGGCACCAATGGGTGTGCAGTGCAGTGAGTCCAGAAAGTACCCTGGCACCACTGGGGATGCAGTGCCGTGAGTCCAGAGTGTGTACTGGCACCACTGGGGATGCTGTGCAGTGAGTCCAGAGAGTGCATTGGCACCACTGGGGATGCAGTGCAGTGAGTCCAGAGAGTGCACTGTCACTACTGGGAATGCAGTGCCGTGAGTCCAGAGAGTGCACTGGCACCACTGGGGATGCAGTGCCGTGAGTCCAGAGCGTGTACTGGCACCACTGGGGATGCAGTGCTGTCAGTCCAGAGAGTGCACTGTCACCACCGGGGATGCAGTGCCATGAGTCCAGAGAGTGCACTGGCACCACTGGGGATGCAGTGCAGTGAGTCCAGAGAGTGCACTGGCACCACTGGGGATGCATTGCAGTGAGTCCAGAGAGTGCACTGGCACCACTGGGGATGCAGCACAGTGACTCCAGAGAGTGCACTGGCACCACTGGGGATGCAGCACAGTGACTCCAGAGAGTGCACTGGCACCACTGGGGATGCAGTGCAGTGAGTCCAGAGAGTGCACTGGCACCACTGGGGATGCAGTGCCGTGAGTCCAGAGTGTGTACTGGCACCACTGGGGATGCAGTGCTGTCAGTCCAGAGAGTGCACTGTCACCACCGGGGATGCAGTGCCATGAGTCTAGAGAGTGCACTGGCACCACTGGGGATGCAGTGCAGTGAGTCCAGAGAGGGCACTGGCACCACTGGAGATGCATTGTAATGAGTACAGAGAGTGCACTGGCACCACTGCGGATGCAGCACAGTGACTCCAGAGAGTGCACTGGCACCACTGGGAATGCAGCACAGTGACTCCAGAGAGTGCACTGGCACCACTGGGAATGCAGTGCCGTGAGTCCAGAGAGTGCACTGGCAGCACTGGGGATGCAGTACCGTGAGTCCAGAGAGTGTACTGGCACCAGTGGGGATGCAGTGTTGTCAGTCCAGAGAGTGCAATGTCACCACCGGGGATGCAGTGCCATGATTCCAGAGAGTGCACTGGCACCACTGGGGATGCATTGTAATGAGTCCAGAGAGTGCACTGGCACCACTGGGGATGCAGCACAGTGACTCCAGAGAGTGCACTGGCACCACTGGGAATCAGTGCAGTGAGTTCAGAGAGTGCACTGGCACCACTGGGGATGCACTGCAGAGAGTCCAGGAAGTGCACTTGCACCACTGGGGTTGCACTGCAGTGAGTCCAGAGAGTGCACTGGCACCACTGGGGATGCAGTGCAGTGAGTCCAGAGAGTGCACTGACACCACTGGGGATGCAGTGCAGTGAGTCCAGAGAGTGCACTGGCACCACTGGGGATGCACTGCAGTGAGTCCAGAGAGTGCACTGGCACCACTGGGGATGCACTGCAGTGAGTCCAGAGAGTGCACTGGCACCACTGGGGATGCAGTGCAGTGAGTCCAAAGAGTTAACTGGCACCACTGGGGATGCACTGCAGTGACTCCAGAGAGTGCAGTGGCACCACTGGGGATGCCGTGCAGTGAGTCCAGAAGGTCCACTGGCACCACTAGGTATGCACTGCAGTGAGACCAGAGATTGCACTGGCACCACTGGGGATGCAGTGCAGTGAGTCCAGAGAGTGCACTGGCACCACTGGGGATGCAGTGCAGTGAGTCCAGAAGGTCCACTGGCACCACCGGGGATGCACTGCAGTGAGTCCAGAGAGTGCACTGGCCCCACTGGGGATGCAGTGCAGTGAGTCCAGAGAGTGCACTGGCACCACTGGGGATGCATTGCAGTGAGTCCAGAGAGTGCACTGGCACCACTGGCGATGCACTGCAGTGAGTCCAGAGAGTACACTGGCCCCACTGGGGATGCAGTGCAGTGAGTCCACAGAGGGCACTGGCACCACTGGGGATGCAGTGCAGTGAGTCCAGAGAGTGCACTGGCACCACTGGGAATGCAGTGCAGTGAGTCCAGGGAGTGCACTGGCACCACTGGGGATGCACTGCAGTGAGTCCAGAGAGTGCACTAGCACCACTGGGGATGCAGTGCCGTGAGTCCACAGTGTGCACTGGCACCACTGGGGATGCAGTGCAGTGAGTCCAGAGAGTGCACTGGCACCACTGGGGATGCAGTGCAGTGAGTCCAGAGAGTGCACTGGCACCACTGGGGATGCAGTGGAGTGAGTCCAGAGAGTGCACTGGCACCACTGGGGATGCAGTGCAGTGAGTCCAGGGAGTGCACTGGCACCACTGGGGATGCACTGCAGTGAGTCCAGAGAGTGCACTGGCACCACTGGGGATGCAGTGCAGTGAGTCCAGAGAGTGCACTGGCACCACTGGGGATGCAGTGGAGTGAGTCCAGAGAATACACTCGCACCACTGGGGATGCAGTGCAGTGAGTCCAGGGAGTGCACTGGCACCACTGGGGATGCACTGCAGTGAGTCCAGAGAGTGCACTGGCACCACTGGGGATGCAGTGCAGTGAGTCCAGAGAGTGCACTGGCACCATTGGGGATGCAGTGCAGTGAGTCCAGAGAGTGCACTGGCACCACTGGGGATGCACCCCGGTGAGTCCAGAGAGTGCACTGGCACCACTGGGGATGCAGTGCAGTGAGTCCAGAGAGTGCACTGGCACCACTGAGGATGCAGTGCAGTGAGTCCAGAGAGTGCACTGGCACCACTGGGGATGCAGTGCAGTGAGTCCAGAGAGTGCACTGGCAGCACTGGGGATGCAGTGCAGTGAGTCGAGAGAGTGCGCTGGCACCACTGGGGATGCACCCCGGTGAGTCCAGAGAGTGCACTGGCACCACTGGGGATGCAGTGCAGTGAGTCCAGAGAGTGCACTGTCACCACTGGAGATGCAGTGCAGTGAGTCCAGAGAGTGCACTGGAAACACTGGGGATAAAGTGCAGTGAGTCCAGAGAGTGCACTGGCACCACTGGGGATGCAGTGCAGTGAGTCCAGAGAGTGCAGTGGCACCACTGGGGATGCAGTGCAGTGAGTCCAGGGAGTGCACTGGCACCACTAGGTATGCACTGCAGTGAGACTAGAGATTGCACTGGCACCACTGGGGATGCAGTGCAGTGAGTCCAGAGAGTGCACTGGCACCACTGGGGATGCAGTGCAGTGAGTCCAGAAGGTCCACTGGCACCACTGGGGATGCACTGCAGTGAGTCCAGAGAGTGCACTGGCACCACTGGGGATGCAGTGCAGTGAGTCCAGAGAGTGCACTGGCACCACTGGGGATGCACTGCAGTGAGTCCAGAGAGTACAGTGGCCCCACTGGGGATGCAGTGCAGTGAGTCCACAGAGGGCACTGGCCCCACTGGGGATGCAGTGCCATGAGTCCAGAGAGTGCACTAGCACCACTGGGGATGCACCCCGGTGAGTCCAGAGAGTGCACTGGCACCACTGGGGATGCAGTGCAGTGAGTCCAGAGAGTGCACTGTCACCACTGGAGATGCAGTGCAGTGAGTCCAGAGAGTGCACTGGAAACACTGGGGATAAAGTGCAGTGAGTCCAGAGAGTGCACTGGCACCACTGGGGATGCAGTGCAGTGAGTCCAGAGAGTGCAGTGGCACCACTGGGGATGCAGTGCAGTGAGTCCAGGGAGTGCACTGGCACCACAGGGGATGCAGTGCAGTGAGTCCAGAGAGTGCACTGGAAACACTGGGGATAAAGTGCAGTGAGTCCAGAGAGTGCACTGGCACCACTGGGGATGCAGTGCAGTGAGTCCAGAGAGTGCAGTGGCACCACTGGGGATGCAGTGCAGTGAGTCCAGGGAGTGCACTGGCACCACTAGGTATGCACTGCAGTGAGACTAGAGATTGCACTGGCACCACTGGGGATGCAGTGCAGTGAGTCCAGAGAGTGCACTGGCACCACTGGGGATGCAGTGCAGTGAGTCCAGAAGGTCCACTGGCACCACTGGGGATGCACTGCAGTGAGTCCAGAGAGTGCACTGGCACCATTGGGGATGCAGTGCAGTGAGTCCAGAGAGTGCACTGGCACCACTGGGGATGCACTGCAGTGAGTCCAGAGAGTACACTGGCCCCACTGGGGATGCAGTGCAGTGAGTCCACAGAGGGCACTGGCCCCACTGGCGATGCAGTGCCGTGAGTCCAGAGAGTGCACTGGCACCACTGGGGATGCAGTGCAGTGAGTCCAGGGAGTGCACTGGCACCACTGGGGATGCAGTGCAGTGACTCCAGAGAGTGCACTGGCACCACTGGGGATGCAGTGCCGTGAGTCCAGAGAGTGCACTGGCACCACTGGGGATGCAGTGCCGTGAGTCCACAGTGTGCACTGGCACCACTGGGGATGCAGTGCAGTGAGTCCAGAGAGTGCACTGGCACCACTGGGGATGCAGTGCAGTGAGTCCAGAGAGTGCACTGGCACCACTGGGGATGCACCCCGGTGAGTCCAGAGAGTGCACTGGCACCACTGGGGATGCAGTGCAGTGAGTCCTGTGAGTGCACTGGCACCACTGGGTATGCAGTGCAGTGAGTCCAGAGAGTGCACTGGCACCAATGGGTGTGCAGTGCAGTGAGTCCAGAAAGTACCCTGGCACCACTGGGGATGCAGTGCCGTGAGTCCAGAGTGTGTACTGGCACCACTGGGGATGCTGTGCAGTGAGTCCAGAGAGTGCATTGGCACCACTGGGGATGCAGTGCAGTGAGTCCAGAGAGTGCACTGTCACTACTGGGAATGCAGTGCCGTGAGTCCAGAGAGTGCACTGGCACCACTGGGGATGCAGTGCCGTGAGTCCAGAGCGTGTACTGGCACCACTGGGGATGCAGTGCTGTCAGTCCAGAGAGTGCACTGTCACCACCGGGGATGCAGTGCCATGAGTCCAGAGAGTGCACTGGCACCACTGGGGATGCAGTGCAGTGAGTCCAGAGAGTGCACTGGCACCACTGGGGATGCATTGCAGTGAGTCCAGAGAGTGCACTGGCAGCAGTGGGGATGCAGCACAGTGACTCCAGAGAGTGCACTGGCACCACTGGGGATGCAGTGCAGTGAGTCCAGAGAGTGCACTGGCACCACTGGGGATGCAGTGCCGTGAGTCCAGAGAGTGTACTGGCACCACTGGGGATGCAGTGCTGTCAGTCCAGAGAGTGCACTGTCACCACCGGGGATGCAGTGCCATGAGTCCAGAGAGTGCACTGGCACCACTGGGGATGCAGTGCAGTGAGTCCAGAGAGGGCACTGGCACCACTGGAGATGCATTGTAATGAATCCAGAGAGTGCACTGGCACCACTGGGGATGCAGCACAGTGACTCCAGAGAGTGCACTGGCACCACTGGGAATGCAGCACAGTGACTCCAGAGAGTGCACTGGCACCACTGGGAATGCAGTGCCGTGAGTCCAGAGAGTGCACTGGCACCACTGGGGATGCAGTGCCGTGAGTCCAGAGAGTGTACTGGCACCACTGGGGATGCAGTGCTGTCAGTCCAGAGAGTGCACTGTCACCACCGGGTATGCAGTGCCATGATTCCAGAGAGTGCACTGGCACCACTGGGGATGCATTGTAATGAGTCCAGAGAGTGCACTGGCATCACTGGGGATGCAGCACAGTGACTCCAGAGAGTGCACTGGCACCACTGGGAATCAGTGCAGTGAGTTCAGAGAGTGCACTGGCACCACTGGGGATGCACTGCAGAGAGTCCAGGGAGTGCACTTGCACCACTGGGGTTGCACTGCAGTGAGTCCAGAGAGTGCACTGGCACCACTGGGGATGCAGTGCAGTGAGTCCAGAGAGTGCACTGACACCACTGGGGATGCAGTGCAGTGAGTCCAGAGAGTGCACTGGCACCACTGGGGATGCACTGCAGTGAGTCCAGAGAGTGCACTGGCACCACTGGGGATGCACTGCAGTGAGTCCAGAGAGTGCACTGGCACCACTGGGGATGCAGTGCAGTGAGTCCAAAGAGTTAACTGGCACCACCGGGGATGCACTGCAGTGAGTCCAGCGAGTGCACTGGCACCACTGGGGATGCCGTGCAGTGAGTCCAGAGAGTGTACTGGCACCACTGGTGATGCACTGCAGTGAGTCAAGAGAGTGCACTGGCACCACTGGGGATGCACTGCAGTGAGTCCAGAGAGTGCAGTGGCACCACTGGGGATGCAGTGCAGTGAGTCCAGAGAGTGCACTGGCACCACTGGGGATGCAGTGTAGTGAGTCCAGAGAGTGCACTGGCACCACTGGGGATGCAGTGCAGTGAGTCCAGGGAGTGCACTGGCACCACTGGGCATGCAGTGCAGTGAGTCCAGAGAGTGCACTGGCACCACTGGGGATGCAGTGCAGTGAGTCCAGAGAGTGCACTGGCACCACTGGGAATGCACTGCAGTGAGTCCAGAGAGTGCACTGGCACCACTGGGGATGCAGTGCAGTGAGTGTAGAGAGTGCACTGGCACCACTGGGGATGCACTGCAGTGAGTCCAGAGAGTGCACTGGCACCACTGGGGATGCAGTGCGGTGAGTCCAGAGAGTGCACTGGCACCACTGGGGATGCAGTGCAGTGAGTCCAGAGAGTGCACTGGCACCCCTGGGGATGCAGTGCAGTGACTCCATAGAGTGCACTGGCACCACTGGGGATGCAGTGCAGTGAGTCCAGAGAGTGCACTGGCACCACAGGGGATGCAGTGCAGTGAGTCCAGAGAGTGCACTGGCACCACTGGGGATGCAGTGCAGTGAGTCCAGAGAGTGCACTGGCACCCCTGGGGATGGTCATTAGTGAGTCCAGAGTGAACTGGCACCACTGGGGATGCAGTGCAGTGAGTCCAGAGAGTGCACTGGCACCCCTGGGGATGCACTACAGTGACTCCATAGAGTGCACTGGCACCAATGGGGATGCAGTGCAGTGATCCATAGAGTGCACTGGCACCACTGGGGATGCACCCCGGTGAGTCCAGAGAGTGCACTGGCACCACTGGGTATGCAGTGCAGTGAGTCCAGAGAGTGCACTGGCACCACTGGGGATGGTCATTAGTGAGTCCAGAGAGTACACTGGCACCACTGGGGATGCAGTGCAGTGAGACCAGAGAGTGCACTGGCACCACTGGGGATGCAGTGCAGTGAGTCCAGAGAGTACCCTGGCACCAGTGGGGATGCAGTGCAGTGAGTCCAGAGAGGGCACTGGCACCACTGGGGATGCAGTGCAGTGAGTCCAGAGAGTGCACTGGCACCACTGGAGATGCAGTGCCGTGAGTCCAGCGTGTGCACTGGCACCACTGGGGATGCACTGCAGTGAGTCCAGAGAGTTCACTGGCACCACTGGGTATGCAGTGCAGTGAGTCCAGAGAGTGCCCTGGCACCACTGGGGATGCACTGCAGTGAGTCCAGAGAGTTCACTGGCACCACTGGGGATCCAGTGCTGTGAGTCCAGAGAGTGCACTGGCACCACCGGGAATTCAGTGCAGTGAGTCCAAAGAGTGCACTGGCAGCACTGGGGATGCAGTGCAGTGAGTCCAGAGAGTGCACTGGCACCACTGGGGATCCAGTGCAGTGAGTCCAGAGAGTGCACTGGCACCACTGGGGATGCAGTGCAGTGAGTTCAGAGAATACACTGGCACCACTGGGGATGCAGTGCGGTGAGTCCAGAGAGTGCACTGGCACCACTGGGGATGCAGTGCAGTGAGTCCAGAGAGTGCACTGGCACCACTGGGGATGCAGTGCCATGAGTCCAGAGAGTGCACTGGCACCACCGGGGATGCAGTGCAGTGAGTCCAGAGAGTGCACTGGCACCACTGGGGATTCAGTGCAGTGAGTCCAGAGAGTGCACTGGCACCACGAGTGATCCACTACAGTGAGTCCAGAGAGTGCACTGGCAGAACTGGGGATGCAGTGCAGTGAGTCCAGAGAGTGCACTGGCACCACTGGGGATGCAGTGCAGTGAGTCCAGAGAGTGCATTGGCACCACTGGGTATGCAGTGCAGTGAGTCCAGAGAGTGCACTGGCACCCCTGGGGATGCAGTGCAGTGAGTCCAGAGAGTGCACTGGCACCAGTGGGGATGCACTGCAGTGAGTCCAGAGAGTGCACTGGCACCACTGGGGATGCAGTGCAGTTACTCCAAAGAGTGCACTGGCACCCCTGGGGATGCACTGCAGTGACTCCAGAGAGTGCACTGGCACCACTGGGGATGCAGTGCAGTGAGTCCAGAGAGTGCACTGGCACCACTGGGGATGCAGTGCAGTGACTCCATAGAGTGCACTGGCACCAATGGGGATGCAGTGCAGTGATCCAGAGAGTGCACTGGCACCACTGGGGATGCACCCCGGTGAGTCCAGAGAGTGCACTGGCACCACTGGGTATGCAGTGCAGTGAGTCCAGAGAGTGCACTGGCACCACTGGGGATGCAGTGCAGTGATTCCAGAGAGTACCCTGGCACCACTGGGGATGCAGTGCAGTGAGCCCAGAGAGTGCCCTGGCACCACTGGGGATGCAGTGCCGTGAGTCCAGAGAGTGCACTAGCACCACTGGGGATGCAGTGCCGTGAGTCCAGAGTGTGCACTGGCACCACTGGGGATGCAGTGCAGTGAGTCCAGAGAGTGCACTGGCACCAATGGGGATGCAGTGCAGTGAGTCCAGAGAGTTCACTGGCACCCCTGGGGATGCAGTGCAGTGATTCCATAGAGTGCACTGGCACCAATGGGGATGCAGTGCAGTGATCCAGAGAGTGCACTGGCACCACTGGGGATGCACCCCGGTGAGTCCAGAGAGTGCACTGGCACCACTGGGTATGCAGTGCAGTGAGTCCAGAGAGTGCACTGGCACCACTGGGGATGCAGTGCAGTGATTCCAGAGAGTACCCTGGCACCACTGGGGATGCAGTGCAGTGAGCCCAGAGAGTGCACTGGCACCACTGGGGATGCAGTGCCGTGAGTCCAGAGAGTTGCACTAGCACCACTGGGGATACAGTGCCGTGAGTCCAGAGTGTGCACTGGCACCACTGGGGATGCAGTGCAGTGACTCCAGAGAGTGCACTGGCACCAATGGGGATGCAGTGCAGTGAGTCCAGAGAGTGCACTGGCACCCCTGGGGATGCAGTGCAGTGACTCCATAGAGTGCACTGGCACCAATGGGGATGCAGTGCAGTGATCCAGAGAGTGCACTGGCACCACTGGGGATGCACCCCGGTGAGTCCAGAGAGTGCACTGGCACCACTGGGTATGCAGTGCAGTGAGTCCAGAGAGTGCACTGGCACCACTGGGGATGCAGTGCAGTGATTCCAGAGAGTACCCTGGCACCACTGGGGATGCAGTGCAGTGAGCCCAGAGAGTGCCCTGGCACCACTGGGGATGCAGTGCCGTGAGTCCAGAGAGTGCACTAGCACCACTGGGGATGCAGTGCCGTGAGTCCAGAGTGTGCACTGGCACCACTGGGGATGCAGTGCAGTGAGTCCAGAGAGTGCACTGGCACCACTGGGGATGCATTGCAGTGAGTCCAGAGAGTGCACTGGCACCACTGGGGATGCAGTGCAGTGAGTCCAGAGAGTGCACTGGCACCACCGGGAATTCAGTGCAGTGAGTCCAAAGAGTGCACTGGCAGCACTGGGGATGCAGTGCAGTGAGTCCAGAGAGTGCACTGGCACCACTGGGGATGCAGTGCAGTGAGTCCAGAGAGTGCAGTGGCACCACTGGGGATGCAGTGCAGTGAGTCCAGAGAGTGCACTGGCCCCACTGGGGATGCAGTGCAGTGAGTTCAGAGAGTACACTGGCACCACTGGGGATGCAGTGCAGTGAGTCCAGAGAGTGCACTGGCACCACTGGGGATGCAGTGCAGTGAGTCCAGAGAGTGCACTGGCACCACTGGGGATGCAGTGCCGTGAGTCCAGAGAGTGCACTGGCACCACCGGGGACGCAGTGCAGTGAGTCCAGAGAGTGCACTGGCACCACTGGGGATACACTGCAGAGAGTCCAGAGAGTGCACTGGCACCACTGGGGATGCAGTGCGGTGAGTCCAGAGAGTGCAGTGGCACCACTGGGGATGCAGTGCCGTGAGTCCACAGTGTCCACTGGCACCACTGGGGATGCAGTGCAGTGAGTCCAGAGAGTGCACTGGCACCACTGGGGATGCAGTGCAGTGAGTCCAGAGAGTGCACTGGCACCACTGGGGATGCAGTGCAGTGAGTCCAGAGAGTGCACTGGCACCACGAGTGATGCACTACAGTGAGTCCAGAGAGTGCACTGGCACCACTGGGGATGCAGTGCAGTGAGTCCAGAGAGTGCACTGTCACCACTGGGGATGCAGTGTAGTGAGTTCAGAGAGTGCACTGGCACCACTGGGGATGCAGTGCAGTGAGTCCAGAGAGTGCACTGGCACCACTGGGGATGCAGTGCTGTGAGTCCAGAGAGTGCACTGGCACCACTGGGGATGCAGTGCCGTGAGTCCAGAGAGTGCACTGGCACCACTGGGGATGCAGTGCGGTGAGTCCAGAGAGTGCACTGGCACCACAGGGGATGCAGTGCCGTGAGTCCAGAGAGTGCACTGGCACCACTGGGGATGCAGTGCAGTGAGTCCAGAGAGTGCACTGGCACCACTGGGAATTCAGTGCAGAGGGTACAGAGAGTGCACTGGCACCACTGGGGATGCACTGCAGTGACTCAAGAGAGTGCACTGTCACCACTGGGGATGCAGTGCAGTGAGTGCAGAGAGTGCACTGGCACCACTGGGGATGCAGTGCTCTGAGTCCAGAGAGTGCACTGGCACCACCGGGAATTCAGTGCAGTGAGTCCAAAGAGTGCACTGGCAGCACTGGAGATGCAGTGCAGTGAGTCCAGAGAGTGCACTGGCACCACTGGGGATGCAGCGCAGTGAGTCCAGAGAGTGCACTGGAACCACTGGGGATGCAGAGCAGTGAGTCCAGAGAGTGCCCTGGCACCACTGGGGATGTAGTGCCGTGAGTCCAGAGAGTGCACTGGCACCACCGGGGATGCAGTGCAGTGAGTCCAGAGAGTGCAGTGGCACCACTGGGGATGCACTGCAGAGAGTCCAGAGAGTGCACTGGCACCACTGGGGATGCAGTGCGGTGAGTCCAGAGAGTGCACTGGCACCTCTGGGGATGCAGTGCAGTGAGTCCAGAGAGTACCCTGGAACCAGTGGGGATGCAGTGTAGTGAGTCCAGAGAGTGCACTGGCACCAGTGGGGATGCAGTGCAGTGAGTCCAGAGAGTGCACTGGCACCCCTGGGGATGCAGTGCAGTGAGTCCAGAGAGTACCCTGGCACCTGTGGGGATGCAGTGCCGTGAGTCCAGAGAGTTCACTGGCACCACTGGGGATGCAGTGCCGTGAGTCCAGAGAGTGCACTGGAACCACCGGGGATGCAGTGCAGTGAGTCCAGAGAGTGCACTGGCACCACTGGGGATGCAGTGCAGAGAGTCCAGAGAGTGCACTGGCACCACTGGGGATGCAGTGCGGTGAGTCCAGAGAGTGCACTGGCACCTCTGGGGATGCAGTGAAGTGAGTCCAGAGAGTACCCTTGCACCAGTGGGGATGCAGTGCAGTGACTCCAGAGAGTGCACTGGCACCACTGGGGATGCAGTGCAGTGAGTCCAGAGAGTGCACTGGCACCACTGGGGATGCACTGCAGTGAGTCCAGAGAGTACCCTGGCACCAGTGGGGATGCAGTGCAGTGAGTCCAGAGAGTTCACTGGCACCACTGGGGATGCAGTCCCGTGAGTCCAGAGAGTGCCCTAGCACCACTGGGGATGAAGTGCCGTGAGTCCACAGTGTGCACTGGCACCACTGGGGATGCAGTGCAGTGAGTCCAGAGAGTGCACTGGCACCACTGGGGATGCAGTGCAGTGAGTCCAGAGAGTGCACTGGCACCACTGGGGATGCAGTGCTGTGAGTCCAGAGAGTGCACTGGCACCCCTGGGGATGCACTGCAGTGACTCTAGAGATTGCACTGGCACCACTGGGGATGCAGTGCAGTGATCCAGAGAGTGCACTGGCACCACTGGGGATGCAGTGCAGTGAGTCCAGAGAGTGCACTGGCACCACTGGGGATGGTCATTAGTGAGTCCAGAGAGTGCACTGGCACCACTGGGGATGCAGTGCAGTGAGTCCAGAGAGTGCACTGGCACCCCTGGGGATGCAGTGCAGTGACTCCATAGAGTGCACTGGCACCAATGGGGATGCAGTGTAGTGATCCAGAGAGTGCACTGGCACCACTGGGGATGCACCCCGGTGAGTCCAGAGAGTGCACTGGCACCACTGGGTATGCACTGCAGTGAGTCCAGAGAGTGCACTGGCACCACTGGGGATGCAGTGCAGTGAGTCCAGAGAGTGCACTGACACCACTGGGGATGCAGTGCAGTGAGTCCAGAGAGTGCACTGGCACCACTGGGGATGCAGTGCAGTGATTCCATAGAGTACCCTGGCACCACTGGGGATGCAGTGCAGTGAGCCCAGAGAGTGCACTGGCACCACTGGGGATGCAGTGCCGTGAGTCCAGAGAGTGTACTAGCACCACTGGGGATGCAGTGCCGGGAGTCCAGAGTGTGCACTGGCACCACTGGGGATGCAGTGCAGTGAGTCCAGAGAGTGAACTGGCACCACTGGGGATGCAGTGCACTGAGCCCAGAGAGTGCACTGGCACCACTGGGGATGCATTGCAGTGAGTCCAGAGAGTTCACTTGCACCACTGGGGATGCAGTGCTGTGAGTGCAGAGAGTGCACTGGCACCACCGGGAATTCAGTGCAGTGAGTCCAAAGAGTGCACTGGCACCACTGGGGATGCACTGCAGTGAGTCCAGAGAGTGCAGTGGCACTACGAGTGATGCACTACAGTGAGTCCAGAGAGTGCACTGGCACCACTGGGGATGCAGTGCAGTGACTCCAGAGAGTGCACTGTTACCACTGGAGATGCAGTGCAGTGAGTCCAGAGAGTGCACTGGCACAACTGGGGATGCAGTGCAGTGAGTCCACAGAGTGCACTGGCACCACTGGGGATGCACTGCAGTGAGTCCAGAGAGTGCACTGGCACCACTGGGGATGCAGTGCAGTGAGTCCAGAGAGTGCACTGGCACCAATGGGGATGCAGTGCCGTGAGTCCAGAGAGTGCACTGGCACCACTGGGGATGCAGTGAAGTGAGTCCAGAGAGTGCACTGGCACCACTGGGGATGCATTGCAGTGAGTCCAGAGAGTGCACTGGCACCACTGGGGATGCAGTGTAGTGAGTCCAGAGAGTGCACTGGCACCACTGGGGATGCAGTGCCGTGAGTCCAGAGAGTGCACTGGCACCACTGGGGATGCAGTGCAGTGAGTCCAGAGAGTGCACTGGCACCACTGGGAATGCAGTGCAGTGAGTCCAGAGAGTGCACTGGCACCAATGGGGATGCACCCCGGTGAGTCCAGAGAGTGCACTGGCACCACTGGGGATGGAGTGCAGTGAGTCCAGAGAGTGCACTGGCACCTCTGGGGATGCAGTGCAGTGAGTCCAGAGAGTGCACTGGCACCCCTGGGGATGCAGTGCAGTGAGTCTAGAGAGTGCACTGGCACCACTGGGAATTCAGTGCAGTGGGTACAGAGAGTGCACTGGCACCACTGGGGATGCACTGCAGTGAGTCCAGAGAGTGCACTGGCACCACTGGGGATGCAGTGCAGTGAGTCCAGAGAGTGCACTGGCACCACTGGGGATGCAGTGCAGTGAGTCCAGAGAGTGCGCTGGCACCACTGGGGATGCACACCGGTGAGTCCAGAGAGTGCACTGGCACCACTGGGGATGCAGTGCAGTGAGTCCAGAGAGTGCACTGGCACCACTGGGGATGCAGTGCAGTGAGTCCAGAGAGTGCACTGGCACCACTAGGTATGCACTGCAGTGAGACCAGAGATTGCACTTGCACCACTGGGGATGCAGTGCAGTGAGTCCAGAGAGTGCACTGGCACCACTGGGGATGCAGTGCAGTGAGTCCAGAGAGTGCACTGGTACGATTCGGGATGCAGTGCAGTGAGTCCAGAGAGTGCACTGGCACCACTGGGGATGCAGTGCAGTGAGTCCAGAGAGTGCACTGACACCACTGGGGATGCATTGCAGTGAGTCCAGAGAGAGCACTGGCACCACTGGGGATGCAGTGCAGTGAGTCCAGGGAGTGCACTGGCACCACTGGGGATGCAGTGCAGTGAGTCCAGAGAGTGCACTGGCACCAATGGGGATGCAGTGCCGTGAGTCCAGAGAGTGCACTGGCACCACTGGGGATGCACTGCCGTGTGTCCAGAGAGTGCACTGGCACCACTGGGGATGCAGTGCATTGTGTCCAGAGAGTGCACTGGTACCACTGGGGATGGTCATTAGTGAGTCCAGAGAGTGCACTGGCACCAATGGGGATGCAGTGCAGTGAGTCCAGAGAGTGCACTGGCACCCCTGGGGATGCAGTGCAGTGACCCCATAGAGTGCACTGGCACCAATGGGGATGCAGTGCAGTGACTCCATAGAGTGCACTGGCACCCCTGGGGATGCAGTGCAGTGATCCAGAGAGTGCACTGGCACCACTGGGGATGCAGTGCAGTGACCCCATAGAGTGCACTGGCACCACTGGGGATGCAGTGCAGTGAGTCCAGAGAGTGCACTGGCACCACTGGGGATGCAGTGCAGTGATTCCAGAGAGTACCCTGGCACCACTGGGGATGCAGTGCAGTGAGCCCAGAGAGTGCCCTGGCACCACTGGGGATGCAGTGCCGTGAGTCCAGAGAGTGCACTAGCACCACTGGGGATGCAGTGCCGTGAGTCCAGAGTGTGCACTGGCACCACTGGGGATGCAGTGCAGTGAGTCCAGAGAGTGCACTGGCACCACTGGGGATGCATTACAGTGAGTCCAGAGAGTGCACTGGCACCACTGGGGATGCAGTGCAGTGAGTCCAGAGAGTGCACTGGCACCACCGGGAATTCAGTGCAGTGAGTCCAAAGAGTGCACTGGCAGCACTGGGGATGCAGTGCAGTGAGTCCAGAGAGTGCACTGGCACCACTGGGGATGCAGTGCAGTGAGTCCAGAGAGTGCAGTGGCACCACTGGGGATGCAGTGCAGTGAGTCCAGAGAGTGCACTGGCACCACTGGGGATGCAGTGCAGTGAGTTCAGAGAGTACACTGGCACCACTGGGGATGCAGTGCAGTGAGTCCAGAGAGTGCACTGGCACCACTGGGGATGCAGTGCAGTGAGTCCAGAGAGTGCACTGGCACCACTGGGGATGCAGTGCCGTGAGTCCAGAGAGTGCACTGGCACCACCGGGGACGCAGTGCAGTGACTCCAGAGAGTGCACTGGCACCACTGGGGATGCAGTGCCGTGAGTCCAGAGAGTGCACTGGCACCACTGGGGATGCAGTGCAGTGAGTCCAGAGAGTGCAGTGGCACCACTGGGGATGCAGTGCAGTGAGTCCAGAGAGTGCCTGGCACCACTGGGGATGCAGTGCAGTGAGTCCAGAGAGTACCCTGGCACCAGTGGGGATGCAGTGCAGTGAGTCCAGAGAATGCACTGGCACCACTGGGGATGCAGTGCAGTGAGTCCAGAGAGTGCACTGGCACCACTGGGGATGCAGTGCCGTGAGTCCAGAGAGTGCACTGGCACCACCGGGGACGCAGTGCAGTGAGTCCAGAGAGTGCACTGGCACCACTGGGGATACACTGCAGAGAGTCCAGAGAGTGCACTGGCACCACTGGGGATGCAGTGCGGTGAGTCCAGAGAGTGCAGTGGCACCACTGGGGATGCAGTGCAGTGAGTCCAGAGAGTGCCTGGCACCACTGGGGATGCAGTGCAGTGAGTCCAGAGAGTACCCTGGCACCACTGGGGATGCAGTGCAGTGAGTCCAGAGAGTGCACTGGCACCACTGGGGATGCAGTGCAGTGAGTCCAGAGAGTGCACTGGCACCACTGGGGATGCAGTGCAGTGAGTCCAGAGAGTGCACTGGCACCACGAGTGATGCACTACAGTGAGTCCAGAGAGTGCACTGGCACCACTGGGGATGCAGTGCAGTGAGTCCAGAGAGTGCACTGTCACCACTGGGGATGCAGTGTAGTGAGTTCAGAGAGTGCACTGGCACCACTGGGGATGCAGTGCAGTGAGTCCAGAGAGTGCACTGGCACCACTGGGGATGCAGTGCTGTGAGTCCAGAGAGTGCACTGGCACCACTGGGGATGCAGTGCGGTGAGTCCAGAGAGTACACTGGCACCACTGGGGATGCAGAGCGGTGAGTCCAGAGAGTGCACTGGCACCACAGGGGAAGCAGTGCCGTGAGTCCAGAGAGTGCACTGGCACCACTGGGGATGCAGTGCAGTGAGTCCAGAGAGTGCACTGGCACCACTGGGAATTCAGTGCAGAGTGTACAGAGAGTGCACTGGCACCACTGGGGATGCACTGCAGTGACTCAAGAGAGTGCACTGTCACCACTGGGGATGCAGTGCAGTGAGTGCAGAGAGTGCACTGGCACCACTGGGGATGCAGTGCTCTGAGTCCAGAGAGTGCACTGTCACCACCGGGAATTCAGTGCAGTGAGTCCAAAGAGTGCACTGGCAGCACTGGAGATGCAGTGCAGTGAGTCCAGAGAGTGCACTGGCACCACTGGGGATGCAGCGCAGTGAGTCCAGAGAGTGCACTGGAACCACTGGGGATGCAGAGCAGTGAGTCCAGAGAGTGCCCTGGCACCACTGGGGATGCAGTGCCGTGAGTCCAGAGAGTGCACTGGCACCACTGGGGATGCAGTGCAGTGAGTCCAGAGAGTGCAGTGGCACCACTGGGGATGCACTGCAGAGAGTCCAGAGAGTGCACTGGCACCACTGGGGATGCAGTGCGGTGAGTCCAGAGAGTGCACTGGCCCCTCTGGGGATGCAGTGCAGTGAGTCCAGAGAGTACCCTGGAACCAGTGGGGATGCAGTGTAGTGAGTCCAGAGAGTGCACTGGCACCAGTGGGGATGCAGTGCAGTGAGTCCAGAGAGTGCACTGGCACCACTGGGGATGCAGTGCCGTGAGTCCAGAGAGTTCACTGGCACCACTGGGGATGCAGTGCCGTGAGTCCAGAGAGTGCACTGGAACCACCGGGGATGCAGTGCAGTGAGTCCAGAGAGTGCACTGGCACCACTGGGGATGCACTGCAGAGAGTCCAGAGAGTGCACTGGCACCACTGGGGATGCAGTGCGGTGAGTCCAGAGAGTGCACTGGCACCTCTGAGGATGCAGTGAAGTGAGTCCAGAGAGTACCCTGGCACCAGTGGGGATGCAGTGCAGTGACTCCAGAGAGTGCACTGGCACCACTGGGGATGCAGTGCAGTGAGTCCAGAGAGTGCACTGGCACCACTGGGGATGCACTGCAGTGAGTCCAGAGAGTACCCTGGCACCAGTGGGGATGCAGTGCAGTGAGTCCAGAGAGTTCACTGGCACCACTGGGGATGCAGTGCCGTGAGTCCAGAGAGTGCCCTAGCACCACTGGGGATGAAGTGCCGTGAGTCCACAGTGTGCACTGGCACCACTGGGGATGCAGTGCAGTGAGTCCAGAGAGTGCACTGGCACCACTGGGGATGCAGTGCAGTGAGTCCAGAGAGTGCACTGGCACCACTGGGGATGCAGTGCAGTGAGTCCAGAGAGTGCACTGGCACCCCTGGGGATGCACTGCAGTGACTCTAGAGATTGCACTGGCACCACTGGGGATGCAGTGCAGTGATCCAGAGAGTGCACTGGCACCACTGGGGATGCAGTGCAGTGAGTCCAGAGAGTGCACTGGCACCACTGGGGATGGTCATTAGTGAGTCCAGAGAGTGCACTGGCACCACTGGGGATGCAGTGCAGTGAGTCCAGAGAGTGCACTGGCACCCCTGGGGATGCAGTGCAGTTACTCCATAGAGTGCACTGGCACCAATGGGGATGCAGTGTAGTGATCCAGAGAGTGCACTGGCACCACTGGGGATGCACCCCGGTGAGTCCAGAGAGTGCACTGGCACCACTGGGTATGCACTGCAGTGAGTCCAGAGAGTGCACTGGCACCACTGGGGATGCAGTGCAGTGAGTCCAGAGAGTGCACTGGCACCACTGGGGATGCAGTGCAGTGAGTCCAGAGAGTGCACTGGCACCACTGGGGATGCAGTGCAGTGATTCCATAGAGTACCCTGGCACCACTGGGGATGCAGTTCAGTGAGCCCAGAGAGTGCACTGGCACCACTGGGGATGCAGTGCCGTGAGTCCAGAGAGTGCACTAGCACCACTGGGGATGCAGTGCCGGGAGTCCAGAGTGTGCACTGGCACCACTGGGGATGCAGTGCAGTGAGTCCAGAGAGTGCACTGGCACCACTGGGGATGCAGTGCACTGAGCCCAGAGAGTGCACTGGCACCACTGGGGATGCATTGCAGTGAGTCCAGAGAGTTCACTTGCACCACTGGGGATGCAGTGCTGTGAGTTCAGAGAGTGCACTGGCACCACCGGGAATTCAGTGCAGTGAGTCCAAAGAGTGCACTGGCACCACTGGGGATGCACTGCAGTGAGTCCAGAGAGTGCAGTGGCACCACTGGGGATGCAGTGCAGTGAGTCCAGAGAGTGCCCTGGCACCACTGGGGATGCAGTACTGTGAGTTCAGAGAATACACTGGCACCACTGGGGATGCAGTGCAGTGAGTCCAGAGAGTGCACTGGCACCACTGGGGATGCAGTGCCGTGAGTCCAGAGAGTGCACTGGCACCACCGGGGATGCAGTGCAGTGAGTCCAGAGAGTGCACTGGCACCACTGGGGATGCACTGCAGAGAGTCCAGAGAGTGCACTGGCACCACTGGGGATGTAGTGCGGTGAGTCCAGAGAGTGCACTGGCACCACTGGGCATGCAGTGCAGTGAGTCCAGAGAGTACCCTGGCACCAGTGGGGATGCAGTGCAGTGAGTGCAGAGAGTGCACTGGCACCACTGGGGATGCAGTGCAGTGAGTCCAGAGAGTGCCCTGGCACCACTGGGAATGCAGTGCAGTGAGTTCAGAGAATACACTGGCACCACTGGGGATGCAGTGCAGTGAGTCCAGAGAGTGCACTGGCACCACTGGGGATGCACCCCGGTGAGTCCAGAGAGTGCACTGGCACCACTGGGGATGCACTGCAGTGAGTCCAGAGAGTGCACTGGCACCACTGGGGAAGCAGAGCAGTGAGTCCAGAGAGTGCACTGGCACCACTGGGGATGCAGTGCCGTGAGTCCAGAGAGTGCACTGGCACCACTGGGGATGCAGTGCAGTGAGTCCAGAGAGTGCACTGGCACCACTGGGGATGCACCCCGGTGAGTCCAGAGAGTGCACTGGCACCACTGGGGATGCAGTGCCGTGAGTCCAGAGAGTGCACTGGCACCACTGGGGATGCAGTGCCGTGAGTCCAGAGAGTGCACTGGCACCACTGGGGATGCAGTGCAGTGAGTCCAGAGAGTGCACTGGCACCACTGGGGATGCAGTGCAGTGAGTCCAGAGAGTGCACTGGCACTACGAGTGATGCACTACAGTGAGTCCAGAGAGTGCACTGGCACCACTGGGGATGCAGTGCAGTGACTCCAGAGAGTGCACTGTCACCACTGGAGATGCAGTGCAGTGAGTCCAGAGAGTGCACTGGCACAACTGGGGATGCAGTGCAGTGAGTCCACAGAGTGCACTGGCACCACTGGGGATACAGTGCAGTGAGTCCAGAGAGTGCACTGGCACCACTGGGGATGCAGTGCAGTGAGTCCAGAGAGTGCACTGGCACCACTGGGGATGCAGTGCCGTGAGTCCAGAGAGTGCACTGGCACCACTGGGGATGCAGTGCAGTGAGTCCAGAGAGTGCACTGGCACCACTGGGGATGCATTGCAGTGAGTCCAGAGAGTGCACTGGCACCACTGGGGATGCAGTGTAGTGAGTCCAGAGAGTGCACTGGCACCACTGGGGATGCAGTGCCGTGAGTCCAGAGAGTGCACTGGCACCACTGGGGATGCAGTGCAGTGAGTCCAGAGAGTGCACTGGCACCACTGGGAATGCAGTGCAGTGAGTCCAGAGAGTGCACTGGCACCAATGGGGATGCACCCCGGTGAGTCCAGAGAGTGCACTGGCACCACTGGGGATGGAGTGCAGTGAGTCCAGAGAGTGCACTGGCACCTCTGGGGATGCAGTGCAGTGAGTCCAGAGAGTGCACTGGCACCCCTGGGGATGCAGTGCAGTGAGTCTAGAGAGTGCACTGGCACCACTGGGAATTCAGTGCAGTGGGTACAGAGAGTGCACTGGCACCACTGGGGATGCACTGCAGAGAGTCCAGAGAGTGCACTGGCACCACTGGTGATGTAGTGCGGTGAGTCCAGAGAGTGCACTGGCACCACTGGGCATGCAGTGCAGTGAGTCCAGAGAGTACCCTGGCACCAGTGGGGATGCAGTGCAGTGAGTCCAGAGAGTGCACTGGCAGCAGTGGGGATGCAGTGCAGTGAGTCCAGAGAGTGCCCTGGCACCACTGGGAATGCAGTGCAGTGAGTTCAGAGAATACACTGGCACCACTGGGGATGCAGTGCAGTGAGTCCAGAGAGTGCACTGGCACCACTGGGGATGCACCCCGGTGAGTCCAGAGAGTGCACTGGCACCACTGGGGATGCACTGCAGTGAGTCCAGAGAGTGCACTGGCACCACTGGGGAAGCAGAGCAGTGAGTCCAGAGAGTGCACTGGCACCACTGGGGATGCAGTGCCGTGAGTCCAGAGAGTGCACTGGCACCACTGGGGATGCAGTGCAGTGAGTCCAGAGAGTGCACTGGCACCACTGGGGATGCACCCCGGTGAGTCCAGAGAGTGCACTGGCACCACTGGGGATGCAGTGCCGTGAGTCCAGAGAGTGCACTGGCACCACTGGGGATGCAGTGCCGTGAGTCCAGAGAGTGCACTGGCACCACTGGGGATGCAGTGCAGTGAGTCCAGAGAGTGCACTGGCACCACTGGGGATGCAGTGCAGTGAGTCCAGAGAGTGCTCTGGCACTACGGGTGATGCACTACAGTGAGTCCAGAGAGTGCACTGGCACCACTGGGGATGCAGTGCAGTGACTCCAGAGAGTGCACTGTCACCACTGGAGATGCAGTGCAGTGAGTCCAGAGAGTGCACTGGCACAACTGGGGATGCAGTGCAGTGAGTCCACAGAGTGCACTGGCACCACTGGGGATACAGTGCAGTGAGTCCAGAGAGTGCACTGGCACCACTGGGGATGCAGTGCAGTGAGTCCAGAGAGTGCACTGGCACCACTGGGGATGCAGTGCCGTGAGTCCAGAGAGTGCACTGGCACCACTGGGGATGCAGTGCAGTGAGTCCAGAGAGTGCACTGGCACCACTGGGGATGCATTGCAGTGAGTCCAGAGAGTGCACTGGCACCACTGGGGATGCAGTGTAGTGAGTCCAGAGAGTGCACTGGCACCACTGGGGATGCAGTGCCGTGAGTCCAGAGAGTGCACTGGCACCACTGGGGATGCAGTGCAGTGAGTCCAGAGAGTGCACTGGCACCACTGGGAATGCAGTGCAGTGAGTCCAGAGAGTGCACTGGCACCAATGGGGATGCACCCCGGTGAGTCCAGAGAGTGCACTGGCACCACTGGGGATGGAGTGCAGTGAGTCCAGAGAGTGCACTGGCACCTCTGGGGATGCAGTGCAGTGAGTCCAGAGAGTGCACTGGCACCCCTGGGGATGCAGTGCAGTGAGTCTAGAGAGTGCACTGGCACCACTGGGAATTCAGTGCAGTGGGTACAGAGAGTGCACTGGCACCACTGGGGATGCACTGCAGTGAGTCCAGAGAGTGCACTGGCACCACTGGGGATGCAGTGCAGTGAGTCCAGAGAGTGCACTGGCACCACTGGGGATGCAGTGCAGTGAGTCCAGAGAGTGCGCTGGCACCACTGGGGATGCACCCCGGTGAGTCCAGAGAGTGCACTGGCACCACTGGGGATGCAGTGCAGTGAGTCCAGAGAGTGCACTGGCACCACTGGGGATGCAGTGCAGTGAGTCCAGAGAGTGCACTGGCACCACTGGGGATGCAGTGCATTGTGTCCAGAGAGTGCACTGGTACCACTGGGGATGCACATCAGTGAGTCCAGAGAGTGCAGTGGCACCACTGGGGATGCACCCCGGTGAGTCCAGAGAGTGGAGTGGCACCACTGGGGATGCAGTGCCGTGAGTCCAGAGAGTGCACTGGCTCCACTGGGGATGCACTGCCGTGTGTCCAGAGAGTGCACTGGCACCACTGGGGATGCAGTGCCGTGAGTCCAGAGAGTGCACTGGCACCACTGGGGATGCACCCCGGTGAGTCCAGAGAGTGCACTGGCACCACTGGGGATGCACTGCAGTGAGTCCAGAGAGTGCACTGGCACCACTGGGGAAGCAGAGCAGTGAGTCCAGAGAGTGCACTGGCACCACTGGGGATGCAGTGCCGTGAGTCCAGAGAGTGCACTGGCACCACTGGGGATGCAGTGCAGTGAGTCCAGAGAGTGCACTGGCACCACTGGTGATGCACCCCGGTGAGTCCAGAGAGTGCACTGGCACCACTGGGGATGCAGTGCAGTGAGTCCAGAGAGTGCACTGGCACCACTGGGGATGCAGTGCCGTGAGTCCAGAGAGTGCACTGGCACCACTGGGGATGCAGTGCAGTGAGTCCAGAGAGTGCACTGGCACCACTGGTGATGCAGTGCAGTGAGTCCAGAGAGTGCACTGGCACTACGAGTGATGCACTACAGTGAGTCCAGAGAGTGCACTGGCACCACTGGGGATGCAGTGCAGTGACTCCAGAGAGTGCACTGTCACCACTGGAGATGCAGTGCAGTGAGTCCAGAGAGTGCACTGGCACAACTGGGGATGCAGTGCAGTGAGTCCACAGAGTGCACTGGTACCACTGGGGATACAGTGCAGTGAGTCCAGAGAGTGCACTGGCACCACTGGGGATGCAGTGCAGTGAGTCCAGAGAGTGCACTGGCACCACTGGGGATGCAGTGCCGTGAGTCCAGAGAGTGCACTGGCACCACTGGGGATGCAGTGCAGTGAGTCCAGAGAGTGCACTGGCACCACTGGAGATGCATTGCAGTGAGTCCAGAGAGTGCACTGGCACCACTGGGGATGCAGTGTAGTGAGTCCAGAGAGTGCACTGGCACCACTGGGGATGCAGTGCCGTGAGTCCAGAGAGTGCACTGGCACCACTGGGGATGCAGTGCAGTGAGTCCAGAGAGTGCACTGGCACCACTGGGAATGCAGTGCAGTGAGTCCAGAGAGTGCACTGGCACCAATGGGGATGCAGTGCAGTGAGTCCAGAGAGTGCACTGGCACCACTGGGGATGGAGTGCAGTGAGTCCAGAGAGTGCACTGGCACCTCTGGGGATGCAGTGCAGTGAGTCCAGAGAGTGCACTGGCACCCCTGGGGATGCAGTGCAGTGAGTCTAGAGAGTGCACTGGCACCACTGGGAATTCAGTGCAGTGGGTACAGAGAGTGCACTGGCACCACTGGGGATGCACTGCAGTGAGTCCAGAGAGTGCACTGGCACCACTGGGGATGCAGTGCAGTGAGTCCAGAGAGTGCACTGGCACCACTGGGTATGCAGTGCAGTGAGTCCAGAGAGTGCGCTGGCACCACTGGGGATGCACCCCGGTGAGTCCAGAGAGTGCACTGGCACCACTGGGGATGCAGTGCAGTGAGTCCAGAGAGTGCACTGGCACCACTGGGGATGCAGTGCAGTGAGTCCAGAGAGTGCACTGGCACCACTAGGTATGCACTGCAGTGAGACCAGAGATTGCACTGGCACCACTGGGGATGCATTGCAGTGAGTCCAGAGAGTGCACTGGCACCACTGGGGATGCACTGCAGTGAGTCCAGAGAGTGCACTGGCACCACTGGGGATGCAGTGCAGTGAGTCCAGAGAGTGCACTGGCACCAATGGGGATGCAGTGCCGTGAGTCCAGAGAGTGCACTGGCTCCACTGGGGATGCACTGCCGTGTGTCCAGAGAGTGCACTGGCACCACTGGGGATGCAGTGCATTGTGTCCAGAGAGTGCACTGGTACCACTGGGGATGCACATCAGTGAGTCCATAGAGTGCAGTGGCACCACTGGGGATGCAGTGCAGTGAGTCCAGAGAGTGGAGTGGCACCACTGGGGATGCAGTGCAGTGAGTCCAGGGAGTGCACTGGCACCACTAGGTATGCAATGCAGTGAGACCAGAGATTGCACTGGCACCACTGGGGATGCAGTGCAGTGAGTCCAGAGAGTGCACTGGCACCACTGGGGATGCAGTGCAGTGAGTCCAGAGAGTGGAGTGGCACCACTGGGGATGCAGTGTGTGAGTCCAGGGAGTGCACTGGCACCACTAGGTATGCAATGCAGTGAGACCAGAGATTGCACTGGTACCACTGGGGATGCAGTGCAGTGAGTCCAGAGAGTGCACTGGCACCACTGGGGATGCAGTGCAGTGAGTCCAGAAGGTCCACTGGCACCACTGGGGATGCACTGCAGTGAGTCCAGAGAGTGCACTGGCACCACTGGGGAGGCAGTGCAGTGAGTCCAGAGAGTGCAGTGGCACCACTGGGGATGTACTGCAGTGAGTCCAGAGAGTACACTGGCCCCACTGGGGATGCAGTGCAGTGAGTCCACAGAGGGCACTGGCCCCACTGGGGATGTAGTGCAGTGAGTCCAGAGAGTGCACTGGCACCACTGGGGATGCAGTGCAGTGAGTCCAGAAGGTCCACTGGCACCACTGGGGATGCACTGCAGTGAGTCCAGAGAGTGCACTGGCACCACTGGGGATGCATTGCAGTGAGTCCAGAGAGTGCACTGGCACCACTGGGGATGTACTGCAGTGAGTCCAGAGAGTACACTGGCCCCACTGGGGATGCAGTGCAGTGAGTCCACAGAGGGCACTGGCCCCACTGGGGATGTAGTGCAGTGAGTCCAGAGAGTGCACTGGCACCACTGGGGATGCACTGCAGTGAGTCCAGAGAGTGCACTGGCACCACTGGGGATGCAGTGCAGTGAGTCCAGAGAGTGCACTGGCACCCCTGGGGATGCACTGCAGTGACTCCATAGAGTGCACTGGCACCACTGGGGATGCACTGCAGTGACTCCAGAGAGTGCACTGGCACCACTGGGGATGCAGTGCAGTGAGTCCAGAGAGTGCACTGGCACCACTGGGGATGGTCATTAGTGAGTCCAGAGAGTGCACTGGCACCACTGGGGATGCAGTGCAGTGAGTCCAGAGAGTGCACTGGCACCCCTGGGGATGCAGTGCAGTGACTCCATAGAGTGCACTGGCACCAATGGGGATGCAGTGCAGTGATCCATAGAGTGCACTGGCACCACTGGGGATGCACCCCGGTGAGTCCAGAGAGTGCACTGGCACCACTGGGTATGCAGTGCAGTGAGTCCAGAGAGTGCACTGGCACCACTGGGGATGCTCATTAGTGAGTCCAGAGAGTGCACTGGCACCACTGGGTATGCAGTGCAGTGAGTCCAGAGAGTACCCTGGCACCAGTGGGGATGCAGTGCAGTGAGTCCAGAGAGTGCACTGGCACCACTGGGGATGCAGTGCCGTGAGTCCAGAGAGTGCACTAGCACCACTGGGGATGCAGTGCCGTGAGTCCAGAGTGTGCACTGGCACCACTGGGGATGCACTGCAATGAGTCCAGAGAGTGCACTGGCACCACTGGGGATGCAGTGCAGTGAGTCCAGAGAGTGCACTGGCACCACTGGGGATGCAGTGCAGTGAGTCCAGAGAGTTCACTGGCACCACTGGGGATCCAGTGCTGTGAGTCCAGAGAGTGCACTGGCACCACCGGGAATTCAGTGCAGTGAGTCCAAAGAGTGCACTGGCAGCACTGGGGATGCAGTGCAGTGAGTCCAGAGAGTGCACTGGCAGCACTGGGGATGCAGTGCAGTGAGTCCAGAGAGTGCCCTGGCACCACTGGGGATGTAGTGCAGTGAGTTCAGAGAATACACTCGCACCACTGGGGATGCAGTGCCGTGAGACCAGAGAGTGCACTGGCACCACTGGGGATGCAGTGCAGTGAGTCCAGAGAGTGCACTGGCACCACTGGGGATGCTGTGCCGTGAGTCCAGAGAGTGCACTGGCACCACCGGGGATGCACTGCAGTGAGTCCAGAGAGTGCACTGGCACCACTGGGGATGCACTGCAGAGAGTCCAGAGAGTGCACTGGCACCACTGGGGATGCAGTGCGGTGAGTCCAGAGAGTGCACTGGCACCACTGGGGATGCAGTGCAGTGAGTCCAGAGAGTGCACTGGCACCACTGGGGATGCAGTGCAGTGAGTCCAGAGAGTGCACTGGCACCACGAGTGATGCACTACAGTGAGTCCAGAGAGTGCACTGGCACCACTGGGGATGCAGTGCAGTGAGTCCAGAGAGTGCACTGGCACCACTGGGTATGCAGTGCCGTGAGTCCAGAGAGTGCACTGGCACCACTGGGTATGCAGTGCAGTGAGTCCAGAGAGTGCACTGGCACCCCTGGGGATGCAGTGCAGTGAGTCCAGAGAGTGCACTGGCACCACTGGGGATGCACTGCAGTGAGTCCAGAGAGTGCACTGGCACCACTGGGGATGCACTGCAGTGACTCCAAAGAGTGCACTGGCACCCCTGGGGATGCAGTGCAGTGAGTCCAGAGAGTGCAGTGGCACCACTGGGGATGGTCATTAGTGAGTCCAGAGAGTGCACTGGCACCACTGGGGATGCAGTGCAGTGAGTGCAGAGAGTGCACTGGCACCCCTGGGGATGCAGTGCAGTGACTCCATAGAGTGCACTGGCACCAATGGGGATGCAGTGCAGTGATCCAGAGAGTGCACTGGCACCACTAGGGATGCACCCCGGTGAGTCCAGAGAGTGCACTGGCACCACTGTGTATGCAGTGCAGTGAGTCCAGAGAGTGCACTGGCACCACTGGGGATGCAGTGCACTGAGCCCAGAGAGTGCACTGGCACCACTGGGCATGCATTGCAGTGAGTCCAGAGAGTTCACTGGCACCACTAGAGATGCAGTGCTGTGAGTGCAGAGAGTGCACTGGCACCACCGGGAATTCAGTGCAGCGAGTCCAAAGAGTGCACTGGCACCACTGGGGATGCACTGCAGTGAGTCCAGAGAGTGCACTGGAACCACTGGGGATGCAGTGCAGTGAGTCCAGAGAGTGCCCTGGCACCCCTGGGGATGCAGTACAGTGAGTTCAGAGAATACACTGGCACCACTGGGGATGCAGTGCAGTGAGTCCAGAGAGTGCACTGGCACCACTGGGGATGCAGTGCCGTGAGTCCAGAGAGTGCACTGGCACCACCGGGGATGCAGTGCAGTGAGTCCAGAGAGTGCACTGGCACCACTGGGGATGCACTGCAGAGAGTCCAGAGAGTGCACTGGCACCACTGGGGATGTAGTGCGGTGACTCCAAAGAGTGCACTGGCACCACTGGGGATGCAGTGCAGTGAGTCCAGAGAGTACCCTGGCACCAGTGGGGATGCAGTGCAGTGAGTCCAGAGAGTGCACTGGCACCAGTGGGGATGCAGTGCAGTGAGTCCAGAGAGTGCCCTGGCACCACTGGGAATGCAGTGCAGTGAGTTCAGAGAATACACTGGCACCACTGGGGATGCAGTGCAGTGAGTCCAGAGAGTGCACTGGCACCACTGGGGATGCAGTGCCGTGAGTCCAGAGAGTGCACTGGCACCACTGGGGATGCAGTGCAGTGAGTCCAGAGAGTGCACTGGCACTACGAGTGATGTACTACAGTGAGTCCACAGAGTGCACTGGCACCACTGGGGATGCAGTGCCGTGAGTCCAGAGAGTGCACTGGCACCACTGGGGATGCAGTGCAGTGAGTCCAGGAGGTCCACTGGCACCACTGGGGATGCACTGCAGTGAGTCCAGAGAGTGCACAGGCACCACTGGGGATGCAGTGCAGTGACTCCAGAGAGTGCACTGGCACCACTGGGGATGCACCCCGGTTAGTCCAGAGAGTGCACTGGTACCACTGGGGATGCACTTCAGTGAGTCCAGAGAGTGCAGTGGCACCACTGGGGATGCAGTGCAGTGAGTCCAGAGAGTGCACTGGCACCACTGGGGATGCAGTGCAGTGAGTCCAGAGAGTGCACTGGCACCACTGGGGATGCACTGCAGTGAGACCAGAGATTGCACTGGCACCACTGGGGATGCAGTGCAGTGAGTCCAGAGATTGCACTGGCACCACTGGGGATGCACTGCAGTGAGACCAGAGATTGCACTGGCACCACTGGGGATGCAGTGCCGTGAGTCCAGAGAGTGCACTGGCACCACTGGGGATGCAGTGCAGTGAGTCCAGCAGGTCCACTGGCACCACTGGGGATGCACTGCAGTGAGTCCAGAGAGTGCACTGGCACCAGTGGGGATGCAGTGCAGTGAGTCTAGAGAGTGCACTGGCACCACTGGGGATGCACTGCAGTGAGTCCAGAGAGTACACTGGCCCCACTGGGGATGCAGTGCAGTGAGTCCAGAGAGTGCACTGGCACCAATGGGGATGCAGTGCCGTGAGTCCAGAGAGTGCACTGGCACCACTGGGGATGCACTGCAGTGAGTCCAGGGAGTGCACTGGCACCACTGGGGATGCAGTGCAGTGACTCCAGAGAGTGCACTGGAACCACTGGGGATGCAGTGCAGTGAGTCCAGAGAGTGCACTGGCACCACTGCGGATGCACCCCGGTGAGTCCAGAGAGTGCACTGGCACCACTGGGGATGGAGTGCAGTGAGTCCAGAGAGTGCACTGGCACCACTGGGGATGCAGTGCAGTGAGTCCAGAGAGTGCACTGGCACCACTGGGGATGCACTGCAGTGAGTCCAGAGAGTGCACTGGCACCCCTGGGGATGCAGTGCAGTGAGTCGAGAGAGTGCGCTGGCCCCACTGGGGATGCACCCCGGTGAGTCCAGAGAGTGCCCTGGCACCACTGGGGATGCAGTGCAGTGAGTCCAGAGAGTGCACTGGCACCCCTGGAGATGCAGTGCAGTGAGTCCAGAGAGTGCACTGGCACCACTGGGGATGCATTGCAGTGAGTCCAGAGAGTGCACTGGCACCAGTGGGGATGCAGTGCAGTGAGTCCAGGGAGTGCACTGGCACAACTGGGGATGCAGTGCAGTGAGTCCAGAGAGTGCACTGGCACCACTGGGGATGCACTGCCGTGAGTCCAGAGAGTGCACTGGCACCACTGGGGATGCAGTGCAGTGAGTCCAGAGAGTGCAGTGGCACCACTGGGGATGCAGTGCAGTGAGTCCAGAGAGTGCAGTGGCACCACTGGGGATGCAGTGCAGTGAGTCCAGAAGGTCCACTGGCACCACTAGGTATGCACTGCAGTGAGACCAGAGATTGCACTGGCACCACTGGGGATGCAGTGCAGCGAGTCCAGAGAGTGCACTGGCACCACTGGGGATGCAGTGCAGTGAGTCCAGAAGGTCCACTGGCACCACCGGGGATGCACTGCAGTGAGTCCAGCGAGTGCACTGGCACCACTGGGGATGCAGTGCAGTGAGTCCAGAGAGTGCACTGGCACCACTGGGGATGCATTGCAGTGAGTCCAGAGAGTGCACTGGCACCACTGGGGATGCACTGCAGTGAGTCCAGAGAGTACACTGGCCCCACTGGGGATGCAGTGCAGTGAGTCCACAGAGGGCACTGGCCCCACTGGGGATGCAGTGCAGTGAGTCCAGAGAGTGCACTGGCACCACTGGGGATGCAGTGCAGTGAGTCCAGGGAGTGCACTGGCACCACTGGGGATGCACTGCAGTGACTCCAGAGAGTGCACTGGCACCACTGGGGATGCAGTGCCGTGAGTCCAGAGAGTGCACTGGCACCACTGGGGATGCAGTGCAGTGAGTCCAGAGAGTGCACTGGCACCACTGGGGATGCAGTGCAGTGAGTCCAGAGAGTGCACTGGCACCACTGGGGATGCACTGGAGTGAGTCCAGAGAGTGCACTGGCACCACTGGGGATGCAGTGCAGTGAGTCCAGAGAGTGCACTGGCACCACTGGGGATGCTCATTAGTGAGTCCAGAGAGTACAGTGGCACCACTGGGGATGCACTGCAGTGAGTCCAGAGAGTGCACTGGCACCACTGGGGATGCAGTGCAGTGAGTCCAGAGAGTACCCTGGCACCAGTGGGGATGCAGTGCAGTGAGTCCAGAGAGTGCACTGGCACCACTGGGGATGCAGTGCCGTGAGTCCAGAGAGTGCACTAGCACCACTGGGGATGCAGTGCCGTGAGTCCAGAGTGTGCACTGGCACCACTGGAGATGCAGTGCAGTGAGTCCAGAGAGTGCACTGGCACCACTGGGGATGCAGTGCAGTGAGTCCAGAGAGTGCACTGGCACCACTGGGGATCCAGTGCTGTGAGTCCAGAGAGTGCACTGGCACCACCGGGAATTCAGTCCAGTGAGTCAAAAGAGTGCACTGGCAGCACTGGGGATGCAGTGCAGTGAGTCCAGAGAGTGCACTGGCACCACTGGGGATGCAGTGCAGTGAGTCCAGAGAGTGCCCTGGCACCACTGGGGATGCAGTGCAGTGAGTTCAGAGAATACACTCGCACCACTGGGGATGCAGTGCCGTGAGACCAGAGAGTGCACTGGCACCACTGGGGATGCAGTGCAGTGAGTCCAGAGAGTGCACTGGCACCACTGGGGATGCTGTGCCGTGAGTCCAGAGAGTGCACTGGCACCACCGGGGATGCACTGCAGTGAGTCCAGAGAGTGCACTGGCACCACTGGGGATGCACTGCAGAGAGTCCAGAGAGTGCACTGGCACCACTGGGGATGCAGTGCGGTGAGTCCAGAGAGTGCACTGGCACCACTGGGGATGCAGTGCAGTGAGTCCAGAGAGTGCACTGGCACCACTGGGGATGCAGTGCAGTGAGTCCAGAGAGTGCACTGGCACCACGAGTGATGCACTGCAGTGAGTCCAGAGAGTGCACTGGCACCACTGGGGATGCAGTGCAGTGAGTCCAGAGAGTGCACTGGCACCACTGGGGATGCAGTGCAGTGAGTCCAGAGAGTGCACTGGCACCACTGGGTATGCAGTTCAGTGAGTCCAGAGAGTGCACTGGCACCCCTGGGGATGCAGTGCAGTGAGTCCAGAGAGTGCACTGGCACCCTTGGGGATGCACTGCAGTGAGTCCAGAGAGTGCACTGGCACCACTGGGGATGCACTGCAGTGACTCCAAAGAGTGCACTGGCACCCCTGGGGATGCAGTGCAGTGAGTCCAGAGAGTGCAGTGGCACCACTGGGGATGGTCATTAGTGAGTCCAGAGAGTGCACTGGCACCACTGGGGATGCAGTGCAGTGAGTCCAGAGAGTGCACTGGCACCCCTGGGGATGCAGTGCAGTGACTCCATAGAGTGCACTGGCACCAATGGGGATGCAGTGCAGTGATCCAGAGAGTGCACTGGCACCACTAGGGATGCACCCCGGTGAGTCCAGAGAGTGCACTGGCACCACTGTGTATGCAGTGCAGTGAGTCCAGAGAGTGCACTGGCACCACTGGGGATGCAGTGCACTGAGCCCAGAGAGTGCACTGGCACCACTGGGCATGCATTGCAGTGAGTCCAGAGAGTTCACTGGCACCACTGGGGATGCAGTGCTGTGAGTGCAGAGAGTGCACTGGCACCACCGGGAATTCAGTGCAGCGAGTCCAAAGAGTGCACTGGCACCACTGGGGATGCACTGCAGTGAGTCCAGAGAGTGCACTGGAACCACTGGGGATGCACTGCAGTGAGTCCACAGAGTGCCCTGGCACCACTGGGGATGCAGTACAGTGAGTTCAGAGAATACACTGGCACCACTGGGGATGCAGTGCAGTGAGTCCAGAGAGTGCACTGGCACCACTGGGGATGCAGTGCCGTGAGTCCAGAGAGTGCACTGGCACCACCGGGGATGCAGTGCAGTGAGTCCAGAGAGTGCACTGGCACCACTGGGGATGCAGTGCAGAGAGTCCAGAGAGTGCACTGGCACCTCTGGGGATGTAGTGCGGTGACTCCAGAGAGTGCACTGGCACCACTGGGGATGCAGTGCAGTGAGTCCAGAGAGTACCCTGGCACCAGTGGGGATGCAGTGCAGTGAGTCCAGAGAGTGCACTGGCACCAGTGGGGATGCAGTGCAGTGAGTCCAGAGAGTGCCCTGGCACCACTGGGAATGCAGTGCAGTGAGTTCAGAGAATACACTGGCACCACTGGGGATGCAGTGCAGTGAGTCCAGAGAGTGCACTGGCACCACTGGGGATGCAGTGCCGTGAGTCCAGAGAGTGCACTGGCACCACTGGGGATGCAGTGCAGTGAGTCCAGAGAGTGCACTGGCACCACTGGGGATGCAGTGCAGTGAGTCCAGAGAGAACACTGGCACTACGAGTGATGCACTACAGTGAGTCCAGAGAGTGCACTGGCACCACTGGGGATGCAGTGCAGTGAGTCCAGAGAGTGCACTGTCACCACTGGAGATGCAGTGCAGTGAGTCCAGAGAGTGCACTGGCACCACTGGGGATGCAGTGTAGTGAGTCCAGAGAGTGCACTGGCACCAGTGGGGATGCAGTGCAGTGAGTCCAGAGAGTGCACTGGCACCACTGGGGATGCAGTGCCGTGAGTCCAGAGAGTGCACTGGCACCACTGGGGATGCAGTGCAGTGAGTCCAGAGAGTGCACTGGCACCACTGGGGATGCAGTGCCGTGAGTCCAGAGAGTGTACTGGCACCACTGGGGATGCAGTGCAGTGAGTCCAGAGAGTGCACTGTCACCACCGGGGATGCAGTGCCATGAGTCCAGAGAGTGCACTGGCACCACTGGGGATGCAGTGCAGTGAGTCCACAGAGGGCACTGGCACCACTGGAGATGCATTGTAATGAGTCCAGAGAGTGCACTGGCACCACTGGGGATGCAGCACAGTGACTCCAGAGAGTGCACTGGCACCACTGGGAATGCAGTGCCGTGAGTCCAGAGAGTGCACTGGCACCACTGGGGATGCACTGCAGTGAGTCCAGAGAGTGCACTGGCACCACTGGGGATGCACTGCAGTGACTCCAAAGAGTGCACTGGCACCCCTGGGGATGCAGTGCAGTGAGTCCAGAGAGTGCAGTGGCACCACTGGGGATGGTCATTAGTGAGTCCAGAGAGTGCACTGGCACCACTGGGGATGCAGTGCAGTGAGTCCAGAGAGTGCACTGGCACCACTGGGGATGCAGTGCAGTGACTCCATAGAGTGCACTGGCACCAATGGGGATGCAGTGCAGTGATCCACAGAGTGCACTGGCACCACTAGGGATGCACCCCGGTGAGTCCAGAGAGTGCACTGGCACCACTGTGTATGCAGTGCAGTGAGTCCAGAGAGTGCACTGGCACCACTGGGGATGCAGTGCACTGAGCCCAGAGAGTGCACTGGCACCACTGGGCATGCATTGCAGTGAGTCCAGAGAGTTCACTGGCACCACTGGGGATGCAGTGCTGTGAGTGCAGAGAGTGCACTGGCAGCACCGGGAATTCAGTGCAGCGAGTCCAAAGAGTGCACTGGCACCACTGGGGATGCACTGCAGTGAGTCCAGAGAGTGCACTGGAACCACTGGGGATGCACTGCAGTGAGTCCACAGAGTGCCCTGGCACCACTGGGGATGCAGTACAGTGAGTTCAGAGAATACACTGGCACCACTGGGGATGCAGTGCAGTGAGTCCAGAGAGTGCACTGGCACCACTGGGGATGCAGTGCCGTGAGTCCAGAGAGTGCACTGGCACCACCGGGGATGCAGTGCAGTGAGTCCAGAGAGTGCACTGGCACCACTGGGGATGCAGTGCAGAGAGTCCAGAGAGTGCACTGGCACCTCTGGGGATGTAGTGCGGTGACTCCAGAGAGTGCACTGGCACCACTGGGGATGCAGTGCAGTGAGTCCAGAGAGTACCCTGGCACCAGTGGGGATGCAGTGCAGTGAGTCCAGAGAGTGCACTGGCACCAGTGGGGATGCAGTGCAGTGAGTCCAGAGAGTGCCCTGGCACCACTGGGAATGCAGTGCAGTGAGTTCAGAGAATACACTGGCACCACTGGGGACGCAGTGCAGTGAGTCCAGAGAGTGCACTGGCACCACTGGGGATGCAGTGCAGTGAGTCCAGAGAGTGCACTGGCACCACTGGGGATGCAGTGCAGTGAGTCCAGAGAGTGCACTGGCACTACGAGTGATGCACTACAGTGAGTCCAGAGAGTGCACTGGCACCACTGGGGATGCAGTGCAGTGACTCCAGAGAGTGCACTGTCACCACTGGAGATGCAGTGCAGTGAGTCCAGAGAGTGCACTGGCACCACTGGGGATGCAGTGTAGTGAGTCCACAGAGTGCACTGGCACCACTGGGGATGCACTGCAGTGAGTCCAGAGAGTGCACTGGCACCACTGGGGATGCAGTGCCGTGAGTCCAGAGAGTGCACTGGCACCACTGGGGATGCAGTGCAGTGAGTCCAGAGAGTGCACTGGCACCACTGGGGATGCAGTGCCGTGAGTCCAGAGAGTGTACTGGCACCACTGGGGATGCAGTGCTGTCAGTCCAGAGAGTGCACTGTCACCACCGGGGATGCAGTGCCATGAGTCCAGAGAGTGCACTGGCACCACTGGGGATGCAGTGCAGTGAGTCCAGAGAGGGCACTGACACCACTGGAGATGCATTGTAATGAGTCCAGAGAGTGCACTGGCACCACTGGGGATGCAGTGCAGTGACTCCAGAGAGTGCACTGGCACCACTGGGAATGCAGCACAGTGACTCCAGAGAGTGCACTGGCACCACTGGGAATGCAGTGCCGTGAGTCCAGAGAGTGCACTGGCACCACTGGGGATGCAGTGCCGTGAGTCCAGAGAGTGTACTGGCACCACTGGGGATGCAGTGCTGTCAGTCCAGAGAGTGCACTGTCACCACCGGGGATGCAGTGCCATGATTCCAGAGAGTGCACTGGCACCACTGGGGATGCATTGTAATGAGTCCAGAGAGTGCACTGGCACCACTGGGGATGCAGCACAGTGACTCCAGAGAGTGCACTGGCACCACTGGGAATCAGTGCAGTGAGTTCAGAGAGTGCACTGGCACCACTGGGGATGCACTGCAGAGAGTCCAGCGAGTGCACTTGCACCACTGGGGTTGCACTGCAGTGAGTCCAGAGAGTGCACTGGCACCACTGGGGATGCAGTGCCGTGAGTCCAGAGAGTGCACTGACACCACTGGGGATGCAGTGCAGTGAGTCCAGAGAGTGCACTGGCACCACTGGGGATGCACTGCAGTGAGTCCAGAGAGTGCACTGGCACCACTGGGGATGCACTGCAGTGAGTCCAGAGAGTGCACTGGCACCACTGGGGATGCAGTGCAGTGAGTCCAAAGAGTTAACTGGCACCACTGGGGATGCACTGCAGTGACTCCAGAGAGTGCAGTGGCACCACTGGGGATGCCGTGCAGTGAGTCCAGAGAGTGCACTGGCACCACTGGTGATGCACTGCAGTGAGTCAAGAGAGTGCACTGGCACCACTGGGAATGCAGTGCAGTGAGTCCAGAGAGTGCAGTGGCACCACTGGGGATGCAGTGCAGTGAGTCCAGAGAGTGCACTGGCACCACTGGGGATGCAGTGCAGTGAGTCCAGAGAGTGCACTGGCACCAATGGGGATGCAGTGCAGTGATCCACAGAGTGCACTGGCACCACTAGGGATGCACCCCGGTGAGTCCAGAGAGTGCACTGGCACCACTGTGTATGCAGTGCAGTGAGTCCAGAGAGTGCACTGGCACCACTGGGGATGCAGTGCACTGAGCCCAGAGAGTGCACTGGCACCACTGGGCATGCATTGCAGTGAGTCCAGAGAGTTCACTGGCACCACTGGGGATGCAGTGCTGTGAGTGCAGAGAGTGCACTGGCAGCACCGGGAATTCAGTGCAGCGAGTCCAAAGAGTGCACTGGCACCACTGGGGATGCACTGCAGTGAGTCCAGAGAGTGCACTGGAACCACTGGGGATGCACTGCAGTGAGTCCACAGAGTGCCCTGGCACCACTGGGGATGCAGTACAGTGAGTTCAGAGAATACACTGGCACCACTGGGGATGCAGTGCAGTGAGTCCAGAGAGTGCACTGGCACCACTGGGGATGCAGTGCCGTGAGTCCAGAGAGTGCACTGGCACCACCGGGGATGCAGTGCAGTGAGTCCAGAGAGTGCACTGGCACCACTGGGGATGCAGTGCAGAGAGTCCAGAGAGTGCACTGGCACCTCTGGGGATGTAGTGCGGTGACTCCAGAGAGTGCACTGGCACCACTGGGGATGCAGTGCAGTGAGTCCAGAGAGTACCCTGGCACCAGTGGGGATGCAGTGCAGTGAGTCCAGAGAGTGCACTGGCACCAGTGGGGATGCAGTGCAGTGAGTCCAGAGAGTGCCCTGGCACCACTGGGAATGCAGTGCAGTGAGTTCAGAGAATACACTGGCACCACTGGGGACGCAGTGCAGTGAGTCCAGAGAGTGCACTGGCACCACTGGGGATGCAGTGCAGTGAGTCCAGAGAGTGCACTGGCACCACTGGGGATGCAGTGCAGTGAGTCCAGAGAGTGCACTGGCACTACGAGTGATGCACTACAGTGAGTCCAGAGAGTGCACTGGCACCACTGGGGATGCAGTGCAGTGACTCCAGAGAGTGCACTGTCACCACTGGAGATGCAGTGCAGTGAGTCCAGAGAGTGCACTGGCACCACTGGGGATGCAGTGTAGTGAGTCCACAGAGTGCACTGGCACCACTGGGGATGCACTGCAGTGAGTCCAGAGAGTGCACTGGCACCACTGGGGATGCAGTGCCGTGAGTCCAGAGAGTGCACTGGCACCACTGGGGATGCAGTGCAGTGAGTCCAGAGAGTGCACTGGCACCACTGGGGATGCAGTGCCGTGAGTCCAGAGAGTGTACTGGCACCACTGGGGATGCAGTGCTGTCAGTCCAGAGAGTGCACTGTCACCACCGGGGATGCAGTGCCATGAGTCCAGAGAGTGCACTGGCACCACTGGGGATGCAGTGCAGTGAGTCCAGAGAGGGCACTGACACCACTGGAGATGCATTGTAATGAGTCCAGAGAGTGCACTGGCACCACTGGGGATGCAGTGCAGTGACTCCAGAGAGTGCACTGGCACCACTGGGAATGCAGCACAGTGACTCCAGAGAGTGCACTGGCACCACTGGGAATGCAGTGCCGTGAGTCCAGAGAGTGCACTGGCACCACTGGGGATGCAGTGCCGTGAGTCCAGAGAGTGTACTGGCACCACTGGGGATGCAGTGCTGTCAGTCCAGAGAGTGCACTGTCACCACCGGGGATGCAGTGCCATGATTCCAGAGAGTGCACTGGCACCACTGGGGATGCATTGTAATGAGTCCAGAGAGTGCACTGGCACCACTGGGGATGCAGCACAGTGACTCCAGAGAGTGCACTGGCACCACTGGGAATCAGTGCAGTGAGTTCAGAGAGTGTACTGGCACCACTGGGGATGCACTGCAGAGAGTCCAGCGAGTGCACTTGCACCACTGGGGTTGCACTGCAGTGAGTCCAGAGAGTGCACTGGCACCACTGGGGATGCAGTGCCGTGAGTCCAGAGAGTGCACTGACACCACTGGGGATGCAGTGCAGTGAGTCCAGAGAGTGCACTGGCACCACTGGGGATGCACTGCAGTGAGTCCAGAGAGTGCACTGGCACCACTGGGGATGCACTGCAGTGAGTCCAGAGAGTGCACTGGCACCACTGGGGATGCAGTGCAGTGAGTCCAAAGAGTTAACTGGCACCACTGGGGATGCACTGCAGTGACTCCAGAGAGTGCAGTGGCACCACTGGGGATGCCGTGCAGTGAGTCCAGAGAGTGCACTGGCACCACTGGTGATGCACTGCAGTGAGTCAAGAGAGTGCACTGGCACCACTGGGAATGCAGTGCAGTGAGTCCAGAGAGTGCAGTGGCACCACTGGGGATGCAGTGCAGTGAGTCCAGAGAGTGCACTGGCACCACTGGGGATGCAGTGCAGTGAGTCCAGAGAGTGCACTGGCACCACTGGGGATGCAGTGCAGTGAATCCAGGGAGTGCACTGGCACCACTGGGCATGCAGTGCAGTGAGTCCAGAGAGTGCACTGGCACCACTGGGGATGCAGTGCAGTGAGTCCAGAGAGTGCACTGGCACCACTGGGAATGCACTGCAGTGAGTCCAGAGAGTGCACTGGCACCACTGGGGATGCAGTGCAGTGAGTGTAGAGAGTGCACTGGCACCACTGGGGATGCAGTGCAGTGAGTCCAGAGAGTGCACTGGCACCACTGGGGATGCAGTGCGGTGAGTCCAGAGAGTGCACTGGCACCACTGGGGATGCAGTGCAGTGAGTCCAGAGAGTGCACTGGCACCCCTGGGGATGCAGTGCAGTGACTCCATAGAGTGCACTGGCACCACTGGGGATGCAGTGCAGTGAGTCCAGAGAGTGCACTGGCACCACAGGGGATGCAGTGCAGTGAGTCCAGAGAGTGCACTGGCACCACTGGGGATGCAGTGCAGTGAGTCCAGAGAGTGCACTGGCACCCCTGGGGATGGTCATTAGTGAGTCCAGAGTGAACTGGCACCACTGGGGATGCAGTGCAGTGAGTCCAGAGAGTGCACTGGCACCCCTGGGGATGCAGTGCAGTGACTCCATAGAGTGCACTGGCACCAATGGGGATGCAGTGCAGTGATCCATAGAGTGCACTGGCACCACTGGGGATGCACCCCGGTGAGTCCAGAGAGTGCACTGGCACCACTGGGTATGCAGTGCAGTGAGTCCAGAGAGTGCACTGGCACCACTGGGGATGGTCATTAGTGAGTCCAGAGAGTACACTGGCACCACTGGGGATGCAGTGCAGTGAGACCAGAGAGTGCACTGGCACCACTGGGAATTCAGTGCAGAGGGTACAGAGAGTGCACTGGCACCACTGGGGATGCACTGCAGTGACTCAAGAGAGTGCACTGTCACCACTGGGGATGCAGTGCAGTGAGTCCAGAGAGTGCACTGGCACCACTGGGGATGCAGTGCTCTGAGTCCAGAGAGTGCACTGGCACCGCCGGGAATTCAGTGCAGTGAGTCCAAAGAGTGCACTGGCAGCACTGGAGATGCAGTGCAGTGAGTCCAGAGAGTGCACTGGCACCACTGGGGATGCAGCGCAGTGAGTCCAGAGAGTGCACTGGAACCACTGGGGATGCAGAGCAGTGAGTCCAGAGAGTGCCCTGGCACCACTGGGGATGCAGTGCCGTGAGTCCAGAGAGTGCACTGGCACCACCGGGGATGCAGTGCAGTGAGTCCAGAGAGTGCAGTGGCACCACTGGGGATGCACTGCAGAGAGTCCAGAGAGTGCACTGGCACCACTGGGGATGCAGTGCGGTGAGTCCAGAGAGTGCACTGGCACCTCTGGGGATGCAGTGCAGTGAGTCCAGAGAGTACCCTGGAACCAGTGGGGATGCAGTGTAGTGAGTCCAGAGAGTGCACTGGCACCAGTGGGGATGCAGTGCAGTGAGTCCAGAGAGTGCACTGGCACCCCTGGGGATGCAGTGCAGTGAGTCCAGAGAGTACCCTGGCACCTGTGGGGATGCAGTGCCGTGAGTCCAGAGAGTTCACTGGCACCACTGGGGATGCAGTGCCGTGAGTCCAGAGAGTGCACTGGAACCACCGGGGATGCAGTGCAGTGAGTCCAGAGAGTGCACTGGCACCACTGGGGATTCACTGCAGAGAGTCCAGAGAGTGCACTGGCACCACTGGGGATGCAGTGGGGTGAGTCCAGAGAGTGCACTGGCACCTCTGGGGATGCAGTGAAGTGAGTCCAGAGTGTACCCTGGCACCAGAGGGGATGCAGTGCAGTGAGTCCAGAGAGTGCACTGGCACCACTGGGGATGCAGTGCAGTGAGTCCAGAGAGTGCACTGGCACCACTGGGGATGCAGTGCAGTGAATCCAGGGAGTGCACTGGCACCACTGGGCATGCAGTGCAGTGAGTCCAGAGAGTGCACTGGCACCACTGGGGATGCAGTGCAGTGAGTCCAGAGAGTGCACTGGCACCACTGGGAATGCACTGCAGTGAGTCCAGAGAGTGCACTGGCACCACTGGGGATGCAGTGCAGTGAGTGTAGAGAGTGCACTGGCACCACTGGGGATGCACTGCAGTGAGTCCAGAGAGTGCACTGGCACCACTGGGGATGCAGTGCGGTGAGTCCAGAGAGTGCACTGGCACCACTGGGGATGCAGTGCAGTGAGTCCAGAGAGTGCACTGGCACCCCTGGGGATGCAGTGCAGTGACTCCATAGAGTGCACTGGCACCACTGGGGATGCAGTGCAGTGAGTCCAGAGAGTGCACTGGCACCACAGGGGATGCAGTGCAGTGAGTCTAGAGAGTGCACTGGCACCACTGGGGATGCAGTGCAGTGAGTCCAGAGAGTGCACTGGCACCCCTGGGGATGGTCATTAGTGAGTCCAGAGTGAACTGGCACCACTGGGGATGCAGTGCAGTGAGTCCAGAGAGTGCACTGGCACCCCTGGGGATGCAGTGCAGTGACTCCATAGAGTGCACTGGCACCAATGGGGATGCAGTGCAGTGATCCATAGAGTGCACTGGCACCACTGGGGATGCACCCCGGTGAGTCCAGAGAGTGCACTGGCACCACTGGGTATGCAGTGCAGTGAGTCCAGAGAGTGCACTGGCACCACTGGGGATGGTCATTAGTGAGTCCAGAGAGTACACTGGCACCACTGGGGATGCAGTGCAGTGAGACCAGAGAGTGCACTGGCACCACTGGGGATGCAGTGCAGTGAGTCCAGAGAGTACCCTGGCACCAGTGGGGATGCAGTGCAGTGAGTCCAGAGAGTGCACTGGCACCACTGGGGATGCAGTGCCGTGAGTCCAGAGAGTGCACTAGCACCACTGGGGATGCAGTGCCGTGAGTCCAGAGTGTGCACTGGCACCACTGGGGATGCACTGCAGTGAGTCCAGAGAGTTCACTGGCACCACTGGGGATGCAGTGCAGTGAGTCCAGAGAGTGCCCTGGCACCACTGGGGATGCACTGCAGTGAGTCCAGAGAGTTCACTGGCACCACTGGGGATCCAGTGCTGTGAGTCCAGAGAGTGCACTGGCACCACCGGGAATTCAGTGCAGTGAGTCCAAAGAGTGCACTGGCAGCACTGGGGATGCAGTGCAGTGAGTCCAGAGAGTGCACTGGCACCACTGGGGATCCAGTGCAGTGAGTCCAGAGAGTGCACTGGCACCACTGGGGATGCAGTGCAGTGAGTTCAGAGAATACACTGGCACCACTGGGGATGCAGTGCCGTGAGTCCAGAGAGTGCACTGGCACCCCTGGGGATGCAGTGCAGTGAGTCCAGAGAGTGCACTGGCACCACTGGGGATGCAGTGCAGTGAGTCCAGAGAGTGCACTGGCACCACTGGGGATGCAGTGCAGTGAGTCCAGAGAGTGCACTGGCACCACTGGGGATGCAGTGCAGTGAGTTCAGAGAATACACTGGCACCACTGGGGATGCAGTGCCGTGAGTCCAGAGAGTGCACTGGCACCACTGGGGATGCAGTGCCGTGACTCCAGAGAGTGCACTGGCACCACCGGGGATGCAGTGCAGTGAGTCCAGAGAGTGCACTGGCACCACTGGGGATGCACTGCAGAGAGTCCAGAGAGTGCACTGGCACCACTGGGGATGCAGTGCGGTGAGTCCAGAGAGTGCACTGGCACCACTGGGGATGCAGTGCAGTGAGTCCAGAGAGTGCACTGGCACCACTGGGGATTCAGTGCAGTGAGTCCAGAGAGTGCACTGGCACCACGAGTGATGCACTACAGTGAGTCCAGAGAGTGCACTGGCAGAACTGGGGATGCAGTGCAGTGAGTCCAGAGAGTGCACTGGCACCACTGGGGATGCAGTGCAGTGAGTCCAGAGAGTGCATTGGCACCACTGGGTATGCAGTGCAGTGAGTCCAAAGAGTGCACTGGCACCCCTGGGGATGCAGTGCAGTGAGTCCAGAGAGTGCACTGGCACCACTGGGGATGCACTGCAGTGAGTCCAGAGAGTGCACTGGCACCACTGGGGATGCACTGCAGTTACTCCATAGAGTGCACTGGCACCCCTGGGGATGCACTGCAGTGACTCCAGAGAGTGCACTGGCACCACTGGGGATGCAGTGCAGTGAGTCCAGAGAGTGCACTGGCACCACTGGGGATGGTCATTAGTGAGTCCAGAGAGTGCACTGGCACCAATGGGGATGCAGTGCAGTGAGTCCAGAGAGTGCACTGGCACCCCTGGGGATGCAGTGCAGTGACTCCATAGAGTGCACTGGCACCAATGGGGATGCAGTGCAGTGAGTCCAGAGAGTGCACTGGCACCACTGGGGATGCACCCCGGTGAGTCCAGAGAGTGCACTGGCACCACTGGGTATGCAGTGCAGTGAGTCCAGAGAGTGCACTGGCACCACTGGGGATGCATTGCAGTGAGTCCAGAGAGTGCACTGGCACCACTGGGGATGCAGTGCAGTGAGTCCAGAGAGTGCACTGGCACCACTGGGAATTCAGTGCAGTGAGTCCAAAGAGTGCACTGGCAGCACTGGGGATGCAGTGCAGTGAGTCCAGAGAGTGCACTGGCACCACTGGGGATGCAGTGTAGTGAGTCCAGAGAGTGCAGTGGCACCACTGGGGATGCAGTGCAGTGAGTCCAGAGAGTGCACTGGCCCCACTGGGGATGCAGTGCAGTGAGTTCAGAGAGTACACTGGCACCACTGGGGATGCAGTGCAGTGAGTCCAGAGAGTGCACTGGCACCACTGGGGATGCAGTGCAGTGAGTCCAGAGAGTGCACTGGCACCACTGGGGATGCAGTGCCGTGAGTCCAGAGAGTGCACTGGCACCACCGGGGACGCAGTGCAGTGAGTCCAGAGAGTGCACTGGCACCACTGGGGATACACTGCAGAGAGTCCAGAGAGTGCACTGGCACCACTGGGGATGCAGTGCGGTGAGTCCAGAGAGTGCAGTGGCACCACTGGGGATGCAGTGCAGTGAGTCCAGAGAGTGCCTGGCACCACTGGGGATGCAGTGCAGTGAGTCCAGAGAGTACCCTGGCACCAGTGGGGATGCAGTGCAGTGAGTCCAGAGAGTGCACTGGCACCACTGGGGATGCAGTGCAGTGAGTCCAGAGAGTACCCTGGCACCAGTGGGGATGCAGTGCAGTGAGTCCAGAGAGTTCACTGGCACCACTGGGGATGCACCCCGGTGAGTCCAGAGAGTGCACTGGCACCACTGGGGATGCAGTGCCGTGAGTCCACAGTGTGCACTGGCACCACTGGGGATGCAGTGCAGTGAGTCCAGAGAGTGAACTGGCACCACTGGGGATGCAGTGCAGTGAGTCCAGAGAGTGCACTGGCACCACTGGGGATGCAGTGCAGTGAGTCCAGAGAGTGCACTGGCACCACGAGTGATGCACTACAGTGAGTCCAGAGAGTGCACTGGCACCACTGGGGATGCAGTGCAGTGAGTCCAGAGAGTGCACTGTCACCACTGGGGATGCAGTGTAGTGAGTTCAGAGAGTGCACTGGCACCACTGGGGATGCAGTGCAGTGAGTCCAGAGAGTGCACTGGCACCACTGGGGATGCAGTGCGGTGAGTCCAGAGAGTGCACTGGCACCACTGGGGATGCAGTGCGGTGAGTCCAGAGAGTGCACTGGCACCACAGGGGATGCAGTGCCGTGAGTCCAGAGAGTGCACTGGCACCACTGGGGATGCAGTGCAGTGAGTCCAGAGAGTGCACTGGCACCACTGGGAATTCAGTGCAGAGGGTACAGAGAGTGCACTGGCACCACTGGGGATGCACTGCAGTGACTCAAGAGAGTGCACTGTCACCACTGGGGATGCAGTGCAGTGAGTGCAGAGAGTGCACTGGCACCACCGGGAATTCAGTGCAGTGAGTCCAAAGAGTGCACTGGCAGCACTGGAGATGCAGTGCAGTGAGTCCAGAGAGTGCACTGGCACCACTGGGGATGCAGCGCAGTGAGTCCAGAGAGTGCACTGGAACCACTGGGGATGCAGAGCAGTGAGTCCAGAGAGTGCCCTGGCACCACTGGGGATGCAGTGCCGTGAGTCCAGAGAGTGCACTGGCACCACCGGGGATGCAGTGCAGTGAGTCCAGAGAGTGCAGTGGCACCACTGGGGATGCACTGCAGAGAGTCCAGAGAGTGCACTGGCACCACTGGGGATGCAGTGCGGTGAGTCCAGAGAGTGCACTGGCACCTCTGGGGATGCAGTGCAGTGAGTCCAGAGAGTACCCTGGAACCAGTGGGGATGCAGTGTAGTGAGTCCAGAGAGTGCACTGGCACCAGTGGGGATGCAGTGCAGTGAGTCCAGAGAGTGCACTGGCACCCCTGGGGATGCAGTGCAGTGAGTCCAGAGAGTACCCTGGCACCTGTGGGGATGCAGTGCCGTGAGTCCAGAGAGTTCACTGGCACCACTGGGGATGCAGTGCCGTGAGTCCAGAGAGTGCACTGGAACCACCGGGGATGCAGTGCAGTGAGTCCAGAGAGTGCACTGGCACCACTGGGGATGCACTGCAGAGAGTCCAGAGAGTGCACTGGCACCACTGGGGATGCAGTGGGGTGAGTCCAGAGAGTGCACTGGCACCTCTGGGGATGCAGTGAAGTGAGTCCAGAGAGTACCCAGGCACCAGTGGGGATGCAGTGCAGTGAGTCCAGAGAGTGCACTGGCACCACTGGGGATGCAGTGCAGTGAGTCCAGAGAGTGCACTGGCACCCCTGGGGATGCACTGCAGTGACTCTAGAGATTGCACTGGCACCACTGGGGATGCAGTGCAGTGAGTCCAGAGAGTGCACTGGCACCACTGGGGATGCAGTGCAGTGAGTCCAGAGAGTGCACTGGCACCACTGGGGATGGTCATTAGTGAGTCCAGAGAGTGCACTGGCACCACTGGGGATGCAGTGCAGTGAGTCCAGAGAGTGCACTGGCACCCCTGGGGATGCAGTGCAGTGACTCCATAGAGTGCACTGGCACCAATGGGGATGCAGTGTAGTGATCCAGAGAGTGCACAGGCACCACTGGGGATGAACCCCGGTGAGTCCAGAGAGTGCACTGGCACCACTGGGTATGCACTGCAGTGAGTCCAGAGAGTGCACTGGCACCACTGGGGATGCAGTGCAGTGAGTCCAGAGAGTGCACTGACACCACTGGGGATGCAGTGCAGTGAGTCCAGAGAGTGCACTGGCACCACTGGGGATGCAGTGCAGTGATTCCATAGAGTACCCTGGCACCACTGGGGATGCAGTGCAGTGAGCCCAGAGAGTGCACTGGCACCACTGGGGATGCAGTGCCGTGAGTCCAGAGAGTGCACTAGCACCACTGGGGATGCAGTGCCGGGAGTCCAGAGTGTGCACTGGCACCACTGGGGATGCAGTGCAGTGAGTCCAGAGAGTGCACTGGCACCACTGGGGATGCAGTGCACTGAGCCCAGAGAGTGCACTGGCACCACTGGGGATGCATTGCAGTGAGTCCAGAGAGTTCACTTGCACCACTGGGGATGCAGTGCTGTGAGTGCAGAGAGTGCACTGGCACCACCGGGAATTCAGTGCAGTGAGTCCAAAGAGTGCACTGGCACCACCGGGGACGCAGTGCAGTGAGTCCAGAGAGTGCAGTGGCACCAGTGGGGATGCAGTGCAGTGAGTCCAGAGAGTGCCCTGGCACCACTGGGGATGCAGTACTGTGAGTTCAGAGAATACACTGGCACCACTGGGGATGCAGTGCAGTGAGTCCAGAGAGTGCACTGGCACCACTGGGGATGAAGTGCCGTGAGTCCAGAGAGTGCACTGGCACCACTGGGGATGCAGTGCAGTGAGTCCAGAGAGTGCACTGGCACCACTGGGGATGCACTGCAGAGAGTCCAGAGAGTGCACTGGCACCACTGGGGATGTAGTGCGGTGAGTCCAGAGAGTGCACTGGCACCACTGGGCATGCAGTGCAGTGAGTCCAGAGAGTACCCTGGCACCAGTGGGGATGCAGTGCAGTGAGTCCAGAGAGTGCACTGGCAGCAGTGGGGATGCAGTGCAGTGAGTCCAGAGAGTGCCCTGGCACCACTGGGAATGCAGTGCAGTGAGTTCAGAGAATGCACTGGCACCACTGGGGATGCAGTGCAGTGAGTCCAGAGAGTGCAATGGCACCACTGGGGATGCAGTGCCGTGAGTCCAGAGAGTGCACTGGCACCACTGGGGATGCACTGCAGTGAGTCCAGAGAGTGCACTGGCACCACTGGGGATGCAGTGCCGTGAGTCCAGAGAGTGCACTGGCACCACTGGGGATGCAGTGCAGTGAGTCCAGAGAGTGCACTGGCACCACTGGGGATGCAGTGCAGTGAGTCCAGAGAGTGCACTGGCACTACGAGTGATGCACTACAGTGAGTCCAGAGAGTGCACTGGCACCACTGGGGATGCAGTGCAGTGACTCCAGAGAGTGCACTGGCACCACTGGGGACGCACCCCGGTGAGTCCAGAGAGTGCACTGGCACCACTGGGGATGCAGTGCAGTGAGACCAGAGAGTGCACTGGCACCACGGGGGATGCAGTGTAGTGAGTCCACAGAGTGCACTGGCACCACTGGGGATGCACTGCAGTGAGTCCAGAGAGTGCACTGGCACCACTGGTGAAGCAGAGCAGTGAGTCCAGAGAGTGCACTGGCACCACTGGGGATGCAGTGCCGTGAGTCCAGAGAGTGCACTGTCACCACTGGGGATGCAGTGCAGTGAGTCCAGAGAGTGCACTGGCACCACTGGGGACGCACCCCGGTGAGTCCAGAGAGTGCACTGGCACCACTGGGGATGCAGTGCAGTGAGTCCAGAGAGTGCACTGGCACCACTGGGAATGCAGTGCCGTGAGTCCAGAGAGTGCACTGGCACCACTGGGGATGCAGTGCAGTGAGTCCAGAGAGTGCACTGGCACCACTGGGGATGCACTGCAGTGAGTCCAGAGTGTGCACTGGCACCACTGGGGATGCAGTGCAGTGAGTCCAGAGAGTGCACTGGCACTACGAGTGATGCACTACAGTGAGTCCAGAGAGTGCACTGGCACCACTGGGGATGCAGTGCAGTGACTCCAGAGAGTGCACTGTCACCACTGGAGATGCAGTGCAGTGAGTCCAGAGAGTGCACTGGCACAACTGGGGATGCAGTGCAGTGAGTCCACAGAGTGCACTGGCACCACTGGGGATGCACTGCAGTGAGTCCAGAGAGTGCACTGGCACCACTGGGGATGCAGTGCAGTGAGTCCAGAGAGTGCACTGGCACCACTGGGGATGCAGTGCCTTGAGTCCAGAGAGTGCACTGGCACCACTGGGGATGCAGTGCAGTGAGTCCAGAGAGTGCACTGGCACCACTGGGGATGCAGTGCAGTGAGTCCAGAGAGTGCACTGGCACCACTGGGGATGCAGTGTAGTGAGTCCAGAGAGTGCACTGGCACCACTGGGGATGCAGTGCCGTGAGTCCAGAGAGTGCACTGGCACCACTGGGGATGCAGTGCAGTGAGTCCAGAGAGTGCACTGGCACCACTGGGAATGCAGTGCAGTGAGTCCAGAGAGTGCACTGGCACCAATGGGGATGCACCCCGGTGAGTCCAGAGAGTGCACTGGCACCACTGGGGATGGAGTGCAGTGAGTCCAGAGAGTGCACTGGCACCTCTGGGGATGCAGTGCAGTGAGTCCAGAGAGTGCACTGGCACCCCTGGGGATGCAGTGCAGTGAGTCTAGAGAGTGCACTGGCACCACTGGGAATTCAGTGCAGTGGGTACAGAGAGTGCACTGGCACCACTGGGGATGCACTGCAGTGAGTCCAGAGAGTGCACTGGCACCACTGGGGATGCAGTGCAGTGAGTCCAGAGAGTGCACTGGCACCACTGGGGATGCAGTGCAGTGAGTCCAGAGAGTGCGCTGGCACCACTGGGGATGCACCCCGGTGAGTCCAGAGAGTGCACTGGCACCACTGGGGATGCAGTGCAGTGAGTCCAGAGAGTGCACTGGCACCACTGGGGATGCAGTGCAGTGAGTCCAGAGAGTGCACTGGCACCACTAGGTATGCACTGCAGTGAGACCAGAGATTGCACTGGCACCACTGGGGATGCAGTGCAGTGAGTCCAGAGAGTGCACTGGCACCACTGGGGATGCACTGCAGTGAGTCCAGAGAGTGCACTGGTACGATTGGGGATGCAGTGCAGTGAGTCCAGAGAGTGCACTGGCACCACTGGGGATGCACTGCAGTGAGTCCAGAGAGTGCACTGACACCAATGGGGATGCATTGCAGTGAGTCCAGAGAGAGCACTGGCACCACTGGGGATGCAGTGCAGTGAGTCCAGGGAGTGCACTGGCACCACTGGGGATGCAGTGCAGTGAGTCCAGAGAGTGCACTGGCACCAATGGGGATGCAGTGCCGTGAGTCCAGAGAGTGCACTGGCACCACTGGGGATGCACTGCCGTGTGTCCAGAGAGTGCACTGGCACCACTGGGGATGCAGTGCATTGTGTCCAGAGAGTGCACTGGTACCACTGGGGATGGTCATTAGTGAGTCCAGAGAGTGCACTGGCACCACTGGGGATGCAGTGCAGTGAGTCCAGAGAGTGCACTGGCACCCCTGGGGATGCAGTGCAGTGACTCCATAGAGTGCACTGGCACTAATGGGGATGCAGTGCAGTGACTCCATAGAGTGCACTGGCACCAATGGGGATGCAGTGCAGTGATCCAGAGAGTGCACTGGCACCACTGGGGATGCACCCCGGTGAGTCCAGAGAGTGCACTGGCACCACTGGGTATGCAGTGCAGTGAGTCCAGAGAGTGCACTGGCACCAGTGGGGATGCAGTGCAGTGAGTCCAGAGAGTGCACTGGCACCACTGGGGATGCAGTGCAGTGATTCCAGAGAGTACCCTGGCACCACTGGGGATGCAGTGCAGTGAGCCCAGAGAGTGCCCTGGCACCACTGGGGATGCAGTGCCGTGAGTCCAGAGAGTGCACTAGCACCACTGGGGATACAGTGCCGTGAGTCCAGAGTGTGCACTGGCACCACTGGGGATGCAGTGCAGTGAGTCCAGAGAGTGCACTGGCACCACTGGGGATGCATTGCAGTGAGTCCAGAGAGTGCACTGGCACCACTGGGGATGCAGTGCAGTGAGTCCAGAGAGTGCACTGGCACCACCGGGAATTCAGTGCAGTGAGTCCAAAGAGTGCACTGGCAGCACTGGGGATGCAGTGCAGTGAGTCCAGAGAGTGCACTGGCACCACTGGGGATGCAGTGCCGTGAGTCCAGAGAGTGCAGTGGCACCACTGGGAATGCAGTGCAGTGAGTCCAGAGAGTGCACTGGCACCACTGGGGATGCAGTGCAGTGAGTTCAGAGAGTACACTGGCACCACTGGGGATGCAGTGCAGTGAGTCCAGAGAGTGCACTGGCACCACTGGGGATGCAGTGCAGTGAGTCCAGAGAGTGCACTGGCACCACTGGGGATGCAGTGCCGTGAGTCCAGAGAGTGCACTGGCACCACCGGGGACGCAGTGCAGTGAGTCCAGAGAGTGCACTGGCACCACTGGGGATACACTGCAGAGAGTCCAGAGAGTGCACTGGCACCACTGGGGATGCAGTGCGGTGATTCCAGAGAGTGCAGTGGCACCACTGGGGATGCAGTGCAGTGAGTCCAGAGAGTGCCTGGCACCACTGGGGATGCAGTGCAGTGAGTCCAGAGAGTACCCTGGCACCAGTGGGGATGCAGTGCAGTGAGTCCAGAGAGTGCACTGGCACCACTGGGGATGCAGTGCAGTGAGTCCAGAGAGTACCCTGGCACCAGTGGCGATGCAGTGCAGTGAGTCCAGAGAGTTCACTGGCACCACTGGGGATGCACCCCGGTGAGTCCAGAGAGTGCACTGGCACCACAGGGGATGCAGTGCCGTGAGTCCAGAGAGTGCACTGGCACCACTGGGGATGCAGTGCAGTGAGTCCAGAGAGTGCACTGGTACCACTGGGAATTCAGTGCAGAGTGTACAGAGAGTGCACTGGCACCACTGGGGATGCACTGCAGTGACTCAAGAGAGTGCACTGTCTCCACTGGGGATGCAGTGCAGTGAGTGCAGAGAGTGCACTGGCACCACTGGGGATGCAGTGCTCTGAGTCCAGAGAGTGCACTGGCACCACCCGGAATTCAGTGCAGTGAGTCCAAAGAGTGCACTGGCAGCACTGGAGATGCAGTGCAGTGAGTCCAGAGAGTGCACTGGCACCACTGGGGATGCAGCGCAGTGAGTCCAGAGAGTGCACTGGAACCACTGGGGATGCACTGCAGTGAGTCCAGAGAGTGCCCTGGCACCACTGGGGATGCAGTGCCGTGAGTCCAGAGAGTGCACTGGCACCACCGGGGATGCAGTGCAGTGAGTCCAGAGAGTGCAGTGGCACCACTGGGGATGCACTGCAGAGAGTCCAGAGAATGCACTGGCACCACTGGGGATGCAGTGCGGTGAGTCCAGAGAGTGCACTGGCACCTCTGGGGATGCAGTGCAGTGAGTCCAGAGAGTACCCTGGAACCAGTGGGGATGCAGTGTAGTGAGTCCAGAGAGTGCACTGGCACCAGTGGGGATGCAGTGCAGTGAGTCCAGAGAGTGCACTGGCACCCCTGGGGATGCAGTGCAGTGAGTCCAGAGAGTACCCTGGCACCTGTGGGGATGCAGTGCCGTGAGTCCAGAGAGTGCACTGGCACCACCGGGGACGCAGTGCAGTGAGTCCAGAGAGTGCACTGGCACCACTGGGGATACACTGCAGAGAGTCCAGAGAGTGCACTGGCACCACTGGGGATGCAGTGCGGTGAGTCCAGAGAGTGCAGTGGCACCACTGGGGATGCAGTGCAGTGAGTCCAGAGAGTGCCTGGCACCACTGGGGATGCAGTGCAGTGAGTCCAGAGAGTACCCTGGCACCAGTGGGGATGCAGTGCAGTGAGTCCAGAGAGTGCACTGGCACCACTGGGGATGCAGTGCAGTGAGTCCAGAGAGTACCCTGGCACCAGTGGCGATGCAGTGCAGTGAGTCCAGAGAGTTCACTGGCACCACTGGGGATGCACCCCGGTGAGTCCAGAGAGTGCACTGGCACCACAGGGGATGCAGTGCCGTGAGTCCAGAGAGTGCACTGGCACCACTGGGGATGCAGTGCAGTGAGTCCAGAGAGTGCACTGGTACCACTGGGAATTCAGTGCAGAGTGTACAGAGAGTGCACTGGCACCACTGGGGATGCACTGCAGTGACTCAAGAGAGTGCACAGTCACCACTGGGGATGCAGTGCAGTGAGTGCAGAGAGTGCACTGGCACCACTGGGGATGCAGTGCTCTGAGTCCAGAGAGTGCACTGGCACCACCCGGAATTCAGTGCAGTGAGTCCAAAGAGTGCACTGGCAGCACTGGAGATGCAGTGCAGTGAGTCCAGAGAGTGCACTGGCACCACTGGGGATGCAGCGCAGTGAGTCCAGAGAGTGCACTGGAACCACTGGGGATGCAGAGCAGTGAGTCCAGAGAGTGCCCTGGCACCACTGGGGATGCAGTGCCGTGAGTCCAGAGAGTGCACTGGCACCACCGGGGATGCAGTGCAGTGAGTCCAGAGAGTGCAGTGGCACCACTGGGGATGCACTGCAGAGAGTCCAGAGAATGCACTGGCACCACTGGGGATGCAGTGCGGTGAGTCCAGAGAGTGCACTGGCACCTCTGGGGATGCAGTGCAGTGAGTCCAGAGAGTACCCTGGAACCAGTGGGGATGCAGTGTAGTGAGTCCAGAGAGTGCACTGGCACCAGTGGGGATGCAGTGCAGTGAGTCCAGAGAGTGCACTGGCACCCCTGGGGATGCAGTGCAGTGAGTCCAGAGAGTACCCTGGCACCTGTGGGGATGCAGTGCCGTGAGTCCAGAGAGTTCACTGGCACCACTGGGGATGCAGTGCCGTGAGTCCAGAGAGTGCACTGGAACCACCGGGGATGCAGTGCAGTGAGTCCAGAGAGTGCACTGGCACCACTGGGGATGCACTGCAGAGAGTCCAGAGAGTGCACTGGCACCACTGGGGATGCAGTGCGGTGAGTCCAGAGAGTGCACTGGCACCAGTGGGGATGCAGTGCAGTGACTCCAGAGAGTGCACTGGCACAACTGGGGATGCAGTGCAGTGAGTCCAGAGAGTGCACTGGCACCACTGGGGATGCACTGCAGTGAGTCCAGAGAGTACCCTGGCACCAGTGGGGATGCAGTGCAGTGAGTTAAGAGAGTTCACTGGCACCACTGGGGATGCAGTGCCGTGAGTCCAGAGAGTGCCCTAGCACCACTGGGGATGAAGTGCCGTGAGTCCACAGTGTGCACTGGCACCACTGGGGATGCAGTGCAGTGAGTCCAGAGAGTGCACTGGCACCACTGGGGATGCAGTGCAGTGAGTCCAGAGAGTGCACTGGCACCACTGGGGATGCAGTGCAGTGAGTCCAGAGAGTGCACTGGCACCCCTGGGGATGCACTGCAGTGACTCTAGAGATTGCACTGGCACCACTGGGGATGCAGTGCAGTGATCCAGAGAGTGCACTGGCACCACTGGGGATGCAGTGCAGTGAGTCCAGAGAGTGCACTGGCACCACTGGGGATGGTCATTAGTGAGTCCAGAGAGTGCACTGGCACCACTGGGGATGCAGTGCAGTGAGTCCAGAGAGTGCACTGGCACCCCTGGGGATGCAGTGCAGTGACTCCATAGAGTGCACTGGCACCAATGGGGATGCAGTGTAGTGATCCAGAGAGTGCACTGGCACCACTGGGGATGCACCCCGGTGAGTCCAGAGAGTGCACTGGCACCACTGGGTATGCACTGCAGTGAGTCCAGAGAGTGCACTGGCACCACTGGGGATGCAGTGCAGTGAGTCCAGAGAGTGCACTGACACTACTGGGGATGCAGTGCAGTGAGTCCAGAGAGTGCACTGGCACCACTGGGGATGCAGTGCAGTGAGTCCAGAGAGTACCCTGGCACCAGTGGGGATGCAGTGCAGTGAGTCCAGAAAGTGCACTGGCACCACTGGGGATGCAGTGCCGTGAGTCCAGAGAGTGCACTAGCACCACTGGGGATGCAGTGCCGTGAGTCCAGAGTGTGCACTGGCACCACTGGGGATGCACTGCAGTGAGTCCAGAGAGTTCACTGGCACCACTGGGGATGCAGTGCAGTGAGTCCAGAGAGTGCCCTGGCACCACTGGGGATGCACTGCAGTGAGTCCAGAGAGTTCACTGGCACCACTGGGGATCCAGTGCTGTGAGTCCAGAGAGTGCACTGGCACCACCGGGAATTCAGTGCAGTGAGTCCAAAGAGTGCACTGGCAGCACTGGGGATGCAGTGCAGTGAGTCCAGAGAGTGCACTGGCACCACTGGGGATCCAGTGCAGTGAGTCCAGAGAGTGCACTGGCACCACTGGGGATGCAGTGCAGTGAGTTCAGAGAATACACTGGCACCACTGGGGATGCAGTGCCGTGAGTCCAGAGAGTGCACTGGCACCACTGGGGATGCAGTGCAGTGAGTCCAGAGAGTGCACTGGCACCACTGGGGATGCAGTGCCGTGAGTCCAGAGAGTGCACTGGCACCACCGGGGATGCAGTGCAGTGAGTCCAGAGAGTGCACTGGCACCACTGGGGATGCACTGCAGAGAGTCCAGAGAGTGCACTGGCACCACTGGGGATGCAGTGCGGTGAGTCCAGAGAGTGCACTGGCACCACTGGGGATGCAGTGCAGTGAGTCCAGAGAGTGCACTGGCACCACTGGGGATTCAGTGCAGTGAGTCCAGAGAGTGCACTGGCACCACGAGTGATGCACTACAGTGAGTCCAGAGAGTGCACTGGCAGAACTGGGGATGCAGTGCAGTGAGTCCAGAGAGTGCACTGGCACCACTGGGGATGCAGTGCAGTGAGTCCAGAGAGTGCATTGGCACCACTGGGTATGCAGTGCAGTGAGTCCAGAGAGTGCACTGGCACCCCTGGGGATGCAGTGCAGTGAGTCCAGAGAGTGCACTGGCACCACTGGGTATGCACTGCAGTGAGTCCAGAGAGTGCACTGGCACCACTGGGGATGCACTGCAGTTACTCCAAAGAGTGCACTGGCACCCCTGGGGATGCACTGCAGTGACTCCAGAGAGTGCACTGGCACCACTGGGGATGCAGTGCAGTGAGTCCAGAGAGTGCACTGGCACCACTGGGGATGGTCATTAGTGAGTCCAGAGAGTGCACTGGCACCAATGGGGATGCAGTGCAGTGAGTCCAGAGAGTGCACTGGCACCCCTGGGGATGCAGTGCAGTGACTCCATAGAGTGCACTGGCACCAATGGGGATGCAGTGCAGTGATCCAGAGAGTGCACTGGCACCACTGGGGATGCACCCCGGTGAGTCCAGAGAGTGCACTGGCACCACTGGGTATGCAGTGCAGTGAGTCCAGAGAGTGCACTGGCACCACTGGGGATGCATTGCAGTGAGTCCAGAGAGTGCAGTGGCACCACTGGGGATGCAGTGCAGTGAGTCCAGAGAGTGCACTGGCCCCACTGGGGATGCAGTGCAGTGATTTCAGAGAGTACACTGGCACCACTGGGGATGCAGTGCAGTGAGTCCAGAGAGTGCACTGGCACCACTGGGGATGCAGTGCAGTGAGTCCAGAGAGTGCACTGGCACCACTGGGGATGCAGTGCCGTGAGTCCAGAGAGTGCACTGGCACCACCGGGGACGCAGTGCAGTGAGTCCAGAGAGTGCACTGGCACCACTGGGGATACACTGCAGAGAGTCCAGAGAGTGCACTGGCACCACTGGGGATGCAGTGCGGTGAGTCCAGAGAGTGCAGTGGCACCAGTGGGGATGCAGTGCAGTGAGTCCAGAGAGTGCCTGGCACCACTGGGGATGCAGTGCAGTGAGTCCAGAGAGTACCCTGGCACCAGTGGGGATGCAGTGCAGTGAGTCCAGAGAGTACCCTGGCACCAGTGGGGATGCAGTGCAGTGAGTCCAGAGAGTTCACTGGCACCACTGGGGATGCACCCCGGTGAGTCCAGGGAGTGCACTGGCACCACTGGGGATGCAGTGCCGTGAGTCCACAGTGTGCACTGGCACCACTGGGGATGCAGTGCAGTGAGTCCAGAGAGTGCACTGGCACCACTGGGGATGCAGTGCAGTGAGTCCAGAGAGTGCACTGGCACCACTGGGGATGCAGTGCAGTGAGTCCAGAGAGTGCACTGGCACCACGAGTGATGCACTACAGTGAGTCCAGAGAGTGCACTGGTACCACTGGGGATGCAGTGCAGTGAGTCCAGAGAGTGCACTGTCACCACTGGGGATGCAGTGTAGTGAGTTCAGAGAGTGCACTGGCACCACTGGGGATGCAGTGCAGTGAGTCCAGAGAGTGCACTGGCACCACTGGGGATGCAGTGCTGTGAGTCCAGAGAGTGCACTGGCACCACTGGGGATGCAGTGCGGTGAGTCCAGAGAGTGCACTGGCACCACTGGGGATGCAGTGCGGTGAGTCCAGAGAGTGCACTGGCACCACTGGGAATTCAGTGCAGAGGGTAGAGAGAGTGCACTGGCACCACTGGGGATGCACTGCAGTGACTCAAGAGAGTGCACTGTCACCACTGGGGATGCAGTGCAGTGAGTGCAGAGAGTGCACTGGCACCACTGGGGATGCAGTGCTCTGAGTCCAGAGAGTGCACTGGCACCACCGGGAATTCAGTGCAGTGAGTCCAAAGAGTGCACTGGCAGCACTGGAGATGCAGTGCAGTGAGTCCAGAGAGTGCACTGGCACCACTGGGGATGCAGCGCAGTGAGTCCAGAGAGTGCACTGGAACCACTGGGGATGCAGAGCAGTGAGTCCAGAGAGTGCCCTGGCACCACTGGGGATGCAGTGCCGTGAGTCCAGAGAGTGCACTGGCACCACCGGGGATGCAGTGCAGTGAGTCCAGAGAGTGCAGTGGCACCACTGGGGATGCACTGCAGAGAGTCCAGAGAGTGCACTGGCACCACTGGGGATGCAGTGCGGTGAGTCCAGAGAGTGCACTGGCACCTCTGGGGATGCAGTGCAGTGAGTCCAGAGAGTACCCTGGAACCAGTGGGGATGCAGTGTAGTGAGTCCAGAGAGTGCACTGGCACCAGTGGGGATGCAGTGCAGTGAGTCCAGAGAGTGCACTGGCACCCCTGGGGATGCAGTGCAGTGAGTCCAGAGAGTACCCTGGCACCTGTGGGGATGCAGTGCCGTGAGTCCAGAGAGTTCACTGGCACCACTGGGGATGCAGTGCCGTGAGTCCAGAGAGTGCACTGGAACCACCGGGGATGCAGTGCAGTGAGTCCAGAGAGTGCACTGGCACCACTGGGGATGCACTGCAGAGAGTCCAGAGAGTGCACTGGCACCACTGGGGCTGCAGTGCGGTGAGTCCAGAGAGTGCACTGGCACCTCTGGGGATGCAGTGAAGTGAGTCCAGAGAGTACCCTGGCACCAGTGGGGATGCAGTGCAGTGACTCCAGAGAGTGCACTGGCACCACTGGGGATGCAGTGCAGTGAGTCCAGAGAGTGCACTGGCACCACTGGGGATGCACTGCAGTGAGTCCAGAGAGTACCCTGGCACCAGTGGGGATGCAGTGCAGTGAGTCCAGAGAGTTCACTGGCACCACTGGGGATGCAGTGCCGTGAGTCCAAAGAGTGCCCTAGCACCACTGGGGATGAAGTGCCGTGAGTCCACAGTGTGCACTGGCACCACTGGGGATGCAGTGCAGTGAGTCCAGAGAGTGCACTGGCACCACTGGGGATGCAGTGCAGTGAGTCCAGAGAGTGCACTGGCACCACTGGGGATGCAGTGCAGTGAGTCCAGAGAGTGCACTGGCACCCCTGGGGATGCACTGCAGTGACTCTAGAGATTACACTGGCACCACTGGGGATGCAGTGCAGTGAGTCCAGAGAGTGCACTGGCACCACTGGGGATGGTCATTAGTGAGTCCAGAGAGTGCACTGGCACCACTGGGGATGCAGTGCAGTGAGTCCAGAGAGTGCACTGGCACCCCTGGGGATGCAGTGCAGTGACTCCATAGAGTGCACTGGCACCAATGGGGATGCAGTGTAGTGATCCAGAGAGTGCACTGGCACCACTGGGGATGCACCCCGGTGAGTCCAGAGAGTGCACTGGCACCACTGGGTATGCACTGCAGTGAGTCCAGAGAGTGCACTGGCACCACTGGGGATGCAGTGCAGTGAGTCCTGAGAGTGCACTGACACCACTGGTGATGCAGTGCAGTGAGTCCAGAGAGTGCACTGGCACCACTGGGGATGCAGTGCAGTGATTCCATAGAGTACCCTGGCACCACTGGGGATGCAGTGCAGTGAGCCCATAGAGTGCACTGGCACCACTGGGGATGCAGTGCCGTGAGTCCAGAGAGTGCACTAGCACCACTGGGGATGCAGTGCCGGGAGTCCAGAGAGTGCACTGGCACCACTGGGGATGCAGTGCACTGAGCCCAGAGAGTGCACTGGCACCACTGGGGATGCATTGCAGTGAGTCCAGAGAGTTCACTTGCACCACTGGGGATGCAGTGCTGTGAGTGCAGAGAGTGCACTGGCACCACCGGGAATTCAGTGCAGTGAGTCCAAAGAGTGCACTGGCACCACTGGGGATGCACTGCAGTGAGTCCAGAGAGTGCAGTGGCACCACTGGGGATGCAGTGCAGTGAGTCCAGAGAGTGCCCTGGCACCACTGGGGATGCAGTACTGTGAGTTCAGAGAATACACTGGCACCACTGGGGATGCAGTGCAGTGAGTCCAGAGAGTGCACTGGCACCACTGGGGATGCAGTGCCGTGAGTCCAGAGAGTGCACTGGCACCACTGGGGATGCAGTGCAGTGAGTCCAGAGAGTGCACTGGCACCACTGGGGATGCACTGCAGAGAGTCCAGAGAGTGCACTGGCACCACTGGGGATGTAGTGCGGTGAGTCCAGAGACTGCACTGGCACCACTGGGCATGCAGTGCAGTGAGTCCAGAGAGTACCCTGGCACCAGTGGGGATGCAGTGCAGTGAGTCCAGAGAGTGCACTGGCAGCAGTGGGGATGCAGTGCAGTGAGTCCAGAGAGTGCCCTGGCACCACTGGGAATGCAGTGCAGTGAGTTCAGAGAATACACTGGCACCACTGGGGATGCAGTGCAGTGAGTCCAGAGAGTGCACTGGCACCACTGGGGATGCAGTGCCGTGAGTCCAGAGAGTGCACTGGCACCACTGGGGATGCACCCCGGTGAGTCCAGAGAGTGCACTGGCACCACTGGGGATGCAGTGCCGTGAGTCCAGAGAGTGCACTGGCACCACTGGGGATGCAGTGCAGTGAGTCCAGAGAGTGCACTGGCACCACTGGGGATGCAGTGCAGTGAGTCCAGAGAGTGCACTGGCACTACGAGTGATGCACTACAGTGAGTCCAGAGAGTGCACTGGCACCACTGGGGATGCAGTGCAGTGACTCCAGAGAGTGCACTGTCACCACTGGAGATGCAGTGCAGTGAGACCAGAGAGTGCACTGGCACCACGGGGGATGCAGTGTAGTGAGTCCACAGAGTGCACTGGCACCACTGGGGATGCACTGCAGTGAGTCCAGAGAGTGCACTGGCACCACTGGGGAAGCAGAGCAGTGAGTCCAGAGAGTGCACTGGCACCACTGGGGATGCAGTGCCGTGAGTCCAGAGAGTGCACTGGCACCACTGGGGATGCAGTGCAGTGAGTCCAGAGAGTGCACTGGCACCACTGGGGATGCACCCCGGTGAGTCCAGAGAGTGCACTGGCACCACTGGGGATGCAGTGCAGTGAGTCCAGAGAGTGCACTGGCACCACTGGGGATGCAGTGCCATGAGTCCAGAGAGTGCACTGGCACCACTGGGGATGCAGTGCAGTGAGTCCAGAGAGTGCACTGGCACCACTGGGGATGCAGTGCAGTGAGTCCAGAGAGTGCACTGGCACTACGAGTGATGCACTACAGTGAGTCCAGAGAGTGCACTGGCACCACTGGGGATGCAGTGCAGTGACTCCAGAGAGTGCACTGTCACCACTGGAGATGCAGTGCAGTGAGTCCAGAGAGTGCACTGGCACAACTGGGGATGCAGTGCAGTGAGTCCACAGAGTGCACTGGCACCACTGGGGATGCACTGCAGTGAGTCCAGAGAGTGCACTGGCACCACTGGGGATGCAGTGCAGTGAGTCCAGAGAGTGCACTGGCACCACTGGGGATGCAGTGCCGTGAGTCCAGAGAGTGCACTGGCACCACTGGGGATGCAGTGCAGTGAGTCCAGAGAGTGCACTGGCACCACTGGGGATGCATTGCAGTGAGTCCAGAGAGTGCACTGGCACCACTGGGGATGCAGTGTAGTGAGTCCAGAGAGTGCACTGGCACCACTGGGGATGCAGTGCCGTGAGTCCAGAGAGTGCACTGGCACCACTGGGGATGCAGTGCAGTGAGTCCAGAGAGTGCACTGGCACCACTGGGAATGCAGTGCAGTGAGTCCAGAGAGTGCACTGGCACCAATGGGGATGCACCCCGGTGAGTCCAGAGAGTGCACTGGCACCACTGGGGATGGAGTGCAGTGAGTCCAGAGAGTGCACTGGCACCACAGGGGATGCAGTGCCGTGAGTCCAGAGAGTGCACTGGCACCCCTGGGGATGCAGTGCAGTGAGTCTAGAGAGTGCACTGGCACCACTGGGAATTCAGTGCAGTGGGTACAGAGAGTGCACTGGCACCACTGGGGATGCACTGCAGTGAGTCCAGAGAGTGCACTGGCACCACTGGGGATGCAGTGCAGTGAGTCCAGAGAGTGCACTGGCACCACTGGGGATGCAGTGCAGTGAGTCCAGAGAGTGCGCTGGCACCACTGGGGATGCACCCCGGTGAGTCCAGAGAGTGCACTGGCACCACTGGGGATGCAGTGCAGTGAGTCCAGAGAGTGCACTGGCACCACTGGGGATGCAGTGCAGTGAGTCCAGAGAGTGCACTGGCACCACTAGTTATGCACTGCAGTGAGACCAGAGATTGCACTGGCACCACTGGGGATGCAGTGCAGTGAGTCCAGAGAGTGCACTGGCACCACTGGGGATGCACTGCAGTGAGTCCAGAGAGTGCACTGGTACGATTGGGGATGCTGTGCAGTGAGTCCAGAGAGTGCACTGGCACCACTGGGGATGCAGTGCAGTGAGTCCAGAGAGTGCACTGACACCACTGGGGATGCATTGCAGTGAGTCCAGAGAGAGCACTGGCACCACTGGGGATGCAGTGCAGTGAGTCCAGGGAGTGCACTGGCACCACTGGGGATGCAGTGCAGTGAGTCCAGAGAGTGCACTGGTACCACTGGGGATGGTCATTAGTGAGTCCAGAGAGTGCACTGGCACCAATGGGGATGCAGTGTAGTGAGTCCAGAGAGTGCACTGGCACCCCTGGGGATGCAGTGCAGTGACTCCATAGAGTGCACTGGCACCAATGGGGATGCAGTGCAGTGACTCCATAGAGTGCACTGGCACCAATGGGGATGCAGTGCAGTGATCCAGAGAGTGCACTGGCACCACTGGGGATGCACCCCGGTGAGTCCAGAGAGTGCACTGGCACCACTGGGGATGCAGTGCCGTGAGTCCAGAGTGTGCACTGGCACCACTGGGGATGCAGTGCAGTGAGTCCAGAGAGTGCACTGGCACCACTGGGGATGCATTGCAGTGAGTCCAGAGAGTGCACTGGCACCACTGGGGATGCAGTGCAGTGAGTCCAGAGAGTGCACTGGCACCACCGGGAATTCAGTGCAGTGAGTCCAAAGAGTGCACTGGCAGCACTGGGGATGCAGTGCAGTGAGTCCAGAGAGTGCACTGGCACCACTGGGGATGCAGTGCCGTGAGTCCAGAGAGTGCACTGGCACCACTGGGGATGCAGTGCAGTGAGTCCAGAGAGTGCACTGGCACCACTGGGGATGCAGTGCAGTGAGTTCAGAGAGTACACTGGCACCACTGGGGATGCAGTGCAGTGAGTCCAGAGAGTGCACTGGCACCACTGGGGATGCAGTGCAGTGAGTCCAGAGAGTGCACTGGCACCACTGGGGATGCAGTGCCGTGAGTCCAGAGAGTGCACTGGCACCACCGGGGACGCAGTGCAGTGAGTCCAGAGAGTGCACTGGCACCACTGGGGATACACTGCAGAGAGTCCAGAGAGTGCACTGGCACCACTGGGGATGCAGTGCGGTGAGTCCAGAGAGTGCAGTGGCACCACTGGGGATGCAGTGCAGTGAGTCCAGAGAGTGCCTGGCACCACTGCGGATGCAGTGCAGTGAGTCCAGAGAGTACCCTGGAACCAGTGGGGATGCAGTGTAGTGAGTCCAGAGAGTGCACTGGCACCAGTGGGGATGCAGTGCAGTGAGTCCAGAGAGTGCACTGGCACCCCTGGGGATGTAGTGCAGTGAGTCCAGAGAGTACCCTGGCACCTGTGGGGATGCAGTGCCGTGAGTCCAGAGAGTTCACTGGCACCACTGGGGATGCAGTGCCGTGAGTCCAGAGAGTGCACTGGAACCACCGGGGATGCAGTGCAGTGAGTCCAGAGAGTGCACTGGCACCACTGGGGATGCACTGCAGAGAGTCCAGAGAGTGCACTGGCACCACTGGGGATGCAGTGCGGTGAGTCCAGAGAGTGCACTGGCACCTCTGAGGATGCAGTGAAGTGAGTCCAGAGAGTACCCTGGCACCAGTGGGGATGCAGTGCAGTGACTCCAGAGAGTGCACTGGCACAACTGGGGATGCAGTGCAGTGAGTCCAGAGAGTGCACTGGCACCACTGGGGATGCACTGCAGTGAGTCCAGAGAGTACCCTGGCACCAGTGGGGATGCAGTGCAGTGAGTCCAGAGAGTTCACTGGCACCACTGGGGATGCAGTGCCGTGAGTCCAGAGAGTGCCCTAGCACCACTGGGGATGAAGTGCCGTGAGTCCAGAGTGTGCACTGGCACCACTGGGGATGCAGTGCAGTGAGTCCAGAGAGTGCACTGGCACCACTGGGGATGCAGTGCAGTGAGTCCAGAGAGTGCACTGGCACCACTGGGGATGCAGTGCAGTGAGTCCAGAGAGTGCACTGGCACCCCTGGGGATGCACTGCAGAGAGTCCAGAGAGTGCACTGGCACCACTGGGGATGCAGTGCGGTGAGTCCAGAGAGTGCACTGGCACCACTGGGGATGCAGTGCAGTGAGTCCAGAGAGTGCACTGGCACCACTGGGGATGGTCATTAGTGAGTCCAGAGAGTGCACTGGCACCACTGGGGATGCAGTGCAGTGAGTCCAGAGAGTGCACTGGCACCCCTGGGGATGCAGTGCAGTGACTCCATAGAGTGCACTGGCACCAATGGGGATGCAGTGTAGTGATCCAGAGAGTGCACTGGCACCACTGGGGATGCACCCCGGTGAGTCCAGAGAGTGCACTGGCACCACTGGGTATGCACTGCAGTGAGCCCAGAGAGTGCACTGGCACCACTGGGGATGCAGTGCCGTGAGTCCAGAGAGTGCACTAGCACCACTGGGGATGCAGTGCCGGGAGTCCAGAGTGTGCACTGGCACCACTGGGGATGCAGTGCAGTGAGTCCAGAGAGTGCACTGGCACCACTGGGGATGCAGTGCACTGAGCCCAGAGAGTGCACTGGCACCACTGGGGATGCATTGCAGTGAGTCCAGAGAGTTCACTTGCACCACTGGGGATGCAGTGCTGTGAGTGCAGAGAGTGCACTGGCACCACCGGGAATTCAGTGCAGTGAGTCCAAAGAGTGCACTGGCAGCACTGGGGATGCAGTGCAGTGAGTCCAGAGAGTGCACTGGCACCACTGGGGATGCAGTGCCGTGAGTCCAGAGAGTGCACTGGCACCACTGGGGATGCAGTGCAGTGAGTCCAGAGAGTGCACTGGCACCACTGGGGATGCAGTGCCGTGAGTCCAGAGAGTGCACTGGCACCACCGGGGACGCAGTGCAGTGAGTCCAGAGAGTGCACTGGCACCACTGGGGATACACTGCAGAGAGTCCAGAGAGTGCACTGGCACCACTGGGGATGCAGTGCGGTGAGTCCAGAGAGTGCAGTGGCACCACTGGGGATGCAGTGCAGTGAGTCCAGAGAGTGCCTGGCACCACTGCGGATGCAGTGCAGTGAGTCCAGAGAGTACCCTGGAACCAGTGGGGATGCAGTGTAGTGAGTCCAGAGAGTGCACTGGCACCAGTGGGGATGCAGTGCAGTGAGTCCAGAGAGTGCACTGGCACCCCTGGGGATGTAGTGCAGTGAGTCCAGAGAGTACCCTGGCACCTGTGGGGATGCAGTGCCGTGAGTCCAGAGAGTTCACTGGCACCACTGGGGATGCAGTGCCGTGAGTCCAGAGAGTGCACTGGAACCACCGGGGATGCAGTGCAGTGAGTCCAGAGAGTGCACTGGCACCACTGGGGATGCACTGCAGAGAGTCCAGAGAGTGCACTGGCACCACTGGGGATGCAGTGCGGTGAGTCCAGAGAGTGCACTGGCACCTCTGAGGATGCAGTGAAGTGAGTCCAGAGAGTACCCTGGCACCAGTGGGGATGCAGTGCAGTGACTCCAGAGAGTGCACTGGCACAACTGGGGATGCAGTGCAGTGAGTCCAGAGAGTGCACTGGCACCACTGGGGATGCACTGCAGTGAGTCCAGAGAGTACCCTGGCACCAGTGGGGATGCAGTGCAGTGAGTCCAGAGAGTTCACTGGCACCACTGGGGATGCAGTGCCGTGAGTCCAGAGAGTGCCCTAGCACCACTGGGGATGAAGTGCCGTGAGTCCAGAGTGTGCACTGGCACCACTGGGGATGCAGTGCAGTGAGTCCAGAGAGTGCACTGGCACCACTGGGGATGCAGTGCAGTGAGTCCAGAGAGTGCACTGGCACCACTGGGGATGCAGTGCAGTGAGTCCAGAGAGTGCACTGGCACCCCTGGGGATGCACTGCAGAGAGTCCAGAGAGTGCACTGGCACCACTGGGGATGCAGTGCGGTGAGTCCAGAGAGTGCACTGGCACCACTGGGGATGCAGTGCAGTGAGTCCAGAGAGTGCACTGGCACCACTGGGGATGGTCATTAGTGAGTCCAGAGAGTGCACTGGCACCACTGGGGATGCAGTGCAGTGAGTCCAGAGAGTGCACTGGCACCCCTGGGGATGCAGTGCAGTGACTCCATAGAGTGCACTGGCACCAATGGGGATGCAGTGTAGTGATCCAGAGAGTGCACTGGCACCACTGGGGATGCACCCCGGTGAGTCCAGAGAGTGCACTGGCACCACTGGGTATGCACTGCAGTGAGCCCAGAGAGTGCACTGGCACCACTGGGGATGCAGTGCCGTGAGTCCAGAGAGTGCACTAGCACCACTGGGGATGCAGTGCCGGGAGTCCAGAGTGTGCACTGGCACCACTGGGGATGCAGTGCAGTGAGTCCAGAGAGTGCACTGGCACCACTGGGGATGCAGTGCACTGAGCCCAGAGAGTGCACTGGCACCACTGGGGATGCATTGCAGTGAGTCCAGAGAGTTCACTTGCACCACTGGGGATGCAGTGCTGTGAGTGCAGAGAGTGCACTGGCACCACCGGGAATTCAGTGCAGTGAGTCCAAAGAGTGCACTGGCAGCACTGGGGATGCAGTGCAGTGAGTCCAGAGAGTGCACTGGCACCACTGGGGATGCAGTGCCGTGAGTCCAGAGAGTGCACTGGCACCACTGGGGATGCAGTGCAGTGAGTCCAGAGAGTGCACTGGCACCACTGGGGATGCAGTGCAGTGAGTTCAGAGAGTACACTGGCACCACTGGGGATGCAGTGCAGTGAGTCCAGAGAGTGCACTGGCACCACTGGGGATGCAGTGCAGTGAGTCCAGAGAGTGCACTGGCACCACTGGGGATGCAGTGCCGTGAGTCCAGAGAGTGCACTGGCACCACCGGGGACGCAGTGCAGTGAGTCCAGAGAGTGCACTGGCACCACTGGGGATACACTGCAGAGAGTCCAGAGAGTGCACTGGCACCACTGGGGATGCAGTGCAGTGAGTCCAGAGAGTACCCTGGCACCAGTGGGGATGCAGTGCAGTGAGTCCAGAGAGTTCACTGGCACCACTGGGGATGCACCCCGGTGAGTCCAGAGAGTGCACTGGCACCACCGGGAATTCAGTGCAGTGAGTCCAAAGAGTGCACTGGCAGCACTGGGGATGCAGTGCAGTGAGTCCAGAGAGTGCACTGGCACCACTGGGGATGCAGTGCCGTGAGTCCAGAGAGTGCACTGGCACCACTGGGGATGCAGTGCAGTGAGTCCAGAGAGTGCACTGGCAGCACTGGGGATGCAGTGCAGTGAGTCCAGAGAGTGCACTGGCACCACTGGGGATGCAGTGCAGTGAGTCCAGAGAGTGCACTGGCACCACGAGTGATGCACTACAGTGAGTCCAGAGAGTGCACTGGCACCACTGGGGATGCAGTGCAGTGAGTCCAGAGAGTGCACTGTCACCACTGGGGATGCAGTGTAGTGAGTTCAGAGAGTGCACTGGCACCAGTGGGGATGCAGTGCAGTGAGTCCAGAGAGTGCACTGTCACCACTGGGGATGCAGTGCAGTGAGTGCAGAGAGTGCACTGGCACCACTGGGGATGCAGTGCTCTGAGTCCAGAGAGTGCACTGGCACCACCGGGAATTCAGTGCAGTGAGTCCAAAGAGTGCACTGGCAGCACTGGAGATGCAGTGCAGTGAGTCCAGAGAGTGCACTGGCACCACTGGGGATGCAGCGCAGTGAGTCCAGAGAGTGCACTGGAACCACTGGGGATGCAGAGCAGTGAGTCCAGAGAGTGCCCTGGCACCACTGGGGATGCAGTGCCGTGAGTCCAGAGAGTGCACTGGCACCACCGGGGATGCAGTGCAGTGAGTCCAGAGAGTGCAGTGGCACCACTGGGGATGCACTGCAGAGAGTCCAGAGAGTGCACTGGCACCACTGGGGATGCAGTGCGGTGAGTCCAGAGAGTGCACTGGCACCTCTGGGGATGCAGTGCAGTGAGTCCAGAGAGTACCCTGGAACCAGTGGGGATGCAGTGTAGTGAGTCCAGAGAGTGCACTGGCACCAGTGGGGATGCAGTGCAGTGAGTCCAGAGAGTGCACTGGCACCCCTGGGTATGTAGTGCAGTGAGTCCAGAGAGTACCCTGGCACCTGTGGGGATGCAGTGCCGTGAGTCCAGAGAGTTCACTGGCACCACTGGGGATGCAGTGCCGTGAGTCCAGAGAGTGCACTGGAACCACCGGGGATGCAGTGCAGTGAGTCCAGAGAGTGCACTGGCACCACTGGGGATGCACTGCAGAGAGTCCAGAGAGTGCACTGGCACCACTGGGGATGCAGTGCGGTGAGTCCAGAGAGTGCACTGGCACCTCTGAGGATGCAGTGAAGTGAGTCCAGAGAGTACCCTGGCACCAGTGGGGATGCAGTGCAGTGACTCCAGAGAGTGCACTGGCACAACTGGGGATGCAGTGCAGTGAGTCCAGAGAGTGCACTGGCACCACTGGGGATGCACTGCAGTGAGTCCAGAGAGTACCCTGGCACCAGTGGGGATGCAGTGCAGTGAGTCCAGAGAGTTCACTGGCACCACTGGGGATGCAGTGCCGTGAGTCCAGAGAGTGCCCTAGCACCACTGGGGATGAAGTGCCGTGAGTCCACAGTGTGCACTGGCACCACTGGGGATGCAGTGCAGTGAGTCCAGAGAGTGCACTGGCACCACTGGGGATGCAGTGCAGTGAGTCCAGAGAGTGCACTGGCACCACTGGGGATGCAGTGCAGTGAGTCCAGAGAGTGCACTGGCACCCCTGGGGATGCACTGCAGTTACTCTAGAGATTGCACTGGCACCACTGGGGATGCAGTGCAGTGATCCAGAGAGTGCACTGGCACCACTGGGGATGCAGTGGAGTGAGTCCAGAGAGTGCACTGGCACCACTGGGGATGGTCATTAGTGAGTCCAGAGAGTGCACTGGCACCACTGGGGATGCAGTGCAGTGAGTCCAGAGAGTGCACTGGCACCCCTGGGGATGCAGTGCAGTGACTCCATAGAGTGCACTGGCACCAATGGGGATGCAGTGTAGTGATCCAGAGAGTGCACTGGCACCACTGGGGATGCACCCCGGTGAGTCCAGAGAGTGCACTGGCACCACTGGGTATGCACTGCAGTGAGTCCAGAGAGTGCACTGGCACCACTGGGGATGCAGTGCAGTGAGTCCAGAGAGTGCACTGACACCACTGGGGATGCAGTGCAGTGAGTCCAGAGAGTGCACTGGCACCACTGGGGATGCAGTGCAGTGATTCCATAGAGTACCCTGGCACCACTGGGGATGCAGTGCAGTGAGCCCAGAGAGTGCACTGGCACCACTGGGGATGCAGTGCCGTGAGTCCAGAGAGTGCACTAGCACCACTGGGGATGCAGTGCCGGGAGTCCAGAGTGTGCACTGGCACCACTGGGGATGCAGTGCAGTGAGTCCAGAGAGTGCACTGGCACCACTGGGGATGCAGTGCACTGAGCCCAGAGAGTGCACTGGCACCACTGGGGATGCATTGCAGTGAGTCCAGAGAGTTCACTTGCACCACTGGGGATGCAGTGCTGTGAGTGCAGAGAGTGCACTGGCACCACCGGGAATTCAGTGCAGTGAGTCCAATGAGTGCACTGGCAGCACTGGGGATGCAGTGCAGTGAGTCCAGAGAGTGCACTGGCACCACTGGGGATGCAGTGCCGTGAGTCCAGAGAGTGCACTGGCACCACTGGGGATGCAGTGCAGTGAGTCCAGAGAGTGCACTGGCACCACTGGAAATGCAGTGCAGTGAGTTCAGAGAGTACACTGGCACCACTGGGGATGCAGTGCAGTGAGTCCAGAGAGTGCACTGGCACCACTGGGGATGCAGTGCAGTGAGTCCAGAGAGTGCACTGGCACCACTGGGGATGCAGTGCCGTGAGTCCAGAGAGTGCACTGGCACCACCGGGGACGCAGTGCAGTGAGTCCAGAGAGTGCACTGGCACCACTGGGGATACACTGCAGAGAGTCCAGAGAGTGCACTGGCACCACTGGGGATGCAGTGCGGTGAGTCCAGAGAGTGCAGTGGCACCACTGGGGATGCAGTGCAGTGAGTCCAGAGAGTGCCTGGCACCACTGGGGATGCAGTGCAGTGAGTCCAGAGAGTACCCTGGCACCAGTGGGGATGCAGTGCAGTGAGTCCAGAGAGTGCACTGGCACCACTGGGGATGCAGTGCAGTGAGTCCAGAGAGTACCCTGGCACCAGTGGGGATGCAGTGCAGTGAGTCCAGAGAGTTCACTGGCACCACTGGGGATGCACCCCGGTGAGTCCAGAGAGTGCACTGGCACCACTGGGGATGCAGTGCCGTGAGTCCACAGTGTGCACTGGCACCACTGGGGATGCAGTGCAGTGAGTCCAGAGAGTGCACTGGCACCACTGGGGATGCAGTGCAGTGAGTCCAGAGAGTGCACTGGCACCACTGGGGATGCAGTGCAGTGAGTCCAGAGAGTGCACTGGCACCCCTGGGGATGCACTGCAGTTACTCTAGAGATTGCACTGGCACCACTGGGGATGCAGTGCAGTGATCCAGAGAGTGCACTGGCACCACTGGGGATGCAGTGCAGCGAGTCCAGAGAGTGCACTGGCACCACTGGGGATGGTCATTAGTGAGTCCAGAGAGTGCACTGGCACCACTGGGGATGCAGTGCAGTGAGTCCAGAGAGTGCACTGGCACCCCTGGGGATGCAGTGTAGTGATCCAGAGAGTGCACTGGCACCACTGGGGATGCACCCCGGTGAGTCCAGAGAGTGCACTGGCACCACTGGGTATGCACTGCAGTGAGTCCAGAGAGTGCACTGGCACCACTGGGGATGCAGTGCAGTGAGTCCAGAGAGTGCACTGACACCACTGGGGATGCAGTGCAGTGAGTCCAGAGAGTGCACTGGCACCACTGGGGATGCAGTGCAGTGATTCCATAGAGTACATTGGCACCACTGGGGATGCAGTGCAGTGAGCCCAGAGAGTGCACTGGCACCACTGGGGATGCAGTGCCGTGAGTCCAGAGAGTGCACTAGCACCACTGGGGATGCAGTGCCGGGAGTCCAGAGTGTGCACTGGCACCACTGGGGATGCAGTGCAGTGAGTCCAGAGAGTGCACTGGCACCACTGGGGATGCAGTGCACTGAGCCCAGAGAGTGCACTGGCACCACTGGGGATGCATTGCAGTGAGTCCAGAGAGTTCACTTGCACCACTGGGGATGCAGTGCTGTGAGTGCAGAGAGTGCACTGGCACCACCGGGAATTCAGTGCAGTGAGTCCAAAGAGTGCACTGGCACCACTGGGGATGCACTGCAGTGAGTCCAGAGAGTGCAGTGGCACCACTGGGGATGCAGTGCAGTGAGTCCAGAGAGTGCCCTGGCACCACTGGGGATGCAGTACTGTGAGTTCAGAGAATACACTGGCACCACTGGGGATGCAGTGCAGTGAGTCCAGAGAGTGCACTGGCACCACTGGGGATGCAGTGCCGTGAGTCCAGAGAGTGCACTGGCACCACCGGGGATGCAGTGCAGTGAGTCCAGAGAGTGCACTGGCACCACTGGGGATGCACTGCAGAGAGTCCAGAGAGTGCACTGGCACCACTGGGGATGTAGTGCGGTGAGTCCAGAGAGTGCACTGGCACCACTGGGCATGCAGTGCAGTGAGTCCAGAGAGTACCCTGGCACCAGTGGGGATGCAGTGCAGTGAGTCCAGAGAGTGCACTGGCAGCAGTGGGGATGCAGTGCAGTGAGTCCAGAGAGTGCCCTGGCACCACTGGGAATGCAGTGCAGTGAGTTCAGAGAATACACTGGCACCACTGGGGATGCAGTGCAGTGAGTCCAGAGAGTGCACTGGCACCACTGGGGATGCAGTGCCGTGAGTCCAGAGAGTGCACTGGCACCACTGGGGATGCACCCCGGTGAGTCCAGAGAGTGCACTGGCACCACTGGGGATGCAGTGCCGTGAGTCCAGAGAGTGCACTGGCACCACTGGGGATGCAGTGCAGTGAGTCCAGAGAGTGCACTGGCACCACTGGGGATGCAGTGCAGTGAGTCCAGAGAGTGCACTGGCACCACTGGGGATGCAGTGCAGTGACTCCAGAGAGTGCACTGTCACCACTGGAGATGCAGTGCAGTGAGACCAGAGAGTGCACTGGCACCACGGGGGATGCAGTGTAGTGAGTCCACAGAGTGCACTGGCACCACTGGGGATGCACTGCAGTGAGTCCAGAGAGTGCACTGGCACCACTGGGGAAGCAGAGCAGTGAGTCCAGAGAGTGCACTGGCACCACTGGGGATGCAGTGCCGTGAGTCCAGAGAGTGCACTGGCACCACTGGGGATGCAGTGCAGTGAGTCCAGAGAGTGCCCTGGCACCACTGGGGATGCAGTGCAGTGAGTTCAGAGAATACACTCGCACCACTGGGGATGCAGTGCAGTGAGTCCAGAGAGTGCACTGGCAGCACTGGGGATGCAGTGCCGTGAGTCCAGAGAGTGCACTGGCACCACTGGGGATGCAGTGCCGTGAGTCCAGAGAGTGCACTGGCACCACTGGGGATGCAGTGCAGTGAGTCCAGAGAGTGCACTTGCACCACTGGGGATGCAGTGCACTGAGCCCAGAGAGTGCACTGGCACCACTGGGGATGCATTGCAGTGAGTCCAGAGAGTTCACTTGCACCACTGGGGATGCAGTGCTGTGAGTGCAGAGAGTGCACTGGCACCACCGGGAATTCAGTGCAGTGAGTCCAAAGAGTGCACTGGCACCACTGGGGATGCACTGCAGTGAGTCCAGAGAGTGCAGTGGCACCACTGGGGATGCAGTGCAGTGAGTCCAGAGAGTGCCCTGGCACCACTGGGGATGCAGTACTGTGAGTTCAGAGAATACACTGGCACCACTGGTGATGCAGAGCAGTGAGTCCAGAGAGTGCACTGGCACCACTGGGGATGCAGTGCCGTGAGTCCAGAGAGTGCACTGGCACCACTGGGGATGTAGTGCGGTGAGTCCAGAGAGTGCACTGGCACCACTGGGCATGCAGTGCAGTGAGTCCAGAGAGTACCCTGGCACCAGTGGGGATGCAGTGCAGTGAGTCCAGAGAGTGCACTGGCAGCAGTGGGGATGCAGTGCAGTGAGTCCAGAGAGTGCCCTGGCACCACTGGGAATGCAGTGCAGTGAGTTCAGAGAATACACTGGCACCACTGGGGATGCAGTGCAGTGAGTCCAGAGAGTGCACTGGCACCACTGGGGATGCAGTGCCGTGAGTCCAGAGAGTGCACTGGCACCACTGGGGATGCACCCCGGTGAGTCCAGAGAGTGCACTGGCACCACTGGGGATGCAGTGCCGTGAGTCCAGAGAGTGCACTGGCACCACTGGGGATGCAGTGCAGTGAGTCCAGAGAGTGCACTGGCACCACTGGGGATGCAGTGCAGTGAGTCCAGAGAGTGCACTGGCACCACTGGGGATGCAGTGCAGTGACTCCAGAGAGTGCACTGTCACCACTGGAGATGCAGTGCAGTGAGACCAGAGAGTGCACTGGCACCACGGGGGATGCAGTGTAGTGAGTCCACAGAGTGCACTGGCACCACTGGGGATGCACTGCAGTGAGTCCAGAGAGTGCACTGGCACCACTGGGGAAGCAGAGCAGTGAGTCCAGAGAGTGCACTGGCACCACTGGGGATGCAGTGCCGTGAGTCCAGAGAGTGCACTGGCACCACTGGGGATGCAGTGCAGTGAGTCCAGAGAGTGCACTGGCACCACTGGGGATGCACCCCGGTGAGTCCAGAGAGTGCACTGGCACCACTGGGGATGCAGTGCAGTGAGTCCAGAGAGTGCACTGGCAGCACTGGGGATGCAGTGCCGTGAGTCCAGAGAGTGCACTGGCACCACTGGGGATGCAGTGCCGTGAGTCCAGAGAGTGCACTGGCACCACTGGGGATGCAGTGCAGTGAGTCCAGAGAGTGCACTTGCACCACTGGGGATGCATTGCAGTGAGTCCAGAGAGTTCACTTGCACCACTGGGGATGCAGTGCTGTGAGTGCAGAGAGTGCACTGGCACCACCGGGAATTCAGTGCAGTGAGTCCAAAGAGTGCACTGGCACCACTGGGGATGCACTGCAGTGAGTCCAGAGAGTGCAGTGGCACCACTGGGGATGCACTGCAGTGAGTCCAGAGAGTGCCCTGGCACCACTGGGGATGCAGTACTGTGAGTTCAGAGAATACACTGGCACCACTGGTGATGCAGAGCAGTGAGTCCAGAGAGTGCACTGGCACCACTGGGGATGCAGTGCCGTGAGTCCAGAGAGTGCACTGGCACCACTGGGGATGCAGTGCAGTGAGTCCAGAGAGTGCACTGGCACCACTGGGGATGTAGTGCGGTGAGTCCAGAGAGTGCACTGGCACCACTGGGCATGCAGTGCAGTGAGTCCAGAGAGTGCACTGGCACCACTGGGGATGCAGTGCAGTGAGTCCAGAGAGTGCACTGGCACTACGAGTGATGCACTACAGTGAGTCCAGAGAGTGCACTGGCACCACTGGGAATGCAGTGCCGTGAGTCCAGAGAGTGCCCTAGCACCACTGGGGATGAAGTGCCGTGAGTCCACAGTGTGCACTGGCACCACTGGGGATGCAGTGCAGTGAGTCCAGAGAGTGCACTGGCACCACTGGGGATGCAGTGCAGTGAGTCCAGAGAGTGCACTGGCACCACTGGGGATGCAGTGCAGTGAGTCCAGAGAGTGCACTGGCAACCCTGGGGATGCACTGCAGTTACTCTAGAGATTGCACTGGCACCACTGGGGATGCAGTGCAGTGATCCAGAGAGTGCACTGGCACCACTGGGGATGCAGTGCAGTGAGTCCAGAGAGTGCACTGGCACCCCTGGGGATGCAGTGCAGTGACTCCATAGAGTGCACTGGCACCAATGGGGATGCAGTGTAGTGATCCAGAGAGTGCACTGGCACCACTGGGGATGCACCCCGGTGAGTCCAGAGAGTGCACTGGCACCACTGGGTATGCACTGCAGTGAGCCCAGAGAGTGCACTGGCACCACTGGGGATGCAGTGCACTGAGCCCAGAGAGTGCACTAGCACCACTGGGGATGCAGTGCCGGGAGTCCAGAGTGTGCACTGGTACCACTGGGGATGCAGTGCAGTGAGTCCAGAGAGTGCACTGGCACCACTGGGGATGCAGTGCACTGAGCCCAGAGAGTGCACTGGCACCACTGGGGATGCATTGCAGTGAGTCCAGAGAGTTCACTTGCACCACTGGGGATGCAGTGCTGTGAGTGCAGAGAGTGCACTGGCACCACCGGGAATTCAGTGCAGTGAGTCCAAAGAGTGCACTGGCAGCACTGGGGATGCAGTGCAGTGAGTCCAGAGAGTGCACTGGCACCACTGGGGATGCAGTGCCGTGAGTCCAGAGAGTGCACTGGCACCACTGGGGATGCAGTGCAGTGAGTCCAGAGAGTGCACTGGCACCACTGGGGATGGTCATTAGTGAGTCCAGAGAGTGCACTGGCACCACTGGGGATGCAGTGCAGTGAGTCCAGAGAGTGCACTGGCACCCCTGGGGATGCAGTGCAGTGACTCCATAGAGTGCACTGGCACCAATGGGGATGCAGTGTAGTGATCCAGAGAGTGCACTGGCACCACTGGGGATGCACCCCGGTGAGTCCAGAGAGTGCACTGGCACCACTGGGTATGCACTGCAGTGAGCCCAGAGAGTGCACTGGCACCACTGGGGATGCAGTGCACTGAGCCCAGAGAGTGCACTAGCACCACTGGGGATGCAGTGCCGGGAGTCCAGAGTGTGCACTGGTACCACTGGGGATGCAGTGCAGTGAGTCCAGAGAGTGCACTGGCACCACTGGGGATGCAGTGCACTGAGCCCAGAGAGTGCACTGGCACCACTGGGGATGCATTGCAGTGAGTCCAGAGAGTTCACTTGCACCACTGGGGATGCAGTGCTGTGAGTGCAGAGAGTGCACTGGCACCACCGGGAATTCAGTGCAGTGAGTCCAAAGAGTGCACTGGCAGCACTGGGGATGCAGTGCAGTGAGTCCAGAGAGTGCACTGGCACCACTGGGGATGCAGTGCCGTGAGTCCAGAGAGTGCACTGGCACCACTGGGGATGCAGTGCAGTGAGTCCAGAGAGTGCACTGGCACCACTGGGGATGCAGTGCAGTGAGTTCAGAGAGTACACTGGCACCACTGGGGATGCAGTGCAGTGAGTCCAGAGAGTGCACTGGCACCACTGGGGATGCAGTGCAGTGAGTCCAGAGAGTGCACTGGCACCACTGGGGATGCAGTGCCGTGAGTCCAGAGAGTGCACTGGCACCACCGGGGACGCAGTGCAGTGAGTCCAGAGAGTGCACTGGCACCACTGGGGATACACTGCAGAGAGTCCAGAGAGTGCACTGGCACCACTGGGGATGCAGTGCAGTGAGTCCAGAGAGTACCCTGGCACCAGTGGGGATGCAGTGCAGTGAGTCCAGAGAGTTCACTGGCACCACTGGGGATGCACCCCGGTGAGTCCAGAGAGTGCACTGGCACCACCGGGAATTCAGTGCAGTGAGTCCAAAGAGTGCACTGGCAGCACTGGGGATGCAGTGCAGTGAGTCCAGAGAGTGCACTGGCACCACTGGGGATGCAGTGCCGTGAGTCCAGAGAGTGCACTGGCACCACTGGGGATGCAGTGCAGTGAGTCCAGAGAGTGCACTGGCAGCACTCGGGATGCAGTGCAGTGAGTCCAGAGAGTGCACTGGCACCACTGGGGATGCAGTGCAGTGAGTCCAGAGAGTGCACTGGCACCACGAGTGATGCACTACAGTGAGTCCAGAGAGTGCACTGGCACCACTGGGGATGCAGTGCAGTGAGTCCAGAGAGTGCACTGTCACCACTGGGGATGCAGTGTAGTGAGTTCAGAGAGTGCACTGGCACCACTGGGGATGCAGTGCAGTGAGTCCAGAGAGTGCACTGTCACCACTGGGGATGCAGTGCAGTGAGTGCAGAGAGTGCACTGGCACCACTGGGGATGCAGTGCTCTGAGTCCAGAGAGTGCACTGGCACCACCGGGAATTCAGTGCAGTGAGTCCAAAGAGTGCACTGGCAGCACTGGAGATGCAGTGCAGTGAGTCCAGAGAGTGCACTGGCACCACTGGGGATGCAGCGCAGTGAGTCCAGAGAGTGCACTGGAACCACTGGGGATGCAGAGCAGTGAGTCCAGAGAGTGCCCTGGCACCACTGGGGATGCAGTGCCGTGAGTCCAGAGAGTGCACTGGCACCACCGGGGATGCAGTGCAGTGAGTCCAGAGAGTGCAGTGGCACCACTGGGGATGCACTGCAGAGAGTCCAGAGAGTGCACTGGCACCACTGGGGATGCAGTGCGGTGAGTCCAGAGAGTGCACTGGCACCTCTGGGGATGCAGTGCAGTGAGTCCAGAGAGTACCCTGGAACCAGTGGGGATGCAGTGTAGTGAGTCCAGAGAGTGCACTGGCACCAGTGGGGATGCAGTGCAGTGAGTCCAGAGAGTGCACTGGCACCCCTGGGTATGTAGTGCAGTGAGTCCAGAGAGTACCCTGGCACCTGTGGGGATGCAGTGCCGTGAGTCCAGAGAGTTCACTGGCACCACTGGGGATGCAGTGCCGTGAGTCCAGAGAGTGCACTGGAACCACCGGGGATGCAGTGCAGTGAGTCCAGAGAGTGCACTGGCACCACTGGGGATGCACTGCAGAGAGTCCAGAGAGTGCACTGGCACCACTGGGGATGCAGTGCGGTGAGTCCAGAGAGTGCACTGGCACCTCTGAGGATGCAGTGAAGTGAGTCCAGAGAGTACCCTGGCACCAGTGGGGATGCAGTGCAGTGACTCCAGAGAGTGCACTGGCACAACTGGGGATGCAGTGCAGTGAGTCCAGAGAGTGCACTGGCACCACTGGGGATGCACTGCAGTGAGTCCAGAGAGTACCCTGGCACCACTGGGGATGCAGTGCAGTGAGTCCAGAGAGTTCACTGGCACCACTGGGGATGCAGTGCCGTGAGTCCAGAGAGTGCCCTAGCACCACTGGGGATGAAGTGCCGTGAGTCCACAGTGTGCACTGGCACCACTGGGGATGCAGTGCAGTGAGTCCAGAGAGTGCACTGGCACCACTGGGGATGCAGTGCAGTGAGTCCAGAGAGTGCACTGGCACCACTGGGGATGCAGTGCAGTGAGTCCAGAGAGTGCACTGGCACCCCTGGGGATGCACTGCAGTTACTCTAGAGATTGCACTGGCACCACTGGGGATGCAGTGCAGTGATCCAGAGAGTGCACTGGCACCACTGGGGATGCAGTGCAGTGAGTCCAGAGAGTGCACTGGCACCACTGGGGATGGTCATTAGTGAGTCCAGAGAGTGCACTGGCACCACTGGGGATGCAGTGCAGTGAGTCCAGAGAGTGCACTGGCACCCCTGGGGATGCAGTGCAGTGACTCCATAGAGTGCACTGGCACCAATGGGGATGCAGTGTAGTGATCCAGAGAGTGCACTGGCACCACTGGGGATGCACCCCGGTGAGTCCAGAGAGTGCACTGGCACCACTGGGTATGCACTGCAGTGAGTCCAGAGAGTGCACTGGCACCACTGGGGATGCAGTGCAGTGAGTCCAGAGAGTGCACTGACACCACTGGGGATGCAGTGCAGTGAGTCCAGAGAGTGCACTGGCACCACTGGGGATGCAGTGCAGTGATTCCATAGAGTACCCTGGCACCACTGGGGATGCAGTGCAGTGAGCCCAGAGAGTGCACTGGCACCACTGGGGATGCAGTGCCGTGAGTCCAGAGAGTGCACTAGCACCACTGGGGATGCAGTGCCGGGAGTCCAGAGTGTGCACTGGCACCACTGGGGATGCAGTGCAGTGAGTCCAGAGAGTGCACTGGCACCACTGGGGATGCAGTGCACTGAGCCCAGAGAGTGCACTGGCACCACTGGGGATGCATTGCAGTGAGTCCAGAGAGTTCACTTGCACCACTGGGGATGCAGTGCTGTGAGTGCAGAGAGTGCACTGGCACCACCGGGAATTCAGTGCAGTGAGTCCAATGAGTGCACTGGCAGCACTGGGGATGCAGTGCAGTGAGTCCAGAGAGTGCACTGGCACCACTGGGGATGCAGTGCCGTGAGTCCAGAGAGTGCACTGGCACCACTGGGGATGCAGTGCAGTGAGTCCAGAGAGTGCACTGGCACCACTGGGGATGCAGTGCAGTGAGTTCAGAGAGTACACTGGCACCACTGGGGATGCAGTGCAGTGAGTCCAGAGAGTGCACTGGCACCACTGGGGATGCAGTGCAGTGAGTCCAGAGAGTGCACTGGCACCACTGGGGATGTAGTGCCGTGAGTCCAGAGAGTGCACTGGCACCACCGGGGACGCAGTGCAGTGAGTCCAGAGAGTGCACTGGCACCACTGGGGATACACTGCAGAGAGTCCAGAGAGTGCACTGGCACCACTGGGGATGCAGTGCGGTGAGTCCAGAGAGTGCAGTGGCACCACTGGGGATGCAGTGCAGTGAGTCCAGAGAGTGCCTGGCACCACTGGGGATGCAGTGCAGTGAGTCCAGAGAGTACCCTGGCACCAGTGGGGATGCAGTGCAGTGAGTCCAGAGAGTGCACTGGCACCACTGGGGATGCAGTGCAGTGAGTCCAGAGAGTACCCTGGCACCAGTGGGGATGCAGTGCAGTGAGTCCAGAGAGTTCACTGGCACCACTGGGGATGCACCCCGGTGAGTCCAGAGAGTGCACTGGCACCACTGGGGATGCAGTGCCGTGAGTCCACAGTGTGCACTGGCACCACTGGGGATGCAGTGCAGTGAGTCCAGAGAGTGCACTGGCACCACTGGGGATGCAGTGCAGTGAGTCCAGAGAGTGCACTGGCACCACTGGGGATGCAGTGCAGTGAGTCCAGAGAGTGCACTGGCACCCCTGGGGATGCACTGCAGTTACTCTAGAGATTGCACTGGCACCACTGGGGATGCAGTGCAGTGATCCAGAGAGTGCACTGGCACCACTGGGGATGCAGTGCAGTGAGTCCAGAGAGTGCACTGGCACCACTGGGGATGGTCATTAGTGAGTCCAGAGAGTGCACTGGCACCACTGGGGATGCAGTGCAGTGAGTCCAGAGAGTGCACTGGCACCCCTGGGGATGCAGTGCAGTGACTCCATAGAGTGCACTGGCACCAATGGGGATGCAGTGTAGTGATCCAGAGAGTGCACTGGCACCACTGGGGATGCACCCCGGTGAGTCCAGAGAGTGCACTGGCACCACTGGGTATGCACTGCAGTGAGTCCAGAGAGTGCACTGGCACCACTGGGGATGCAGTGCAGTGAGTCCAGAGAGTGCACTGACACCACTGGGGATGCAGTGCAGTGAGTCCAGAGAGTGCACTGGCACCACTGGGGATGCAGTGCAGTGATTCCATAGAGTACCCTGGCACCACTGGGGATGCAGTGCAGTGAGCCCAGAGAGTGCACTGGCACCACTGGGGATGCAGTGCCGTGAGTCCAGAGAGTGCACTAGCACCACTGGGGATGCAGTGCCGGGAGTCCAGAGTGTGCACTGGCACCACTGGGGATGCAGTGCAGTGAGTCCAGAGAGTGCACTGGCACCACTGGGGATGCAGTGCACTGAGCCCAGAGAGTGCACTGGCACCACTGGGGATGCATTGCAGTGAGTCCAGAGAGTTCACTTGCACCACTGGGGATGCAGTGCTGTGAGTGCAGAGAGTGCACTGGCACCACCGGGAATTCAGTGCAGTGAGTCCAAAGAGTGCACTGGCACCACTGGGGATGCACTGCAGTGAGTCCAGAGAGTGCAGTGGCACCACTGGGGATGCAGTGCAGTGAGTCCAGAGAGTGCCCTGGCACCACTGGGGATGCAGTACTGTGAGTTCAGAGAATACACTGGCACCACTGGGGATGCAGTGCAGTGAGTCCAGAGAGTGCACTGGCACCACTGGGGATGCAGTGCCGTGAGTCCAGAGAGTGCACTGGCACCACCGGGGATGCAGTGCAGTGAGTCCAGAGAGTGCACTGGCACCACTGGGGATGCACTGCAGAGAGTCCAGAGAGTGCACTGGCACCACTGGGGATGTAGTGCGGTGAGTCCAGAGAGTGCACTGGCACCACTGGGCATGCAGTGCAGTGAGTCCAGAGAGTACCCTGGCACCAGTGGGGATGCAGTGCAGTGAGTCCAGAGAGTGCACTGGCACAACTGGGGATGCAGTGCAGTGAGTCCAGAGAGTGCCCTGGCACCACTGGGAATGCAGTGCAGTGAGTTCAGAGAATACACTGGCACCACTGGGGATGCAGTGCAGTGAGTCCAGAGAGTGCACTGGCACCACTGGGGATGCAGTGCCGTGAGTCCAGAGAGTGCACTGGCACCACTGGGGATGCACCCCGGTGAGTCCAGAGAGTGCACTGGCACCACTGGGGATGCAGTGCCGTGAGTCCAGAGAGTGCACTGGCACCACTGGGGATGCAGTGCAGTGACTCCAGAGAGTGCACTGTCACCACTGGAGATGCAGTGCAGTGAGACCAGAGAGTGCACTGGCACCACGGTGGATGCAGTGTAGTGAGTCCACAGAGTGCACTGGCACCACTGGGGATGCACTGCAGTGAGTCCAGAGAGTGCACTGGCACCACTGGGGAAGCAGAGCAGTGAGTCCAGAGAGTGCACTGGCACCACTGGGGATGCAGTGCCGTGAGTCCAGAGAGTGCACTGGCACCACTGGGGATGCAGTGCAGTGAGTCCAGAGAGTGCCCTGGCACCACTGGGGATGCAGTGCAGTGAGTTCAGAGAATACACTCGCACCACTGGGGATGCAGTGCAGTGAGTCCAGAGAGTGCACTGGCAGCACTGGGGATGCAGTGCCGTGAGTCCAGAGAGTGCACTGGCACCACTGGGGATGCAGTGCCGTGAGTCCAGAGAGTGCACTGGCACCACTGGGGATGCAGTGCAGTGAGTCCAGAGAGTGCACTTGCACCACTGGGGATGCAGTGCACTGAGCCCAGAGAGTGCACTGGCACCACTGGGGATGCATTGCAGTGAGTCCAGAGAGTTCACTTGCACCACTGGGGATGCAGTGCTGTGAGTGCAGAGAGTGCACTGGCACCACCGGGAATTCAGTGCAGTGAGTCCCAAGAGTGCACTGGCACCACTGGGGATGCACTGCAGTGAGTCCAGAGAGTGCAGTGGCACCACTGGGGATGCAGTGCAGTGAGTCCAGAGAGTGCCCTGGCACCACTGGGGATGCAGTACTGTGAGTTCAGAGAATACACTGGCACCACTGGTGATGCAGAGCAGTGAGTCCAGAGAGTGCACTGGCACCACTGGGGATGCAGTGCCGTGAGTCCAGAGAGTGCACTGGCACCACTGGGGATGTAGTGTGGTGAGTCCAGAGAGTGCACTGGCACCACTGGGCATGCAGTGCAGTGAGTCCAGAGAGTACCCTGGCACCAGTGGGGATGCAGTGCAGTGAGTCCAGAGAGTGCACTGGCAGCAGTGGGGATGCAGTGCAGTGAGTCCAGAGAGTGCCCTGGCACCACTGGGAATGCAGTGCAGTGAGTTCAGAGAATACACTGGCACCACTGGGGATGCAGTGCAGTGAGTCCAGAGAGTGCACTGGCACCACTGGGGATGCAGTGCCGTGAGTCCAGAGAGTGCACTGGCACCACTGGGGATGCACCCCGGTGAGTCCAGAGAGTGCACTGGCACCACTGGGGATGCAGTGCCGTGAGTCCAGAGAGTGCACTGGCACCACTGGGGATGCAGTGCAGTGAGTCCAGAGAGTGCACTGGCACCACTGGGGATGCAGTGCAGTGAGTCCAGAGAGTGCACTGGCACCACTGGGGATGCAGTGCAGTGACTCCAGAGAGTGCACTGTCACCACTGGAGATGCAGTGCAGTGAGACCAGAGAGTGCACTGGCACCACGGGGGATGCAGTGTAGTGAGTCCACAGAGTGCACTGGCACCACTGGGGATGCACTGCAGTGAGTCCAGAGAGTGCACTGGCACCACTGGGGAAGCAGAGCAGTGAGTCCAGAGAGTGCACTGGCACCACTGGGGATGCAGTGCCGTGAGTCCAGAGAGTGCACTGGCACCACTGGGGATGCAGTGCAGTGAGTCCAGAGAGTGCACTGGCACCACTGGGGATGCCCCCCGGTGAGTCCAGAGAGTGCACTGGCACCACTGGGGATGCAGTGCAGTGAGTCCAGAGAGTGCACTGGCAGCACTGGGGATGCAGTGCCGTGAGTCCAGAGAGTGCACTGGCACCACTGGGGATGCAGTGCCGTGAGTCCAGAGAGTGCACTGGCACCACTGGGGATGCAGTGCAGTGAGTCCAGAGAGTGAACTTGCACCACTGGGGATGCAGTGCACTGAGCCCAGAGAGTGCACTGGCACCACTGGGGATGCATTGCAGTGAGTCCAGAGAGTTCACTTGCACCACTGGGGATGCAGTGCTGTGAGTGCAGAGAGTGCACTGGCACCACCGGGAATTCAGTGCAGTGAGTCCAAAGAGTGCACTGGCACCACTGGGGATGCAGTGCAGTGAGTCCAGAGAGTGCAGTGGCACCACTGGGGATGCACTGCAGTGAGTCCAGAGAGTGCCCTGGCACCACTGGGGATGCAGTACTGTGAGTTCAGAGAATACACTGGCACCACTGGTGATGCAGAGCAGTGAGTCCAGAGAGTGCACTGGCACCACTGGGGATGCAGTGCCGTGAGTCCAGAGAGTGCACTGGCACCACTGGGGATGCAGTGCAGTGAGTCCAGAGAGTGCACTGGCACCACTGGGGATGTAGTGCGGTGAGTCCAGAGAGTGCACTGGCACCACTGGGCATGCAGTGCAGTGAGTCCAGAGAGTGCACTGGCACCACTGGGGATGCAGTGCAGTGAGTCCAGAGAGTGCACTGGCACTACGAGTGATGCACTACAGTGAGTCCAGAGAGTGCACTGGCACCACTGGGAATGCAGTGCAGTGAGTTCAGAGAATACACTGGCACCACTGGGGATGCAGTGCAGTGAGTCCAGAGAGTGCACTGGCACCACTGGGGATGCAGTGCCGTGAGTCCAGAGAGTGCACTGGCACCACTGGTGATGCACCCCGGTGAGTCCAGAGAGTGCACTGGCACCACTGGGGATGCAGTGCCGTGAGTCCAGAGAGTGCACTGGCACCACTGGGGATGCAGTGCAGTGAGTCCAGAGAGTGCACTGGCACCACTGGGGATGCAGTGCAGTGAGTCGAGAGAGTGCACTGGCACTACGAGTGATGCACTACAGTGAGTCCAGAGAGTGCACTGGCACCACTGGGGATGCAGTGCAGTGACTCCAGAGAGTGCACTGTCACCACTGGAGATGCAGTGCAGTGAGACCAGAGAGTGCACTGGCACCAATGGGGATGCAGTGTAGTGAGTCCACAGAGTGCACTGGCACCACTGGGGATGCACCCCGGTGAGTCCAGAGAGTGCACTGGCACCACTGGGGATGCAGTGCAGTGAGTCCAGAGAGTGCACTGGCAGCACTGGGGATGCAGTGCCGTGAGTCCAGAGAGTGCACTGGCACCACTGGGGATGCAGTGCAGTGAGTCCAGAGAGTGCACTGGCACCACTGGGGATGCAGTGCAGTGAGTCCAGAGAGTGCACTGGCACTACGAGTGATGCACTACAGTGAGTCCAGAGAGTGCAGTGGCACCACTGGGGATGCAGTGCAGTGACTCCAGAGAGTGCACTGTCACCACTGGAGATGCAGTGCAGTGAGTCCAGAGAGTGCACTGGCACCAGTGGGGATGCAGTGCAGTGAGTCCACAGAGTGCACTGGCACCACTGGGGATACAGTGCAGTGAGTCCAGAGAGTGCACTGGCACCTCTGGGGATGCAGTGCAGTGAGTCCAGAGAGTGCACTGGCACCACTGGGGATGCAGTGCCGTGAGTCCAGAGAGTGCACTGGCACCACTGGGGATGCAGTGCAGTGAGTCCAGAGAGTGCACTGGCACCACTGGGGATGCAGTGCAGTGAGTCCAGAGAGTGCACTGGCACCACTGGGGATGCAGTGTAGTGAGTCCAGAGAGTGCACTGGCACCACTGGGGATGCAGTGCCGTGAGTCCAGAGAGTGCACTGGCACCACTGGCGATGCAGTGCAGTGAGTCCAGAGAGTGCACTGGCACCACTGGGAATGCAGTGCAGTGAGTCCAGAGAGTGCACTGGCACCAATGGGGATGCACCCCGGTGAGTCCAGAGAGTGCACTGGCACCACTGGGGATGGAGTGCAGTGAGTCCAGAGAGTGCACTGGCACCTCTGGGGATGCAGTGCAGTGAGTCCATAGAGTGCACTGGCACCACTGGGGATCCAGTGCAGTGAGTCTAGAGAGTGCACTGGCACCACTGGGAATTCAGTGCAGTGGGTACAGAGAGTGCACTGGCACCACTGGGGATGCACTGCAGTGAGTCCAGAGAGTGCACTGGCACCACTGGGGATGCAGTGCAGTGAGTCCAGAGAGTGCACTGGCACCACTGGGGATGCAGTGCAGTGAGTCCAGAGAGTGCGCTGGCACCACTGGGGATGCAGTGCAGTGACTCCAGAGAGTGTACTGGCACCACTGGGGATGCAGTGCAGTGAGTCCAGAGAGTGCACTGGCACCACTGGGGATGCAGTGCAGTGAGTCCAGAGATTGCACTGGCACCACTAGGTATGCACTGCAGTGAGACCAGAGATTGCACTGGCACCACTGGGGATGCAGTGCAGTGAGTCCAGAGAGTGCACTGGCACCACTGTTGATGCACTGCATTGAGTCCAGAGAGTGCACTGGTACGATTGGGGATGCAGTGCAGTGAGTCCAGAGAGTGCACTGGCACCACTGGGGATGCAGTGCAGTGAGTCCAGAGAGTGCACTGACACCACTGGGGATGCATTGCAGTGAGTCCAGAGAGAGGACTGGCACCACTGGGGATGCAGTGCAGTGAGTCCAGGGAGTGCACTGGCACCACTGGGGATGCAGTGCAGTGAGTCCAGAGAGTGCACTGGCACCAATGGGGATGCAGTGCCGTGAGTCCAGAGAGTGCACTGGCACCACTGGGGATGCACTGCCGTGTGTCCAGAGAGTGCACTGGCACCACTGGGGATGCAGTGCATTGTGTCCAGAGAGTGCACTGGTACCACTGGGGATGCACATCAGTGAGTACAGAGAGTGCAGTGGCACCACTGGGGATGCAGTGCAGTGAGTCCAGAGAGTGGAGTGGCACCACTGGGGATGCAGTGCAGTGAGTCCAGGGAGTGCACTGGCACCACTAGGTATGCAATGCAGTGAGACCAGAGATTGCACTGGCACCACTGGGGATGCAGTGCAGTGAGTCCAGAGAGTGCACTGGCACCACTGGGGATGCAGTGCAGTGAGTCCAGAAGGTCCACTGGCACCACTGGGGATGCACTGCAGTGAGTCCAGAGAGTGCACTGGCACCACTGGGGAGGCAGTGCAGTGAGTCCAGAGAGTGCACTGGCACCACTGGGGATGCACCCCGGTGAGTCCAGAGAGTGCACTGGCACCACTGGGGATGTACTGCAGTGAGTCCAGAGAGTACACTGGCCCCACTGGGGATGCAGTGCAGTGAGTCCACAGAGGTCACTGGCACCACTGGGGATGTAGTGCAGTGAGTCCAGAGAGTGCACTGGCACCACTGGGGATGCAGTGCAGTGAGTCCAGAGAGTGCACTGGCACCACTGGGGATGCAGTGCAGTGAGTCCAGAGAGTGCACTGGCACCACTGGGGATGCACTGCAGTGAGTCCAGAGAGTGCACTGGCACCCCTGGGGATGCACTGCAGTGACTCCATAGAGTGCACTGGCACCACTGGGGATGCACTGCAGTGACTCCAGAGAGTGCACTGGCACCACTGGGGATGCAGTGCAGTGAGTCCAGAGAGTGCACTGGAACCACTGGGGATGGTCATTAGTGAGTCCAGAGAGTGCACTGGCACCAATGGGGATGCAGTGCAGTGAGTCCAGAGAGTGCAATGGCACCCCTGGGGATGCAGTGCAGTGACTCCATAGAGTGCACTGGCACCAATGGGGATGCAGTGCAGTGATCCATAGAGTGCACTGGCACCACTGGGGATGCACCCCGGTGAGTCCAGAGAGTGCACTGGCACCCCTGGGGATGCAGTGCAGTGAGTCCAGAGAGTGCACTGGCACCACTGGGGATGCTCATTAGTGAGTCCAGAGAGTACACTGGCACCACTGGGGATGCAGTGCAGTGAGTCCGGAGAGTGCACTGGCACCACTGGGGATGCAGTGCAGTGAGTCCAGAGAGTACCCTGGCACCAGTGGGGATGCAGTGCAGTGAGTCCAGAGAGTGCACTGGCACCACTGGGGATGCAGTGCCGTGAGTCCAGAGAGTGCACTAGCACCACTGGGGATGCAGTGCCGTGAGTCCAGAGTGTGCACTGGCACCACTGGGGATGCACTGCAGTGAGTCCAGAGAGTGCACTGGCACCACTGGGGATGCAGTGCAGTGAGTCCAGAGAGTGCACTGGCACCACTGGGGATGCAGTGCAGTGAGTCCAGAGAGTTCACTGGCACCACTGGGGATCCAGTGCTGTGAGTCCAGAGAGTGCACTGGCACCACTGGGGATGCAGTGCAGTGAGTCCAAAGAGTGCACTGGCAGCACTGGGGATGCAGTGCAGTGAGTCCAGAGAGTGCACTGGCACCACTGGGGATGCAGTGCAGTGAGTCCAGAGAGTGCCCTGGCACCACTGGGGATGCAGTGCAGTGAGTTCAGAGAATACACTCGCACCACTGGGGATGCAGTGCCGTAAGACCAGAGAGTGCACTGGCACCACTGGGGATGCAGTGCAGTGAGTCCAGAGAGTGCACTGGCACCACTGGGGATGTTGTGCCGTGAGTCCAGAGAGTGCACTGGCACCACCGGGGATGCACTGCAGTGAGTCCAGAGAGTGCACTGGCACCACTGGGGATGCACTGCAGAGAGTCCAGAGAGTGCACTGGCACCACTGGGGATGCAGTGCGGTGAGTCCAGAGAGTGCACTGGCACCACTGGGGATGCAGTGCAGTGAGTCCAGAGAGTGCACTGGCACCACTGGGGATGCAGTGCAGTGAGTCCAGAGAGTGCCCTGGCACCACGAGTGATGCACTACAGTGAGTCCAGAGAGTGCACTGGCACCACTGGGGATGCATTGCAGTGAGTCCAGAGAGTGCACTGGCACCACTGGGGATGCAGTGCCGTGAGTCCAGAGAGTGCACTGGCACCACTGGGGATGCAGTGCAGTGAGTCCAGAGAGTGCACTGGCACCCCTGGGGATGCAGTGCAGTGAGTCCAGAGAGTGCACTAGCACCACTGGGGATGCACTGCAGTGAGTCCAGAGAGTGCACTGGCACCACTGGGGATGCACTGCAGTGACTCCAAAGAGTGCACTGGCACCCCTGGGGATGCAGTGCAGTGAGTCCAGAGAGTGCACTGGCACCACTGGGGATGCAGTGCAGTGAGTCCAGAGAGTGCACTGGCACCACTGGGGATGCACCCCGGTGAGTCCAGAGAGTGCACTGGCACCACTGGGGATGCAGTGCAGTGAGTCCAGAGAGTGCACTGGCAGCACTGGGGATGCAGTGCCGTGAGTCCAGAGAGTGCACTGGCACCACTGGGGATGCAGTGCAGTGAGTCCAGAGAGTGCACTGGCACCACTGGGGATGCAGTGCAGTGAGTCCAGAGAGTGCACTGGCACCACTGGGGATGCAGTGCACTGAGCCCAGAGAGTGCACTGGCACCACTGGGGATGCATTGCAGTGAGTCCAGAGAGTTCACTTGCACCACTGGGGATGCAGTGCTGTGAGTGCAGAGAGTGCACTGGCACCACCGGGAATTCAGTGCAGTGAGTCCAAAGAGTGCACTGGCACCACTGGGGATGCACTGCAGTGAGTCCAGAGAGTGCAGTGGCACCACTGGGGATGCAGTGCAGTGAGTCCAGAGAGTGCACTGGCACCACTGGGGATGCAGTACTGTGAGTTCAGAGAATACACTGGCACCACTGGGGATGCAGTGCAGTGAGTCCAGAGAGTGCACTGGCACCACTGGGGATGCAGTGCCGTGAGTCCAGAGAGTGCACTGGCACCACCGGGGATGCAGTGCAGTGAGTCCAGAGAGTGCACTGGCACCACTGGGGATGCACTGCAGAGAGTCCAGAGAGTGCACTGGCACCACTGGGGATGTAGTGCGGTGAGTCCAGAGAGTGCACTGGCACCACTGGGCATGCAGTGCAGTGAGTCCAGAGAGTGCACTGGCACCACTGGGGATGCAGTGCAGTGAGTCCAGAGAGTGCACTGGCACTACGAGTGATGCACTACAGTGAGTCCAGAGAGTGCACTGGCACCACTGGGAATGCAGTGCAGTGAGTTCAGAGAATACACTGGCACCACTGGGGATGCAGTGCAGTGAGTCCAGAGAGTGCACTGGCACCACTGGGGATGCAGTGCCGTGAGTCCAGAGAGTGCACTGGCACCACTGGGGATGCACCCCGGTGAGTCCAGAGAGTGCACTGGCACCACTGGGGATGCAGTGCCGTGAGTCCAGAGAGTGCACTGGCACCACTGGGGATGCAGTGCAGTGAGTCCAGAGAGTGCACTGGCACCACTGGGGATGCAGTGCAGTGAGTCCAGAGAGTGCACTGGCACTACGAGTGATGCACTACAGTGAGTCCAGAGAGTGCACTGGCACCACTGGGGATGCAGTGCAGTGACTCCAGAGAGTGCACTGTCACCACTGGAGATGCAGTGCAGTGAGACCAGAGAGTGCACTGGCACCACGGGGGATGCAGTGTAGTGAGTCCACAGAGTGCACTGGCACCACTGGGGATGCGGTGCGGTGAGTCCAGAGAGTGCACTGGCACCACTGGGGAAGCAGAGCAGTGAGTCCAGAGAGTGCACTGGCACCACTGGGGATGCAGTGCCGTGAGTCCAGAGAGTGCACTGGCACCACTGGGGATGCAGTGCAGTGAGTCCAGAGAGTGCACTGGCACCACTGGGGATGCACCCCGGTGAGTCCAGAGAGTGCACTGGCACCACTGGGGATGCAGTGCAGTGAGTCCAGAGAGTGCACTGGCAGCACTGGGGATGCAGTGCCGTGAGTCCAGAGAGTGCACTGGCACCACTGGGGATGCAGTACAGTGAGTCCAGAGAGTGCACTGGCACCACTGGGGATGCAGTGCAGTGAGTCCAGAGAGTGCACTGGCACTACGAGTGATGCACTACAGTGAGTCCAGAGAGTGCAGTGGCACCACTGGGGATGCAGTGCAGTGACTCCAGAGAGTGCACTGTCACCACTGGAGATGCAGTGCAGTGAGTCCAGAGAGTGCACTGGCACCAGTGGGGATGCAGTGCAGTGAGTCCACAGAGTGCACTGGCACCACTGGGGATACAGTGCAGTGAGTCCAGAGAGTGCACTGGCACCACTGGGGATGCAGTGCAGTGAGTCCAGAGAGTGCACTGGCACCACTGGGGATGCAGTGCCGTGAGTCCAGAGAGTGCACTGGCACCACTGGGGATGCAGTGCCGTGAGTCCAGAGAGTGCACTGGCACCACCGGGGATGCACTGCAGAGAGTCCAGAGAGTGCACTGGCACCACTGGGGATGTAGTGCGGTGAGTCCAGAGAGTGCACTGGCACCACTGGGCATGCAGTGCAGTGAGTCCAGAGAGTGCACTGGCACCACTGGGGATGCAGTGCAGTGAGTCCAGAGAGTGCACTGGCACTACGAGTGATGCACTACAGTGAGTCCAGAGAGTGCACTGGCACCACTGGGAATGCAGTGCAGTGAGTTCAGAGAATACACTGGCACCACTGGGGATGCAGTGCAGTGAGTCCAGAGAGTGCACTGGCACCACTGGGGATGCAGTGCCGTGAGTCCAGAGAGTGCACTGGCACCACTGGGGATGCACCCCGGTGAGTCCAGAGAGTGCACTGGCACCACTGGGGATGCAGTGCAGTGAGTCCAGAGAGTGCACTGGCACTACGAGTGATGCACTACAGTGAGTCCAGAGAGTGCACTGGCACCACTGGGGATGCAGTGCCGTGACTCCAGAGAGTGCACTGTCACCACTGGAGATGCAGTGCAGTGAGACCAGAGAGTGCACTGGCACCACGGGTGATGCAGTGTAGTGAGTCCAGAGAGTGCACTGGCACCACTGGGGATGCACTGCAGTGAGTCCAGAGAGTGCACTGGCACCACTGGGGAAGCAGAGCAGTGAGTCCAGAGAGTGCACTGGCACCACTGGGGATGCAGTGCCGTGAGTCCAGAGAGTGCACTGGCACCACTGGGGATGCAGTGCAGTGAGTCCAGAGAGTGCACTGGCACCACTGGGGATGCACCCCGGTGAGTCCAGAGAGTGCACTGGCACCACTGGGGATGCAGTGCAGTGAGTCCAGAGAGTGCACTGGCACCACTGGGGATGCAGTGCCGTGAGTCCAGAGAGTGCACTGGCACCACTGGGGATGCAGTGCAGTGAGTCCAGAGAGTGCACTGGCACCACTGGGGATGCATTGCAGTGAGTCCAGAGAGTGCACTGGCACCACTGGGGATGCAGTGTAGTGAGTCCAGAGAGTGCACTGGCACCACTGGGGATGCAGTGCCGTGAGTCCAGAGAGTGCACTGGCACCACTGGGGATGCAGTGCAGTGAGTCCAGAGAGTGCACTGGCACCACTGGGAATGCAGTGCAGTGAGTCCAGAGAGTGCACTGGCACCAATGGGGATGCACCCCGGTGAGTCCAGAGAGTGCACTGGCACCACTGGGGATGGAGTGCAGTGAGTCCAGAGAGTGCACTGGCACCACTGGGGATGCAGTGCAGTGAGTCCAGAGAGTGCACTGGCACCCCTGGGGATGCAGTGCAGTGAGTCTAGAGAGTGCACTGGCACCAGTGCGAATTCAGTGCAGTGGGTACAGAGAGTGCACTGGCACCACTGGGGATGCACTGCAGTGAGTCCAGAGAGTGCACTGGCACCACTGGGGATGCAGTGCAGTGAGTCCAGAGAGTGCACTGGCACCACTGGGGATGCAGTGCAGTGAGTCCAGAGAGTGCGCTGGCACCACTGGGGATGCAGTGCAGTGACTCCAGAGAGTGCACTGGCACCACTGGGGATGCAGTGCAGTGAGTCCAGAGAGTGCACTGGCACCACTGGGGATGCAGTGCAGTGAGTCCAGAGATTGCACTGGCACCACTAGGTATGCACTGCAGTGAGACCAGAGATTGCACTGGCACCACTGGGGATGCAGTGCAGTGAGTCCAGAGAGTGCACTGGCACCACTGGGGATGCACTGCAGTGAGTCCAGAGAGTGCACTGGTACGATTGGGGATGCAGTGCAGTGAGTCCAGAGAGTGCACTGGCACCACTGGGGATGCAGTGCAGTGAGTCCAGAGAGTGCACTGACACCACTGGGGATGCATTGCAGTGAGTCCAGAGAGAGCACTGGCACCACTGGGGATGCAGTGCAGTGAGTCCAGGGAGTGCACTGGCACCACTGGGGATGCAGTGCAGTGAGTCCAGAGAGTGCACTGGCACCACTGGGGATGCAGTGCAGTGAGTCCAGAGAGTGCACTGGCACCACTGGGGATGCACTGCCGTGTGTCCAGAGAGTGCACTGGCACCACTGGGGATGCAGTGCATTGTGTCCAGAGAGTGCACTGGTACCACTGGGGATGCACATCAGTGAGTCCAGAGAGTGCAGTGGCACCACTGGGGATGCAGTGCAGTGAGTCCAGAGAGTGGAGTGGCACCACTGGGGATGCAGTGCAGTGAGTCCAGGGAGTGCACTGGCACCACTAGGTATGCAATGCAGTGAGACCAGAGATTGCACTGGCACCACTGGGGATGCCGTGCAGTGAGTCCAGAGAGTACACTGGCCCCACTGGGGATGCAGTGCAGTGAGTCCACAGAGGGCACTGGCACCACTGGGGATGTAGTGCAGTGAGTCCAGAGAGTGCACTGGCACCACTGGGGATGCAGTGCAGTGAGTCCAGAGAGTGCACTGGCACCACTGGGGATGCAGTGGAGTGAGTCCAGAGAGTGCACTGGCACCACTGGGGATGCACTGCAGTGAGTCCAGAGAGTGCACTGGCACCCCTGGGGATGCACTGCAGTGACTCCATAGAGTGCACTGGCACCACTGGGGATGCACTGCAGTGACTCCAGAGAGTGCACTGGCACCACTGGGGATGCACCCCGGTGAGTCCAGAGAGTGCACTGGCACCACTGGGGATGGTCATTAGTGAGTCCAGAGAGTGCACTGGCACCAATGGGGATGCAGTGCAGTGAGTCCAGAGAGTGCACTGGCACCCCTGGGGATGCAGTGCAGTGACTCCATAGAGTGCACTGGCACCAATGGGGATGCAGTGCAGTGATCCATAGAGTGCACTGGCACCACTGGGGATGCACCCCGGTGAGTCCAGAGAGTGCACTGGCACCACTGGGTATGCAGTGCAGTGAGTCCAGAGTGTGCACTGGCACCACTGGGGATGCTCATTAGTGAGTCCAGAGAGTACACTGGCACCACTGGGGATGCAGTGCAGTGAGTCCAGAGAGTGCACTGGCACCACTGGGGATGCAGTGCAGTGAGTCCAGAGAGTACCCTGGCACCAGTGGGGATGCAGTGCACTGAGTCCAGAGAGTGCACTGGCACCACTGGGGATGCAGTGCCGTGAGTCCAGAGAGTGCACTAGCACCACTGGGGATGCAGTGCCGTGAGTCCAGAGTGTGCACTGGCACCCCTGGCGATGCACTGCAGTGAGTCCAGAGAGTGCACTGGCACCACTGGGGATGCAGTGCAGTGAGTCCAGAGAGTGCACTGGCACCACTGGGGATGCAGTGCAGTGAGTCCAGAGAGTTCACTGGCACCACTGGGGATCCAGTGCTGTGAGTCCAGAGAGTGCACTGGCACCACTGGGGATGCAGTGCAGTGAGTCCAAAGAGTGCACTGGCACCACTGGGGATGCAGTGCAGTGAGTCCAGAGAGTGCACTGGCACCACTGGGGATGCAGTGCAGTGAGTCCAGAGAGTGCCCTGGCACCACTGGGGATGCAGTGCAGTGAGTTCAGAGAATACACTCGCACCACTGGGGATGCAGTGCCGTGAGACCAGAGAGTGCACTGGCACCACTGGGGATGCAGTGCAGTGAGTCCAGAGAGTGCGCTGGCACCACTGGGGATGCAGTGCAGTGACTCCAGAGAGTGCACTGGCACCACTGGGGATGCAGTGCAGTGAGTCCAGAGAGTGCACTGGCACCACTGGGGATGCAGTGCAGTGAGTCCAGAGATTGCACTGGCACCACTAGGTATGCACTGCAGTGAGACCAGAGATTGCACTGGCACCACTGGGGATGCAGTGCAGTGAGTCCAGAGAGTGCACTGGCACCACTGGGGATGCACTGCAGTGAGTCCAGAGAGTGCACTGGTACGATTGGGGATGCAGTGCAGTGAGTCCAGAGAGTGCACTGGCACCACTGGGGATGCAGTGCAGTGAGTCCAGAGAGTGCACTGACACCACTGGGGATGCATTGCAGTGAGTCCAGAGAGAGCACTGGCACCACTGGGGATGCAGTGCAGTGAGTCCAGGGAGTGCACTGGCACCACTGGGGATGCAGTGCAGTGAGTCCAGAGAGTGCACTGGCACCACTGGGGATGCAGTGCAGTGAGTCCAGAGAGTGCACTGGCACCACTGGGGATGCACTGCCGTGTGTCCAGAGAGTGCACTGGCACCACTGGGGATGCAGTGCATTGTGTCCAGAGAGTGCACTGGTACCACTGGGGATGCACATCAGTGAGTCCAGAGAGTGCAGTGGCACCACTGGGGATGCAGTGCAGTGAGTCCAGAGAGTGGAGTGGCACCACTGGGGATGCAGTGCAGTGAGTCCAGGGAGTGCACTGGCACCACTAGGTATGCAATGCAGTGAGACCAGAGATTGCACTGGCACCACTGGGGATGCCGTGCAGTGAGTCCAGAGAGTGCACTGGCACCACTGGGGATGCAGTGCAGTGAGTCCAGAAGGTCCACTGGCACCACTGGGGATGCACTGCAGTGAGTCCAGAGAGTGCACTGGCACCACTGGGGAGGCAGTGCAGTGAGTCCAGAGAGTGCACTGGCACCACTGGGGATGCATTGCAGTGAGTCCAGAGAGTGCACTGGCACCACTGGGGATGTACTGCAGTGAGTCCAGAGAGTACACTGGCCCCACTGGGGATGCAGTGCAGTGAGTCCACAGAGGGCACTGGCACCACTGGGGATGTAGTGCAGTGAGTCCAGAGAGTGCACTGGCACCACTGGGGATGCAGTGCAGTGAGTCCAGAGAGTGCACTGGCACCACTGGGGATGCAGTGGAGTGAGTCCAGAGAGTGCACTGGCACCACTGGGGATGCACTGCAGTGAGTCCAGAGAGTGCACTGGCACCCCTGGGGATGCACTGCAGTGACTCCATAGAGTGCACTGGCACCACTGGGGATGCACTGCAGTGACTCCAGAGAGTGCACTGGCACCACTGGGGATGCACCCCGGTGAGTCCAGAGAGTGCACTGGCACCACTGGGGATGGTCATTAGTGAGTCCAGAGAGTGCACTGGCACCAATGGGGATGCAGTGCAGTGAGTCCAGAGAGTGCACTGGCACCCCTGGGGATGCAGTGCAGTGACTCCATAGAGTGCACTGGCACCAATGGGGATGCAGTGCAGTGATCCATAGAGTGCACTGGCACCACTGGGGATGCACCCCGGTGAGTCCAGAGAGTGCACTGGCACCACTGGGTATGCAGTGCAGTGAGTCCAGAGTGTGCACTGGCACCACTGGGGATGCTCATTAGTGAGTCCAGAGAGTACACTGGCACCACTGGGGATGCAGTGCAGTGAGTCCAGAGAGTGCACTGGCACCACTGGGGATGCAGTGCAGTGAGTCCAGAGAGTACCCTGGCACCAGTGGGGATGCAGTGCACTGAGTCCAGAGAGTGCACTGGCACCACTGGGGATGCAGTGCCGTGAGTCCAGAGAGTGCACTAGCACCACTGGGGATGCAGTGCCGTGAGTCCAGAGTGTGCACTGGCACCCCTGGCGATGCACTGCAGTGAGTCCAGAGAGTGCACTGGCACCACTGGGGATGCAGTGCAGTGAGTCCAGAGAGTGCACTGGCACCACTGGGGATGCAGTGCAGTGAGTCCAGAGAGTTCACTGGCACCACTGGGGATCCAGTGCTGTGAGTCCAGAGAGTGCACTGGCACCACTGGGGATGCAGTGCAGTGAGTCCAAAGAGTGCACTGGCACCACTGGGGATGCAGTGCAGTGAGTCCAGAGAGTGGACTGGCACCACTGGGGATGCAGTGCAGTGAGTCCAGAGAGTGCCCTGGCACCACTGGGGATGCAGTGCAGTGAGTTCAGAGAATACACTCGCACCACTGGGGATGCAGTGCCGTGAGACCAGAGAGTGCACTGGCACCACTGGGGATGCAGTGCAGTGAGTCCAGAGAGTGCACTGGCACCACTGGGGATGCTGTGCCGTGAGTCCAGAGAGTGCACTGGCACCACCGGGGATGCACTGCAGTGAGTCCAGAGAGTGCACTGGCACCACTGGGGATGCACTGCAGAGAGTCCAGAGAGTGCACTGGCACCACTGGGGATGCAGTGCGGTGAGTCCAGAGAGTGCACTGGCACCACTGGGGATGCAGTGCAGTGAGTCCAGAGAGTGCACTGGCACCACGAGTGATGCACTACAGTGAGTCCAGAGAGTGCACTGGCACCACTGGGGATGCAGTGCAGTGAGTCCAGAGAGTGCACTGGCACCAGTGGGGATGCAGTGCCGTGAGTCCAGAGAGTGCACTGGCACCACTGGGTATGCAGTGCAGTGAGTCCAGAGAGTGCACTGGCACCCCTGGGGATGCAGTGCAGTGAGTCCAGAGAGTGCACTGGCACCACTGGGGATGCACTGCAGTGAGTCCAGAGAGTGCACTGGCACCACTGGGGATGCACTGCAGTGACTCCAAAGAGTGCACTGGCACCCCTGGGGATGCAGTGCAGTGAGTCCAGAGAGTGCAGTGGCACCACTGGGGATGGTCATTAGTGAGTCCAGAGAGTGCACTGGCACCACTGGGGATGCAGTGCAGTGAGTCCAGAGAGTGCACTGGCACCCCTGGGGATGCAGTGCAGTGACTCCATAGAGTGCACTGGCACCACTGGGGATGCAGTGCAGTGATCCAGAGAGTGCACTGGCACTACGAGTGATGCACTACAGTGAGTCCAGAGAGTGCAGTGGCACCACTGGGGATGCAGTGCAGTGACTCCAGAGAGTGCACTGTCACCACTGGAGATGCAGTGCAGTGAGTCCAGAGAGTGCACTGGCACCAGTGGGGATGCAGTGCAGTGAGTCCACAGAGTGCACTGGCACCACTGGGGATACAGTGCAGTGAGTCCAGAGAGTGCAGTGGCACCACTGGGGATGCAGTGCAGTGAGTCCAGAGAGTGCAGTGGCACCACTGGGGATGCAGTGCCGTGAGTCCAGAGAGTGCACTGGCACCACTGGGGATGCAGTGCAGTGAGTCCAGAGAGTGCACTGGCACCACTGGGGATGCATTGCAGTGAGTCCAGAGAGTGCACTGGCACCACTGGGGATGCAGTGTAGTGAGTCCAGAGAGTGCACTGGCACCACTGGGGATGCAGTGCCGTGAGTCCAGAGAGTGCACTGGCACCACTGGGGATGCAGTGCAGTGAGTCCAGAGAGTGCACTGGCACCACTGGGAATGCAGTGCAGTGAGTCCAGAGAGTGCACTGGCACCAATGGGGATGCACCCCGGTGAGTCCAGAGAGTGCACTGGCACCACTGGGGATGGAGTGCAGTGAGTCCAGAGAGTGCACTGGCACCTCTGGGGATGCAGTGCAGTGAGTCCAGAGAGTGCACTGGCACCCCTGGGGATGCAGTGCAGTGAGTCTAGAGAGTGCACTGGCACCAGTGGGAATTCAGTGCAGTGGGTACAGAGAGTGCACTGGCACCACTGGGGATGCACTGCAGTGAGTCCAGAGAGTGCACTGGCACCACTGGGGATGCAGTGCAGTGAGTCCAGAGAGTGCACTGGCACCACTGGGGATGCAGTGCAGTGAGTCCAGAGAGTGCGCTGGCACCACTGGGGATGCAGTGCAGTGACTCCAGAGAGTGCACTGGCACCACTGGGGATGCAGTGCAGTGAGTCCAGAGAGTGCACTGGCACCACTGGGGATGCAGTGCAGTGAGTCCAGAGATTGCACTGGCACCACTAGGTATGCACTGCAGTGAGACCAGAGATTGCACTGGCACCACTGGGGATGCAGTGCAGTGAGTCCAGAGAGTGCACTGGCACCACTGGGGATGCACTGCAGTGAGTCCAGAGAGTGCACTGGTACGATTGGGGATGCAGTGCAGTGAGTCCAGAGAGTGCACTGGCACCACTGGGGATGCAGTGCAGTGAGTCCAGAGAGTGCACTGACACCACTGGGGATGCATTGCAGTGAGTCCAGAGAGAGCACTGGCACCACTGGGGATGCAGTGCAGTGAGTCCAGGGAGTGCACTGGCACCACTGGGGATGCAGTGCAGTGAGTCCAGAGAGTGCACTGGCACCAATGGGGATGCAGTGCCGTGAGTCCAGAGAGTGCACTGGCACCACTGGGGATGCACTGCCGTGTGTCCAGAGAGTGCACTGGCACCACTGGGGATGCAGTGCATTGTGTCCAGAGAGTGCACTGGTACCACTGGGGATGCACATCAGTGAGTCCAGAGAGTGCAGTGGCACCACTGGGGATGCAGTGCAGTGAGTCCAGAGAGTGGAGTGGCACCACTGGGGATGCAGTGCAGTGAGTCCAGGGAGTGCACTGGCACCACTAGGTATGCAATGCAGTGAGACCAGAGATTGCACTGGCACCACTGGGGATGCAGTGCAGTGAGTCCAGAGAGTGCACTGGCACCACTGGGGATGCAGTGCAGTGAGTCCAGAAGGTCCACTGGCACCACTGGGGATGCACTGCAGTGAGTCCAGAGAGTGCACTGGCACCACTGGGGAGGCAGTGCAGTGAGTCCAGAGAGTGCACTGGCACCACTGGGGATGCATTGCAGTGAGTCCAGAGAGTGCACTGGCACCACTGGGGATGTACTGCAGTGAGTCCAGAGAGTACACTGGCCCCACTGGGGATGCAGTGCAGTGAGTCCACAGAGGGCACTGGCACCACTGGGGATGTAGTGCAGTGAGTCCAGAGAGTGCACTGGCACCACTGGGGATGCAGTGCAGTGAGTCCAGAGAGTGCACTGGCACCACTGGGGATGCAGTGGAGTGAGTCCAGAGAGTGCACTGGCACCACTGGGGATGCAGTGCAGTGAGTCCAGAGAGTGCACTGGCACCCCTGGGGATGCACTGCAGTGACTCCATAGAGTGCACTGGCACCACTGGGGATGCACTGCAGTGACTCCAGAGAGTGCACTGGCACCACTGGGGATGCACCCCGGTGAGTCCAGAGAGTGCACTGGCACCACTGGGGATGGTCATTAGTGAGTCCAGAGAGTGCACTGGCACCAATGGGGATGCAGTGCAGTGAGTCCAGAGAGTGCACTGGCACCCCTGGGGATGCAGTGCAGTGACTCCATAGAGTGCACTGGCACCAATGGGGATGCAGTGCAGTGATCCATAGAGTGCACTGGCACCACTGGGGATGCACCCCGGTGAGTCCAGAGAGTGCACTGGCACCACTGGGGATGCACTGCAGTGACTCCAAAGAGTGCACTGGCACCCCTGGGGATGCAGTGCAGTGAGTCCAGAGAGTGCAGTGGCACCACTGGGGATGGTCATTAGTGAGTCCAGAGAGTGCACTGGCACCACTGGGGATGCAGTGCAGTGAGTCCAGAGAGTGCACTGGCACCACTGGGGATGCAGTGCACTGAGCCCAGAGAGTGCACTGGCACCACTGGGCATGCATTGCAGTGAGTCCAGAGAGTTCACTGGCACCACTGGGGATGCAGTGCTGTGAGTGCAGAGAGTGCACTGGCACCACCGGGAATTCAGTGCAGCGAGTCCAGAGAGTGCACTGGCACCACTGGGGATGCACTGCAGTGACTCCAAAGAGTGCACTGGCACCCCTGGGGATGCAGTGCAGTGAGTCCAGAGAGTGCAGTGGCACCACTGGGGATGGTCATTAGTGAGTCCAGAGAGTGCACTGGCACCACTGGGGATGCAGTGCAGTGAGTCCAGAGAGTGCACTGGCACCCCTGGGGATGCAGTGCAGTGACTCCATAGAGTGCACTGGCACCAATGGGGATGCAGTGCAGTGATCCAGAGAGTGCACTGGCACCACTAGGGATGCACCCCGGTGAGTCCAGAGAGTGCACTGGCACCACTGGGGATGCAGTGCAGTGAGTCCAGAGAGTGCACTGGCACCACTGGGGATGCAGTGCACTGAGCCCAGAGAGTGCACTGGCACCACTGGGCATGCATTGCAGTGAGTCCAGAGAGTTCACTGGCACCACTGGGGATGCAGTGCTGTGAGTGCAGAGAGTGCACTGGCACCACCGGGAATTCAGTGCAGCGAGTCCAAAGAGTGCACTGGCACCACTGGGGATGCACTGCAGTGAGTCCAGAGAGTGCACTGGAACCACTGGGGATGCAGTGCAGTGAGTCCAGAGAGTGCCCTGGCACCCCTGGGGATGCAGTGCCGTGAGTCCAGAGAGTGCACTGGCACCACCGGGGATGCAGTGCAGTGAGTCCAGAGAGTGCACTGGCACCACTGGGGATGCACTGCAGAGAGTCCAGAGAGTGCACTGGCACCACTGGGGATGTAGTGCGGTGACTCCAAAGAGTGCACTGGCACCACTGGGGATGCAGTGCAGTGAGTCCAGAGAGTACCCTGGCACCAGTGGGGATGCAGTGCAGTGAGTCCAGAGAGTGCACTGGCACCAGTGGGGATGCAGTGCAGTGAGTCCAGAGAGTGCACTGGCACTACGAGTGATGCACTACAGTGAGTCCAGAGAGTGCACTGGCAGCACTGGGGATGCAGTGCAGTGACTCCAGAGAGTGCACTGTCACCACTGGAGATGCAGTGCAGTGAGTCCAGAGAGTGCACTGGCACCACTGGGGATGCACTGCAGTGAGTCCAGAGAGTGCACTGGCACCACTGGGGATGCAGTGCAGTGAGTCTAGAGAGTGCACTGGCACCACTGGGGATGCACTGCAGTGAGTCCAGAGAGTACACTGGCCCCACTGGGGATGCAGTGCAGTGAGTCCAGAGAGTGCACTGGCACCACTGGGGATGCAGTGCAGCGAGTCCAGAGAGTGCACTGGCACCACTGGGGATGCACTGCAGTGAGTCCAGGGAGTGCACTGGCACCACTGGGGATGGAGTGCAGTGAGTCCAGAGAGTGCACTGGCACCACTGGGGATGCAGTGCAGTGAGTCCAGAGAGTGCACTGGCACCACTGGGGATGCAGTGCAGTGAGTCCAGAGAGTGCACTGGCACCACTGGGGATGCAGTGTAGTGAGTCGAGAGAGTGCGCTGGCTCCACTGGGGATGCACCCCGGTGAGTCCAGAGAGTGCACTGGCACCACTGGGGATGCAGTGCAGTGAGTCCATAGAGTGCACTGGCACCAATGGGGATGCAGTGCAGTGATCCATAGAGTGCACTGGCACCACTGGGGATGCACCCCGGTGAGTCCAGAGAGTGCACTGGCACCACTGGGGATGCACTGCAGTGACTCCAAAGAGTGCACTGGCACCCCTGGGGATGCAGTGCAGTGAGTCCAGAGAGTGCAGTGGCACCACTGGGGATGGTCATTAGTGAGTCCAGAGAGTGCACTGGCACCACTGGGGATGCAGTGCAGTGAGTCCAGAGAGTGCACTGGCACCCCTGGGGATGCAGTGCAGTGACTCCATAGAGTGCACTGGCACCAATGGGGATGCAGTGCAGTGATCCAGAGAGTGCACTGGCACCACTAGGGATGCACCCCGGTGAGTCCAGAGAGTGCACTGGCACCACTGGGGATGCAGTGCAGTGAGTCCAGAGAGTGCACTGGCACCACTGGGGATGCAGTGCACTGAGCCCAGAGAGTGCACTGGCACCACTGGGCATGCATTGCAGTGAGTCCAGAGAGTTCACTGGCACCACTGGGGATGCAGTGCTGTGAGTGCAGAGAGTGCACTGGCACCACCGGGAATTCAGTGCAGCGAGTCCAAAGAGTGCACTGGCACCACTGGGGATGCACTGCAGTGACTCCAAAGAGTGCACTGGCACCCCTGGGGATGCAGTGCAGTGAGTCCAGAGAGTGCAGTGGCACCACTGGGGATGGTCATTAGTGAGTCCAGAGAGTGCACTGGCACCACTGGGGATGCAGTGCAGTGAGTCCAGAGAGTGCACTGGCACCCCTGGGGATGCAGTGCAGTGACTCCATAGAGTGCACTGGCACCAATGGGGATGCAGTGCAGTGATCCAGAGAGTGCACTGGCACCACTAGGGATGCACCCCGGTGAGTCCAGAGAGTGCACTGGCACCACTGGGGATGCAGTGCAGTGAGTCCAGAGAGTGCACTGGCACCACTGGGGATGCAGTGCACTGAGCCCAGAGAGTGCACTGGCACCACTGGGGATGCAGTGCAGTGAGTCCAGAGAGTACCCTGGCACCAGTGGGGATGCAGTGCAGTGAGTCCAGAGAGTGCACTGGCACCAGTGGGGATGCAGTGCAGTGAGTCCAGAGAGTGCACTGGCACTACGAGTGATGCACTACAGTGAGTCCAGAGAGTGCACTGGCAGCACTGGGGATGCAGTGCAGTGACTCCAGAGAGTGCACTGTCACCACTGGAGATGCAGTGCAGTGAGTCCAGAGAGTGCACTGGCACCACTGGGGATGCAGTGTAGTGAGTCCACAGAGTGCACTGGCACCACTGGGGATGCTGTGCCGTGAGTCCAGAGAGTGCACTGGCACCACTGGGGATGCAGTGCCGTGAGTCCAGAGAGTGCACTGGCACCACTGGGGATGCAGTGCAGTGAGTCCAGAGAGTGCACTGGCACCACTGGGGATGGAGTGTAGTGAGTCCAGAGAGTGCACTGGCACCACTGGGGATGCACTGCAGTGAGTCCAGAGAGTGCACTGGCACCACTGGGGATGCAGTGCAGTGAGTCTAGAGAGTGCACTGGCACCACTGGGGATGCACTGCAGTGAGTCCAGAGAGTACACTGGCCCCACTGGGGATGCAGTGCAGTGAGTCCAGAGAGTGCACTGGCACCACTGGGGATGCAGTGCAGCGAGTCCAGAGAGTGCACTGGCACCACTGGGGATGCACTGCAGTGAGTCCAGGGAGTGCACTGGCACCACTGGGGATGGAGTGCAGTGAGTCCAGAGAGTGCACTGGCACCACTGGGGATGCAGTGCAGTGAGTCCAGAGAGTGCACTGGCACCACTGGGGATGCAGTGCAGTGAGTCCAGAGAGTGCACTGGCACCACTGGGGATGCAGTGTAGTGAGTCGAGAGAGTGCGCTGGCTCCACTGGGGATGCACCCCGGTGAGTCCAGAGAGTGCACTGGCACCACTGGGGATGCAGTGCAGTGAGTCCAGAGAGTGCACTGGCACCCCTGGGGATGCAGTGCAGTGACTCCATAGAGTGCACTGGCACCAATGGGGATGCAGTGCAGTGATCCATAGAGTGCACTGGCACCACTGGGGATGCACCCCGGTGAGTCCAGAGAGTGCACTGGCACCACTGGGTATGCAGTGCAGTGAGTCCAGAGAGTGCACTGGCACCACTGGGGATGCTCATTAGTGAGTCCAGAGAGTACACTGGCACCACTGTGGATGCAGTGCAGTGACTCCAGAGAGTGCACTGGCACCACTGGGGATGCAGTGCAGTGAGTCCAGAGAGTACCCTGGCACCAGTGGGGATGCAGTGCACTGAGTCCAGAGAGTGCACTGGCACCACTGGGGATGCACTGCAGAGAGTCCAGAGAGTGCACTGGCACCACTGGGGATGTAGTGCGGTGACTCCAAAGAGTGCACTGGCACCACTGGGGATGCAGTGCAGTGAGTCCAGAGAGTACCCTGGCACCAGTGGGGATGCAGTGCAGTGAGTCCAGAGAGTGCACTGGCACCAGTGGGGATGCAGTGCAGTGAGTCCAGAGAGTGCACTGGCACTACGAGTGATGCACTACAGTGAGTCCAGAGAGTGCACTGGCAGCACTGGGGATGCAGTGCAGTGACTCCAGAGAGTGCACTGTCACCACTGGAGATGCAGTGCAGTGAGTCCAGAGAGTGCACTGGCACCACTGGGGATGCAGTGTAGTGAGTCCACAGAGTGCACTGGCACCACTGGGGATGCTGTGCCGTGAGTCCAGAGAGTGCACTGGCACCACTGGGGATGCAGTGCCGTGAGTCCAGAGAGTGCACTGGCACCACTGGGGATGCAGTGCAGTGAGTCCAGAGAGTGCACTGGCACCACTGGGGATGGAGTGTAGTGAGTCCAGAGAGTGCACTGGCACCACTGGGGATGCACTGCAGTGAGTCCAGAGAGTGCACTGGCACCACTGGGGATGCAGTGCAGTGAGTCTAGAGAGTGCACTGGCACCACTGGGGATGCACTGCAGTGAGTCCAGAGAGTACACTGGCCCCACTGGGGATGCAGTGCAGTGAGTCCAGAGAGTGCACTGGCACCACTGGGGATGCAGTGCAGCGAGTCCAGAGAGTGCACTGGCACCACTGGGGATGCACTGCAGTGAGTCCAGGGAGTGCACTGGCACCACTGGGGATGGAGTGCAGTGAGTCCAGAGAGTGCACTGGCACCACTGGGGATGCAGTGCAGTGAGTCCAGAGAGTGCACTGGCACCACTGGGGATGCAGTGCAGTGAGTCCAGAGAGTGCACTGGCACCACTGGGGATGCAGTGTAGTGAGTCGAGAGAGTGCGCTGGCTCCACTGGGGATGCACCCCGGTGAGTCCAGAGAGTGCACTGGCACCACTGGGGATGCAGTGCAGTGAGTCCAGAGAGTGCACTGGCACCCCTGGGGATGCAGTGCAGTGACTCCATAGAGTGCACTGGCACCAATGGGGATGCAGTGCAGTGATCCATAGAGTGCACTGGCACCACTGGGGATGCACCCCGGTGAGTCCAGAGAGTGCACTGGCACCACTGGGTATGCAGTGCAGTGAGTCCAGAGAGTGCACTGGCACCACTGGGGATGCTCATTAGTGAGTCCAGAGAGTACACTGGCACCACTGGGGATGCAGTGCAGTGACTCCAGAGAGTGCACTGGCACCACTGGGGATGCAGTGCAGTGAGTCCAGAGAGTACCCTGGCACCAGTGGGGATGCAGTGCACTGAGTCCAGAGAGTGCACTGGCACCACTGGGGATGCAGTGCCGTGAGTCCAGAGAGTGCACTAGCACCACTGGGGATGCAGTGCCGTGAGTCCAGAGTGTGCACTGGCACCCCTGGCGATGCACTGCAGTGAGTCCAGAGAGTGCACTGGCACCACTGGGGATGCAGTGCAGTGAGTCCAGAGAGCGCACTGGCACCACTGGGGATGCAGTGCAGCGAGTCCAGAGAGTTCACTGGCACCACTGGGGATCCAGTGCTGTGAGTCCAGAGAGTGCACTGGCACCACTGGGGATGCAGTGCAGTGAGTCCAAAGAGTGCACTGGCACCACTGGGGATGCAGTGCAGTGAGTCCAGAGAGTGCACTGGCACCACTGGGGATGCAGTGCAGTGAGTCCAGAGAGTGCCCTGGCACCACTGGGGATGCAGTGCAGTGAGTTCAGAGAATACACTCGCACCACTGGGGATGCAGTGCCGTGAGACCAGAGAGTGCACTGGCACCACTGGGGATGCAGTGCAGTGAGTCCAGAGAGTGCACTGGCACCACTGGGGATGCTGTGCCGTGAGTCCAGAGGGTGCACTGGCACCACCGGGGATGCACTGCAGTGAGTCCAGAGAGTGCACTGGCACCACTGGGGATGCACTGCAGAGAGTCCAGAGAGTGCACTGGCACCACTGGGGATGCAGTGCGGTGAGTCCAGAGAGTGCACTGGCACCACTGGGGATGCAGTGCAGTGAGTCCAGAGAGTGCACTGGCACCACGAGTGATGCACTACAGTGAGTCCAGAGAGTGCACTGGCACCACTGGGGATGCAGTGCAGTGAGTCCAGAGAGTGCACTGGCACCACTGGGGATGCAGTGCCGTGAGTCCAGAGAGTGCACTGGCACCACTGGGTATGCAGTGCAGTGAGTCCAGAGAGTGCACTGGCACCCCTGGGGATGCAGTGCAGTGAGTCCAGAGAGTGCACTGGCACCACTGGGGATGCACTGCAGTGAGTCCAGAGAGTGCACTGGCACCACTGGGGATGCAGTGCAGTGACTCCAAAGAGTGCACTGGCACCCCTGGGGATGCAGTGCAGTGAGTCCAGAGAGTGCAGTGGCACCACTGTAGATGGTCATTAGTGAGTCCAGAGAGTGCACTGGCACCACTGGGGATGCAGTGCAGTGAGTCCAGAGAGTGCACTGGCACCCCTGGGGATGCAGTGCAGTGACTCCATAGAGTGCACTGGCACCAATGGGGATGCAGTGCAGTGATCCAGAGAGTGCACTGGCACCACTAGGGATGCACCCCGGTGAGTCCAGAGAGTGCACTGGCACCACTGGGGATGCAGTGCAGTGAGTCCAGAGAGTGCACTGGCACCACTGGGGATGCAGTGCACTGAGCCCAGAGAGTGCACTGGCACCACTGGGCATGCATTGCAGTGAGTCCAGAGAGTTCACTGGCACCACTGGGGATGCAGTGCTGTGAGTGCAGAGAGTGCACTGGCACCACCGGGAATTCAGTGCAGCGAGTCCAAGGAGTGCACTGGCACCACTGGGGATGCACTGCAGTGAGTCCAGAGAGTGCACTGGAACCACTGGGGATGCAGTGCAGTGAGTCCAGAGAGTGCCCTGGCACCACTGGGGATGCAGTGCAGTGAGTCCAGAGAGTGCACTGGCACCACCGGGGATGCAGTGCAGTGAGTCCAGAGAGTGCACTGGCACCACTGGGGATGCACTGCAGAGAGTCCAGAGAGTGCACTGGCACCACTGGGGATGTAGTGCGGTGACTCCAAAGAGTGCACTGGCACCACTGGGGATGCAGTGCAGTGAGTCCAGAGAGTACCCTGGCACCAGTGGGGATGCAGTGCAGTGAGTCCAGAGAGTGCACTGGCACCAGTGGGGATGCAGTGCAGTGAGTCCAGAGAGTGCACTGGCACTACGAGTGATGCACTACAGTGAGTCCAGAGAGTGCACTGGCACCACTGGGGATGCAGTGCAGTGACTCCAGAGAGTGCACTGTCACCACTGGAGATGCAGTGCAGTGAGTCCAGAGAGTGCACTGGCACCACTGGGGATGCAGTGTAGTGAGTCCACAGAGTGCACTGGCACCACTGGGGATGCACTGCAGTGAGTCCAGAGAGTGCACTGGCACCACTGGGGATGCAGTGCCGTGAGTCCAGAGAGTGCACTGGCACCACTGGGGATGCAGTGCAGTGAGTCCAGAGAGTGCACTGGCACCACTGGGGATGGAGTGTAGTGAGTCCAGAGAGTGCACTGGCACCACTGGGGATGCACTGCAGTGAGTCCAGAGAGTGCACTGGCACCACTGGGGATGCAGTGCAGTGAGTCTAGAGAGTGCACTGGCACCACTGGGGATGCACTGCAGTGAGTCCAGAGAGTACACTGGCCCCACTGGGGATGCAGTGCAGTGAGTCCAGAGAGTGCACTGGCACCACTGGGGATGCAGTGCAGTGAGTCCAGAGAGTGCACTGGCACCACTGGGGATGCACTGCAGTGAGTCCAGGGAGTGCACTGGCACCACTGGGGATGGAGTGCAGTGAGTCCAGAGAGTGCACTGGCACCACTGGGGATGCAGTGCAGTGAGTCCAGAGAGTGCACTGGCACCACTGGGGATGCAGTGCAGTGAGTCCAGAGAGTGCACTGGCACCACTGGGGATGCAGTGTAGTGAGTCGAGAGAGTGCGCTGGCTCCACTGGGGATGCACCCCGGTGAGTCCAGAGAGTGCACTGGCACCACTGGGGATGCAGTGCAGTGAGTCCAGAGAGTGCACTGGCACCCCTGGAGATGCAGTGCAGTGAGTCCAGAGAGTGCACTGGCACCACTGGGGATGCATTGCAGTGAGTCCAGAGAGTGCACTGGCACCAGTGGGGATGCAGTGCAGTGAGTCCAGGGAGTGCACTGGCACCACTGGGGATGCACTGCAGTGAGTCCAGAGAGTACACTGGCCCCACTGGGGATGCAGTGCAGTGAGTCCAGAGAGTGCACTGGCACCACTGGGGATGCAGTGCAGTGAGTCCAGAGAGTGCACTGGCACCACTGGGGATGCACTGCAGTGAGTCCAGGGAGTGCACTGGCACCACTGGGGATGGAGTGCAGTGAGTCCAGAGAGTGCACTGGCACCACTGGGGATGCAGTGCAGTGAGTCCAGAGAGTGCACTGGCACCACTGGGGATGCAGTGCAGTGAGTCCAGAGAGTGCACTGGCACCACTGGGGATGCAGTGTAGTGAGTCGAGAGAGTGCGCTGGCTCCACTGGGGATGCACCCCGGTGAGTCCAGAGAGTGCACTGGCACCACTGGGGATGCAGTGCAGTGAGTCCAGAGAGTGCACTGGCACCCCTGGAGATGCAGTGCAGTGAGTCCAGAGAGTGCACTGGCACCACTGGGGATGCATTGCAGTGAGTCCAGAGAGTGCACTGGCACCAGTGGGGATGCAGTGCAGTGAGTCCAGGGAGTGCACTGGCACAACTGGGGATGCAGTGCAGTGAGTCCAGAGAGTGCACTGGCACCACTGGGGATGCACTGCCGTGAGTCCAGAGAGTGCACTGGCACCACTGGGGATGCAGTGCAGTGTGTCCAGAGAGTGCACTGGTACCACTGGGGATGCACTTCAGTGAGTCCAGAGAGTGCAGTGGCACCACTGGGGATGCAGTGCAGTGAGTCCAGAGAGTGCACTGGCACCACTGGGGATGCAGTGCAGTGAGTCCAGAAGGTCCACTGGCACCACTAGGTATGCACTGCAGTGAGACCAGAGATTGCACTGGCACCACTGGGGATGCAGTGCAGTGAGTCCAGAGAGTGCACTGGCACCACTGGGGATGCAGTGCAGTGAGTCCAGAAGGTCCACTGGCACCACCGGGGATGCACTGCAGTGAGTCCAGCGAGTGCACTGGCACCACTGGGGATGCAGTGCAGTGAGTCCAGAGAGTGCACTGGCACTACTGGGGATGCATTGCAGTGAGTCCAGAGAATGCACTGGCACCACTGGGGATGCACTGCAGTGAATCCAGAGAGTACACTGGCACCACTGGGGATGCAGCACAGTGACTCCAGAGAGTGCACTGGCACCACTGGGGATGCAGTGCAGTGAGTCCAGAGAGTGCACTGGCACCACTGGGGATGCAGTGCCGTGAGTCCAGAGAGTGTACTGGCACCACTGGGGATGCAGTGCTGTCAGTCCAGAGAGTGCACTGTCACCACCGGGGATGCAGTGCCATGAGTCCAGAGAGTGCACTGGCACCACTGGGGATGCAGTGCAGTGAGTCCAGTGAGGGCACTGGCACCACTGGAGATGCATTGTAATGAGTCCAGAGAGTGCACTGGCACCACTGGGGATGCAGCACAGTGACTCCAGAGAGTGCACTGGCACCACTGGGAATGCAGCACAGTGACTCCAGAGAGTGCACTGGCACCACTGGGAATGCAGTGCCGTGAGTCCAGAGAGTGCACTGGCACCACTGGGGATGCAGTGCCGTGAGTCCAGAGAGTGTACTGGCACTACTGGGGATGCAGTGCTGTCAGTCCAGAGAGTGCACTGTCACCACCGGGGATGCAGTGCCATGAGTCCAGAGAGTGCACTGGCACCACTGGGGATGCATTGTAATGAGTCCAGAGAGTGCACTGGCACCACTGGGGATGCAGCACAGTGACTCCAGAGAGTGCACTGGCACCACTGGGAATCAGTGCAGTGAGTTCAGAGAGTGCACTGGCACCACTGGGGATGCACTGCAGCGAGTCCAGGGAGTGCACTTGCACCACTGGGGTTGCACTGCAGTGAGTCCAGAGAGTGCACTGGCACCACTGGGGATGCAGTGCAGTGAGTCCAGAGAGTGCACTGACACCACTGGGGATGCAGTGGAGTGAGTCCAGAGAGTGCACTGGCACCACTGGGGATGCACTGCAGTGATACCAGTGAGTGCACTGTCACCACTGGGTATGCAGTGCAGTGAGTCCAGAGAGTGCACTGGCACCACTGGGGATGCAATGCCGTGAGTCCAGAGAGTGCACTGGCACCACTGGGGATGCACTGCAGTGAGTCCAGAGAGTGCACTGGCACCACTGGGGATGCAGTGCCGTGAGTCCAGAGAGTGCACTGGCACCCCTGGGGATGCACTGCAGTGAGTCCAGAGAGTGCACTGGCACCACTAGGGATGCACTGCGGAGAGTCCAGAGAGTGCACTGGCACCACTGGGGATGCAGTGCGGTGAGTCCAGAGAGTGCACTGGCACCAGTGGGGATGCAGTGCAGTGAGTCCAGAGAGTGCACTGGCACCACTGGGCATGCAGTGCACTGAGCCCAGAGAGTGCACTGGCACCACTGGGCATGCATTGCAGTGAGTCCAGAGAGTTCACTGGCACCACTGGGGATGCAGTGCTGTGAGTGCAGAGAGTGCACTGGCACCACCGGGAATTCAGTGCAGCGAGTCCAAGGAGTGCACTGGCACCACTGGGGATGGTCATTAGTGAGTCCAGAGAGTGCACTGGCACCGCTGGGGATGCAGTGCAGTGAGTCCAGAGAGTGCAGTGGCACCACTGGGGATGGTCATTAGTGAGTCCAGAGAGTGCACTGGCACCACTGGGGATGCAGTGCAGTGAGTCCAGAGAGTGCACTGGCACCCCTGGGGATGCAGTGCAGTGACTCCATAGAGTGCACTGGCACCACTGGGGATGCAGTGCAGTGATCCAGAGAGTGCACTGGCACTACGAGTGATGCACTACAGTGAGTCCAGAGAGTGCAGTGGCACCACTGGGGATGCAGTGCAGTGACTCCAGAGAGTGCACTGTCACCACTGGAGATGCAGTGCAGTGAGTCCAGAGAGTGCACTGGCACCAGTGGGGATGCAGTGCAGTGAGTCCACAGAGTGCACTGGCACCACTGGGGATACAGTGCAGTGAGTCCAGAGAGTGCACTGGCACCACTGGGGATGCAGTGCAGTGAGTCCAGAGAGTGCACTGGCACCACTGGGGATGCAGTGCCGTGAGTCCAGAGAGTACACTGGCACCACTGGGGATGCAGTGCAGTGAGTCCAGAGAGTGCACTGGCACCACTGGGGATGCATTGCAGTGAGTCCAGAGAGTGCACTGGCACCACTGGGGATGCAGTGTAGTGAGTCCAGAGAGTGCACTGGCACCACTGGGGATGCAGTGCCGTGAGTCCAGAGAGTGCACTGGCACCACTGGGGATGCAGTGCAGTGAGTCCAGAGAGTGCACTGGCACCACTGGGAATGCAGTGCAGTGAGTCCAGAGAGTGCACTGGCACCAATGGGGATGCACCCCGGTGAGTCCAGAGAGTGCACTGGCACCACTGGGGATGGAGTGCAGTGAGTCCAGAGAGTGCACTGGCACCTCTGGGGATGCAGTGCAGTGAGTCCAGAGAGTGCACTGGCACCCCTGGGGATGCAGTGCAGTGAGTCTAGAGAGTGCACTGGCACCAGTGGGAATTCAGTGCAGTGGGTACAGAGAGTGCACTGGCACCACTGGGGATGCACTGCAGTGAGTCCAGAGAGTGCACTGGCACCACTGGGGATGCAGTGCAGTGAGTCCAGAGAGTGCACTGGCACCACTGGGGATGCAGTGCAGTGAGTCCAGAAGGTCCACTGGCACCACCGGGGATGCAGTGCAGTGACTCCAGAGAGTGCACTGGCACCACTGGGGATGCAGTGCAGTGAGTCCAGAGAGTGCACTGGCACCACTGGGGATGCAGTGCAGTGAGTCCAGAGATTGCACTGGCACCACTAGGTATGCACTGCAGTGAGACCAGAGATTGCACTGGCACCACTGGGGATGCAGTGCAGTGAGTCCAGAGAGTGCACTGGCACCACTGGGGATGCACTGCATTGAGTCCAGAGAGTGCACTGGTACGATTGGGGATGCAGTGCAGTGAGTCCAGAGAGTGCACTGGCCCACTGGGGATGCAGTGCAGTGAGTCCAGAGAGTGCACTGACACCACGGGGGATGCATTGCAGTGAGTCCAGAGAGAGCACTGGCACCACTGGGGATGCAGTGCAGTGAGTCCAGGGAGTGCACTGGCACCACTGGGGATGCAGTGCAGTGAGTCCAGAGAGTGCACTGGCACCAATGGGGATGCAGTGCCGTGAGTCCAGAGAGTGCACTGGCACCACTGGGGATGCACTGCCGTGTGTCCAGAGAGTGCACTGGCACCACTGGGGATGCAGTGCATTGTGTCCAGAGAGTGCACTGGTACCACTGGGGATGCACATCAGTGAGTCCAGAGAGTGCAGTGGCACCACTGGGGATGCAGTGCAGTGAGTCCAGAGAGTGGAGTGGCACCACTGGGGATGCAGTGCAGTGAGTCCAGGGAGTGCACTGGCACCACTAGGTATGCAATGCAGTGAGACCAGAGATTGCACTGGCACCACTGGGGATGCAGTGCAGTGAGTCCAGAGAGTGCACTGGCACCACTGGGGATGCAGTGCAGTGAGTCCAGAAGGTCCACTGGCTCCACTGGGGATGCACTGCAGTGAGTCCAGAGAGTACACTGGCACCACTGGGGAGGCAGTGCAGTGAGTCCAGAGAGTGCACTGGCACCACTGGGGATGCATTGCAGTGAGTCCAGAGAGTGCACTGGCACCACTGGTGATGTACTGCAGTGAGTCCAGAGAGTACACTGGCCCCACTGGGGATGCAGTGCAGTGAGTCCACAGAGGGCACTGGCACCACTGGGGATGTAGTGCAGTGAGTCCAGAGAGTGCACTGGCACCACTGGGGATGCAGTGCAGTGAGTCCAGAGAGTGCACTGGCACCACTGGGGATGCAGTGGAGTGAGTCCAGAGAGTGCACTGGCACCACTGGGGATGCACTGCAGTGAGTCCAGAGAGTGCACTGGCACCCCTGGGGATGCACTGCAGTGACTCCATAGAGTGCACTGGCACCACTGGGGATGCACTGCAGTGACTCCAGAGAGTGCACTGGCACCACTGGGGATGCACCCCGGTGAGTCCAGAGAGTGCACTGGCACCACTGGGGATGGTCATTAGTGAGTCCAGAGAGTGCACTGGCACCAATGGGGATGCAGTGCAGTGAGTCCAGAGAGTGCACTGGCACCCCTGGGGATGCAGTGCAGTGACTCCATAGAGTGCACTGGCACCAATGGGGATGCAGTGCAGTGATCCATAGAGTGCACTGGCACCACTGGGGATGCACCCCGGTGAGTCCAGAGAGTGCACTGGCACCACTGGGGATGCACTGCAGTGACTCCAAAGAGTGCACTGGCACCCCTGGGGATGCAGTGCAGTGAGTCCAGAGAGTGCAGTGGCACCACTGGGGATGGTCATTAGTGAGTCCAGAGAGTGCACTGGCACCACTGGGGATGCAGTGCAGTGAGTCCAGAGAGTGCACTGGCACCCCTGGGGATGCAGTGCAGTGACTCCATAGAGTGCACTGGCACCAATGGGGATGCAGTGCAGTGATCCAGAGAGTGCACTGGCACCACTAGGGATGCACCCCGGTGAGTCCAGAGAGTGCACTGGCACCACTGGGGATGCAGTGCAGTGAGTCCAGAGAGTGCACTGGCACCACTGGGGATGCTGTGCCGTGAGTCCAGAGAGTGCACTGGCACCACCGGGGATGCACTGCAGTGAGTCCAGAGAGTGCACTGGCACCACTGGGGATGCACTGCAGTGAGTCCAGAGAGTGCACTGGCACCACTGGGGATGCAGTGCGGTGAGTCCAGAGAGTGCACTGGCACCACTGGGGATGCAGTGCAGTGAGTCCAGAGAGTGCACTGGCACCACGAGTGATGCACTACAGTGAGTCCAGAGAGTGCACTGGCACCACTGGGGATGCAGTGCAGTGAGTCCAGAGAGTGCACTGGCACCACTGGGGATGCAGTGCCGTGAGTCCAGAGAGTGCACTGGCACCACTGGGTATGCAGTGCAGTGAGTCCAGAGAGTGCACTGGCACCCCTGGGGATGCAGTGCAGTGAGTCCAGAGAGTGCACTGGCACCACTGGGGATGCACTGCAGTGAGTCCAGAGAGTGCACTGGCACCACTGGGGATGCAGTGCAGTGACTCCAAAGAGTGCACTGGCACCCCTGGGGATGCAGTGCAGTGAGTCCAGAGAGTGCAGTGGCACCACTGTGGATGGTCATTAGTGAGTCCAGAGAGTGCACTGGCACCACTGGGGATGCAGTGCAGTGAGTCCAGAGAGTGCACTGGCACCCCTGGGGATGCAGTGCAGTGACTCCATAGAGTGCACTGGCACCAATGGGGATGCAGTGCAGTGATCCAGAGAGTGCACTGGCACCACTAGGGATGCACCCCAGTGAGTCCAGAGAGTGCACTGGCACCACTGGGGATGCAGTGCAGTGAGTCCAGAGAGTGCACTGGCACCACTGGGCATGCAGTGCACTGAGCCCAGAGAGTGCACTGGCACCACTGGGCATGCATTGCAGTGAGTCCAGAGAGTTCACTGGCACCACTGGGGATGCAGTGCTGTGAGTGCAGAGAGTGCACTGGCACCACCGGGAATTCAGTGCAGCGAGTCCAAGGAGTGCACTGGCACCACTGGGGATGCACTGCAGTGAGTCCAGAGAGTGCACTGGAACCACTGGGGATGCAGTGCAGTGAGTCCAGAGAGTGCACTGGCACCACTGGGGATGCAGTGCAGTGAGTCCAGAGAGTGCACTGGCACCACCGGGGATGCAGTGCAGTGAGTCCAGAGAGTGCACTGGCACCACTGGGGATGCACTGCAGAGAGTCCAGAGAGTGCACTGGCACCACTGGGGATGTAGTGCGGTGACTCCAAAGAGTGCACTGGCACCACTGGGGATGCAGTGCAGTGAGTCCAGAGAGTACCCTGGCACCAGTGGGGATGCAGTGCAGTGAGTCCAGAGAGTGCACTGGCACCAGTGGGGATGCAGTGCAGTGAGTCCAGAGAGTGCACTGGCACTACGAGTGATGCACTACAGTGAGTCCAGAGAGTGCACTGGCACCACTGGGGATGCAGTGCAGTGACTCCAGAGAGTGCACTGTCACCACTGGAGATGCAGTGCAGTGAGTCCAGAGAGTGCACTGGCACCACTGGGGATGCAGTGTAGTGAGTCCACAGAGTGCACTGGCACCACTGGGGATGCACTGCAGTGAGTCCAGAGAGTGCACTGGCACCACTGGGGATGCAGTGCCGTGAGTCCAGAGAGTGCACTGGCACCACTGGGGATGCAGTGCAGTGAGTCCAGAGAGTGCACTGGCACCACTGGGGATGGAGTGTAGTGAGTCCAGAGAGTGCACTGGCACCACTGGGGATGCACTGCAGTGAGTCCAGAGAGTGCACTGGCACCACTGGGGATGCAGTGCAGTGAGTCTAGAGAGTGCACTGGCACCACTGGGGATGCACTGCAGTGAGTCCAGAGAGTACACTGGCCCCACTGGGGATGCAGTGCAGTGAGTCCAGAGAGTGCACTGGCACCACTGGGGATGCAGTGCAGTGAGTCCAGAGAGTGCACTGGCACCACTGGGGATGCACTGCAGTGAGTCCAGGGAGTGCACTGGCACCACTGGGGATGGAGTGCAGTGAGTCCAGAGAGTGCACTGGCACCACTGGGGATGCACTGCAGTGAGTCCAGAGAGTGCACTGGCACCACTGGGGATGCAGTGCAGTGAGTCCAGAGAGTGCACTGGCACCACTGGGGATGCAGTGTAGTGAGTCGAGAGAGTGCGCTGGCTCCACTGGGGATGCACCCCGGTGAGTCCAGAGAGTGCACTGGCCCCACTGGGGATGCAGTGCAGTGACTCCAGAGAGTGCACTGGCACCACTGGGGATGCAGTGCAGTGAGTCCAGAGAGTGCACTGGCACCACTGGGGATGCACTGCAGTGAGTCCAGGGAGTGCACTGGCACCACTGGGGATGGAGTGCAGTGAGTCCAGAGAGTGCACTGGCACCACTGGGGATGCAGTGCAGTGAGTCCAGAGAGTGCACTGGCACCACTGGGGATGCAGTGCAGTGAGTCCAGAGAGTGCACTGGCACCACTGGGGATGCAGTGTAGTGAGTCGAGAGCGTGCGCTGGCTCCACTGGGGATGCACCCCGGTGAGTCCAGAGAGTGCACTGGCACCACTGGGGATGCAGTGCAGTGAGTCCAGAGAGTGCACTGGCACCCCTGGAGATGCAGTGCAGTGAGTCCAGAGAGTGCACTGGCACCACTGGGGATGCATTGCAGTGAGTCCAGAGAGTGCACTGGCACCAGTGGGGATGCAGTGCAGTGAGTCCAGGGAGTGCACTGGCACAACTGGGGATGCAGTGCAGTGAGTCCAGAGAGTGCACTGGCACCACTGGGGATGCACTGCCGTAAGTCCAGAGAGTGCACTGGCACCACTGGGGATGCAGTGCAGTGTGTCCAGAGAGTGCACTGGTACCACTGGGGATGCACTTCAGTGAGTCCAGAGAGTGCAGTGGCACCACTGGGGATGCAGTGCAGTGAGTCCAGAGAGTGCAGTGGCACCACTGGGGATGCAGTGCAGTGAGTCCAGAAGGTCCACTGGCACCACTAGGTATGCACTGCAGTGAGACCAGAGATTGCACTGGCACCACTGGGGATGCAGTGCAGTGAGTCCAGAGAGTGCACTGGCACCACTGGGGATGCAGTGCAGTGAGTCCAGAAGGTCCACTGGCACCACCGGGGATGCACTGCAGTGAGTCCAGCGAGTGCACTGGCACCACTGGGGATGCAGTGCAGTGAGTCCAGAGAGTGCACTGGCACCACTGGGGATGCATTGCAGTGAGTCCAGAGAATGCACTGGCACCACTGGGGATGCACTGCAGTGAATCCAGAGAGTACACTGGCACCACTGGGGATGCAGCACAGTGACTCCAGAGAGTGCACTGGCACCACTGGGGATGCAGTGCAGTGAGTCCAGAGAGTGCACTGGCACCACTGGGGATGCAGTGCCGTGAGTCCAGAGAGTGTACTGGCACCACTGGGGATGCAGTGCTGTCAGTCCAGAGAGTGCACTGTCACCACCGGGGATGCAGTGCCATGAGTCCAGAGAGAGCACTGGCACCACTGGGGATGCAGTGCAGTGAGTCCAGTGAGGGCACTGGCACCACTGGAGATGCATTGTAATGAGTCCAGAGAGTGCACTGGCACCACTGGGGATGCAGCACAGTGACTCCAGAGAGTGCACTGGCACCACTGGGAATGCAGCACAGTGACTCCAGAGAGTGCACTGGCACCACTGGGAATGCAGTGCCGTGAGTCCAGAGAGTGCACTGGCACCACTGGGGATGCAGTGCCGTGAGTCCAGAGAGTGTACTGGCACTACTGGGGATGCAGTGCTGTCAGTCCAGAGAGTGCACTGTCACCACCGGGGATGCAGTGCCATGAGTCCAGAGAGTGCACTGGCACCACTGGGGATGCATTGTAATGAGTCCAGAGAGTGCACTGGCACCACTGGGGATGCAGCACAGTGACTCCAGAGAGTGCACTGGCACCACTGGGAATCAGTGCAGTGAGTTCAGAGAGTGCACTGGCACCACTGGGGATGCACTGCAGCGAGTCCAGGGAGTGCACTTGCACCACTGGGGTTGCACTGCAGTGAGTCCAGAGAGTGCACTGGCACCACTGGGGATGCAGTGCAGTGAGTCCAGAGAGTGCACTGACACCACTGGGGATGCAGTGGAGTGAGTCCAGAGAGTGCACTGGCACCACTGGGGATGCACTGCAGTGATACCAGTGAGTGCACTGTCACCACTGGGTATGCAGTGCAGTGAGTCCAGAGAGTGCACTGGCACCACTGGGGATGCAATGCCGTGAGTCCAGAGAGTGCACTGGCACCACTGGGGATGCACTGCAGTGAGTCCAGAGAGTGCACTGGCACCACTGGGGATGCAGTGCCGTGAGTCCAGAGAGTGCACTGGCACCCCTGGGGATGCACTGCAGTGAGTCCAGAGAGTGCACTGGCACCACTAGGGATGCACTGCGGAGAGTCCAGAGAGTGCACTGGCACCCCTGGGGATGCAGTGCGGTGAGTCCAGAGAGTGCACTGGCACCACTGGGGATGCAGTGCAGTGAGTCCAGAGAGTGCACTGGCACCACTGGGGATGCAGTGCAGTGAGTCCAGAGAGTGCACTGGCACCACGAGTGATGCACTACAGTGAGTCCAGAGAGTGCACTGGCAGCACTGGGGATGCAGTGCAGTGAGTCCAGAGAGTGCACTGGCACCACTGGGTATGCAGTGCAGTGAGTCCAGAGAGTGCACTGGCACCACTGGGGATGCAGTGCCGTGAGTCCAGAGAGTGCACTGGCACCCCTGGGGATGCACTGCAGTGAGTCCAGAGAGTGCACTGGCACCACTGGGGATGCAGTGCAGTGAGTCCAGAGAGTGCACTGGCACCACTGGGGATGCAGTGCAGTGAGTCCAGAGAGTGCACTGGCAGCAGTGGGGATGCAGTGCAGTGAGTCCAGAGAGTGCACTGGCACCACTGGGGATGCACTGCAGTGAGTCCAGAGAGTGCACTGGCACCACTGGGGATGCACTGCAGTTACTCCAAAGAGTGCACTGGCACTACGAGTGATGCATTGCAGTGACTCCAGAGAGTGCACTGGCACCACTGGGGATGCAGTGCAGTGAGTCCAGAGAGTGCACTGGCACCACTGGGGATGGTCTTTAGTGAGTCCAGAGAGTGCACTGGCACCAATGGGGATGCAGTGCAGTGAGTCCAGAGAGTGCACTGGCACCCCTGGGGATGCAGTGCAGTGACTCCATAGAGTGCACTGGCACCAATGGGGATGCAGTGCAGTGATCCAGAGAGTGCACTGGCACCACTGGGGATGCACCCCGGTGAGTCCAGAGAGTGCACTGGCACCACTGGGTATGCAGTGCATTGAGTCCAGAGAGTGCACTTGCACGACTGGTGATGCAGTGCAGTGAGTCCAGAGAGTGCACTGGCACCACTGGGGATGCAGTGCAGTGATTCCAGAGAGTACCCTGGCACCACTGGGGATGCAGTGCAGTGAGCCCAGAGAGTGCCCTGGCACCACTGGGGATGCAGTGCCGTGAGTCCAGAGAGTGCACTAGCACCACTGGGGATGCAGTGCCGTGAGTCCAGAGTGTGCACTGGCACCACTGGGGATGCAGTGCAGTGAGTCCAGAGAGTGCACTGGCACCACTGGGGATGCATTGCAGTGAGTCCAGAGAGTTCACTGGCACCACTGGGGATGCAGTGCAGTGAGTCCAGAGAGTGCACTGGCACCACCGGGAATTCAGTGCAGTGAGTCCAAAGAGTGCACTGGCAGTACTGGGGATGCAGTGCAGTGAGTCCAGAGAGTGCACTGGCACCACTGGGGATGCAGTGCAGTGAGTCCAGAGAGTGCAGTGGCACCACTGGGGATGCAGTGCAGTGAGTCCAGAGAGTGCACTGGCACCACTGGGGATGCAGTGCAGTGAGTTCAGAGAGTACACTGGCACCACTGGGGATGCAGTGCAGTGAGTCCAGAGAGTGCACTGGCACCACTGGGGATGCAGTGCAGTGAGTCCAGAGAGTGCACTGGCACCACTGGGGATGCAGTGCCGTGAGTCCAGAGAGTGCACTGGCACCACCGGGGACGCAGTTCAGTGAGTCCAGAGAGTGCACTGGCACCACTGGGGATACACTGCAGAGAGTCCAGAGAGTGCACTGGCACCACTGGGGATGCAGTGCAGTGAGTCCAGAGAGTGCCTGGCACCACTGGGGATGCAGTGCAGTGAGTCCAGAGAGTACCCTGGCACCAGTGGGGATGCAGTGCAGTGAGTCCAGAGAGTGCACTGGCACCACTGGGGATGCAGTGCAGTGAGTCCAGAGAGTACCCTGGCACCAGTGGGGATGCAGTGCAGTGAGTCCAGAGAGTGCACTGGCACCACTGGGGATGCAGTTCCGTGAGTCCAGAGAGAGCACTAGCACCACTGGTGATGCAGTGCAGTGAGTCCACAGTGTGCACTGGCACCACTGGGGATGCAGTGCAGTGAGTCCAGAGAGTGCACTGGCACCACTGGGGATGCAGTGCAGTGAGTCCAGAGAGTGCACTGGCACCACTGGGGATGCAGTGCAGTGAGTCCAGAGGTTGCACTGGCACCACGAGTGATGCACTACAGTGAGTCCAGAGAGTGCACTGGCACCACTGGGGATGCAGTGCAGTGAGTCCAGAGAGTGCACTGTCACCACTGGGGATGCAGTGTAGTGAGTCCAGAGAGTGCACTGGCACCACTGGGGATGCAGTGCAGTGAGTCCAGAGAGTGCACTGGCACCACTGGGGATGCAGTGCTGTGAGTCCAGAGAGTGCACTGGCACCACTGGGGATGCAGTGCGGTGAGTCCAGAGAGTGCACTGGCACCACTGGGGATGCAGTGCGGTGAGTCCAGAGAGTGCACTGGCACCACAGGGGATGCAGTGCCGTGAGTCCAGAGAGTGCACTGGCACCACTGGGGATGCAGTGCAGTGAGTCCAGAGAGTGCACTGGCACCACTGGGAATTCAGTCCAGAGGGTACAGAGAGTGCACTGGCACCACTGGGGATGCACTGCAGTGACTCAAGAGAGTGCACTGTCACCACTGGGGATGCAGTGCAGTGAGTGCAGAGAGTGCACTGGCACCACTGGGGATGCAGTGCTCTGAGTCCAGAGAGTGCACTGGCACCACCGGGAATTCAATGCAGTGAGTCCAAAGAGTGCACTGGCAGCACTGGAGATGCAGTGCAGTGAGTCCAGAGAGTGCACTGGCACCACTGGGGATGCAGTGCAGTGAGTCCAGAGAGTGCACTGGAACCACTGGGGATGCAGTGCAGTGAGTCCAGAGAGTGCCCTGGCACCACTGGGGATGCAGTGCCGTGAGTCCAGAGAGTGCACTGGCACCACCGGGGATGCAGTGCAGTGAGTCCAGAGAGTGCAGTGGCACCACTGGGGATGCACTGCAGAGAGTCCAGAGAGTGCACTGGCACCACTGGGGATGCAGTGCAGTGAGTCCAGAGAGTGCACTGGCACCTCTGGGGATGCAGTGCAGTGAGTGCAGAGAGTACCCTGGAACCAGTGGGGATGCAGTGCAGTGAGTCCAGAGAGTGCACTGGCACCAGTGGGGATGCAGTGCAGTGAGTCCAGAGAGTGCACTGTCACCACTGGGGATGCAGTGCAGTGAGTCCAGAGAGTACCCTGGCACCTGTGGGGATGCAGTGCCGTGAGTCCAGAGAGTTCACTGCCACCACTGGGGATGCAGTGCCGTGAGTCCAGAGAGTGCACTGGAACCACCGGGGATGCAGTGCAGTGAGTCCAGAGAGTGCACTGGCACCCCTGGGGATGCACTGCAGAGAGTCCAGAGAGTGCACTGGCACCACTGGGGATGCAGTGCGGTGAGTCCAGAGAGTGCACTGGCACCTCTGGGGATGCAGTGAAGTGAGTCCAGAGAGTACCCTGGCACTAGTGGGGATGCAGTGCAGTGACTCCAGAGAGTGCACTGGCACCACTGGGGATGCAGTGCAGTGAGTCCAGAGAGTGCACTGGCACCACTGGGGATGCACTGCAGTGAGTCCAGAGAGTACCCTGGCACTAGTGGGGATGCATGGCAGTGAGTCCAGAGAGTTCACTGGCACCCCTGGGGATGCAGTGCCGTGAGTCCAGAGAGTGCCCTAGCACCACTGGGGATGAAGTGCCGTGAGTCCATAGTGTGCACTGGCACCACTGGGGATGCAGTGCAGTGAGTCCAGAGAGTGCACTGGCACCACTGGGGATGCAGTGCAGTGAGTCCAGAGAGTGCACTGGCACCACTGGGGATGCACTGCAGTGACTCCAGAGATTGCACTGGCACCACTGGGGATGCAGTGCAGTGATCCAGAGAGTGCACTGGCACCACTGGGGATGCAGTGCAGTGAGTCCAGAGAGTGCACTGGCACCCCTGGGGATGCAGTGCAGTGACTCCATAGAGTGCACTGGCACCAATGGGGATGCAGTGTAGTGATCCAGAGAGTGCACTGGCACCACTGGGGATGCACCCCGGTGAGTCCAGAGAGTGCACTGGCACCACTGGGTATGCACTGCAGTGAGTCCAGAGAGTGCACTGGCACCACTGGGGATGCAGTGCAGTGAGTCCAGAGAGTGCACTGACACCACTGGGGATGCAGTGCAGTGAGTCCAGAGAGTGCACTGGCACCAATGGGGATGCAGTGCAGTGATTCCATAGAGTACCCTGGCACCACTGGGGATGCAGTGCAGTGAGCCCAGAGAGTGCACTGGCACCACCGGGGATGCAGTGCCGTGAGTCCAGAGAGTGCACTAGCACCACTGGGGATGCAGTGCCGTGAGTCCAGAGTGTGCACTGGCACCACTGGGGATGCAGTGCAGTGAGTCCAGAGAGTGCACTGGCACCACTGGGGATGCAGTGCACTGAGCCCAGAGAGTGCACTGGCACCACTGGGGATGCATTGCAGTGAGTCCAGAGAGTTCACTTGCACCACTGGGGATGCAGTGCAGTGAGTGCAGAGAGTGCACTGGCACCACCGGGAATTCAGTGCAGTGAGTCCAAAGAGTGCACTGGCACCACTGGGGATGCACTGCAGTGAGTCCAGAGAGTGCAGTGGCACCACTGGGGATGCAGTGCAGTGAGTCCAGAGAGTGCCCTGGCACCACTGGGGATGCAGTACTGTGAGTTCAGAGAATACACTGGCACCACTGGGGATGCAGTGCAGAGAGTCCAGAGAGTGCACTGGCACCACTGGGGATGAAGTGCCGTGAGTCCATAGTGTGCACTGGCACCACTGGGGATGCAGTGCAGTGAGTCCAGAGAGTGCACTGGCACCACTGGGGATGCAGTGCGGTGAGTCCAGAGAGTGCACTGGCACCTCTGGGGATGCAGTGAAGTGAGTCCAGAGAGTACCCTGGCACTAGTGGGGATGCAGTGCAGTGACTCCAGAGAGTGCACTGGCACCACTGGGGATGCAGTGCAGTGAGTCCAGAGAGTGCACTGGCACCACTGGGGATGCACTGCAGTGAGTCCAGAGAGTACCCTGGCACTAGTGGGGATGCAGTGCAGTGAGTCCAGAGAGTTCACTGGCACCACTGGGGATGCAGTGCCGTGAGTCCAGAGAGTACCCTGGCACTAGTGGGGATGCAGTGCAGTGACTCCAGAGAGTGCACTGGCACCACGGGGGATGCAGTGTAGTGAGTCCACAGAGTGCACTGGCACCACTGGGGATGCACTGCAGTGAGTCCAGAGAGTGCACTGGCACCACTGGGGATGCAGAGCAGTGAGTCCAGAGAGTGCACTCGCACCACTGGGGATGCAGTGCAGTGAGTCCAGAGAGTGCACTGGCACCACTGGGGATGCAGTGCAGTGAGTCCAGAGAGTGCACTGGCACCACTGGGGATGCAGTGCAGTGAGTCCAGAGAGTGCACTGGCACCACTGGGGATGCAGTGCAGTGAGTCCAGAGAGTGCATTGGCACCACTGGGGATGCAGTGCAGTGAGTCCAGAGAGTGCACTGGCACCACTGGGGATGCAGTGCAGTGAGTCCAGAGAGTGCACTGGCACTACTAGTGATGCACTACAGTGAGTCCAGAGAGTGCACTGGCACCACTGGGGATGCAGTGCAGTGACTCCAGAGAGTGCACTGTCACAACTGGAGATGCAGTGCAGTGAGTCCAGAGAGTGCACTGGCACAACGGGGAATGCAGTGCAGTGAGTCCACAGAGTGCACTGGCACCACTGGGGATGCACTGCAGTGAGTCCAGAGAGTGCACTGGCACCACTGGGGATGCAGTGCAGTGAGTCCAGAGAGTGCACTGGCACCACTGGAGATGCAGTGCCGTGAGTCATGAGAGTGCACTGGCACCACTGGGGATGCAGTGCAGTGAGTCCAGAGAGTGCACTGGCACCACTGGGGATGCATTGCAGTGAGTCCAGAGAGTGCACTGTCACCACTGGGGATGCAGTGTAGTGAGTCCAGAGAGTGCACTGGCACCACTGGGGATGCAGTGCCGTGAGTCCAGAGAGTGCACTGGCACCACTGGGGATGCAGTGCAGTGAGTCCAGAGAGTGCACTGGCACCACTGGGAATGCAGTGCAGTGAGTCCAGAGAGTGCACTGGCACCAATGGGGATGCACCCCGGTGAGTCCAGAGAGTGCACTGGCACCACTGGGGATGGAGTGCAGTGAGTCCAGAGAGTGCACTGGCACCTCTGGGGATGCAGTGCAGTGAGTCCAGAGAGTGCACTGGCACCCCTGGGGATGCAGTGCAGTGAGTCTAGAGAGTGCACTGGCACCACTGGGAATTCAGTGCAGTGGGTACAGAGAGTGCACTGGCAGCACTGGGGATGCACTGCAGTGAGTCCAGAGAGTGTACTGGCAGCACTGGGGATGCAGTGCAGTGAGTCCAGAGAGTGCACTGGCACCACTGGGGATGCAGTGCAGTGAGTCCAGAGAGTGCGCTGGCACCACTGGGGATGCACCCCGGTGTGTCCAGAGAGTGCACTGGCACCACTGGGGATGCAGTGCAGTGAGTCCAGAGAGTGCACTGGCACCACTGGGGATGCAGTGCAGTGAGTCCAGAGAGTGCACTGGCACCACTAGGTATGCACTGCAGTGAGACCACAGATTGCACTGGCACCACTGGGGATGCAGTGCAGTGAGTCCAGAGAGTGCACTGGCACCACTCGGGATGCACTGCAGTGAGTCCAGAGAGTGCACTGGTACGATTGGGGATGCAGTGCAGTGAGTCCAGAGAGTGCACTGGCACCACTGGGGATGCAGTGCAGTGAGTCCAGAGAGTGCACTGACACCAGTGGGGATGCACTGCAGTGAGTCCAGAGAGTGCACTGGCACCACTGGGGATGCAGTGCAGTGAGTCCAGAGAGTGCACTGGCACCTCTGGGGATGCAGAGCAGTGAGTGCAGAGAGTACCCTGGAACCAGTGGGGATGCAGTGCAGTGAGTCCAGAGAGTGCACTGGCACCACTGGGGATGCAGTGCAGTGAGTCCAGAGAGTGCACTGGCACCACTGGGGATGCAGTGCAGTGAGTCCAGAGAGTACCCTGGCACCTGTGGGGATGCAGTGCCGTGAGTCCAGAGAGTGCACTGGAACCACCGGGGATGCAGTGCAGAGAGTCCAGAGAGTGCACTGGCACCACTGGGGATGCAGTGCGGTGAGTCCAGAGAGTGCACTGGCACCTCTGGGGATGCAGTGAAGTGAGTCCAGAGAGTACCCTGGCACTAGTGAGGATGCAGTGCAGTGACTCCAGAGAGTGCACTGGCACCACTGGGGATGCAGTGCAGTGAGTCCAGAGAGTGCACTGGCACCACTGGGGATGCACTGCAGTGAGTCCAGAGAGTACCCTGGCACCAGTGGGGATGCAGTGCAGTGAGTCCAGAGAGTTCACTGGCACCACTGAGGATGCAGTGCCGTGAGTCCAGTGAGTGCCCTAGCACCACTGGGGATGAAGTGCCGTGAGTCCATAGTGTGCACTGGCACCACTGGGGATGCAGTGCAGTGAGTCCAGAGAGTGCACTGGCACCACTAGGGATGCAGTGCAGTGAGTCCAGAGAGTGCACTGGCACCCCTGGGGATGCACTGCAGTGACTCCAGAGATTGCACTGGCACCACTGGGGATGCAGTGCAGTGATCCAGAGAGTGCACTGGCACCAGTGGGGATGCAGTGCAGTGAGTCCAGAGAGTGCACTGGCAGCAGTGGGGATGCAGTGCAGTGAGTCCAGAGAGTGCCCTGGCACCACTGGGAATGCAGTGCAGTGAGTTCAGATAATACACTGGCACCACTGGGGATGCAGTGCAGTGAGTCCAGAGAGTGCACTGGCACCACTGGGGATGCAGTGCCGTGAGTCCAGAGAGTGCACTGGCACCACTGGGGATGCACCCCGGTGAGTCCAGAGAGTGCACTGGCACCACTGGGGATGCAGTGCCGTGAGTCCAGAGAGTGCACTGGCACCACTGGGGATGCAGTGCAGTGAGTCCAGAGAGTGCACTGGCACCACTGGGGATGCAGTGCAGTGAGTCCAGAGAGTGCACTGGCACTACGAGTGATGCACTACAGTGAGTCCAGAGAGTGCACTGGCACCACTGGGGATGCAGTGCAGTGACTCCAGAGAGTGCACTGTCACCACTGGAGATGCAGTGCAGTGTGTCCAGAGAGTGCACTGGCACCACGGGGGATGCAGTGTAGTGAGTCCACAGAGTGCACTGGCACCACTGGGGATGCACTGCAGTGAGTCCAGAGAGTGCACTGGCACCACTGGGGATGCAGAGCAGTGAGTCCAGAGAGTGCACTGGCACCACTGGGGATGCAGTGCAGTGAGTCCAGAGAGTGCACTGGCACCACTGGGGATGCAGTGCAGTGAGTCCAGAGAGTGCACTGGCACCACTGGGGATGCACCCCGGTGAGTCCAGAGAGTGCACTGGCACCACTGGGGATGCAGTGCAGTGAGTCCAGAGAGTGCACTGGCACCACTGGGGATGCAGTGCAGTGAGTCCAGAGAGTGCACTGGCACCACTGGGGATGCAGTGCAGTGAGTCCAGAGAGTGCACTGGCACCACTGGGGATGCAGTGCAGTGAGTCCAGAGAGTGCACTGGCACTACTAGTGATGCACTACAGTGAGTCCAGAGAGTGCACTGGCACCACTGGGGATGCAGTGCAGTGACTCCAGAGAGTGCACTGTCACCACTGGAGATGCAGTGCAGTGAGTCCAGAGAGTGCACTGGCACAACAGGGAATGCAGTGCAGTGAGTCCACAGAGTGCACTGGCACCACTGGGGATGCACTGCAGTGAGTCGAGAGAGTGCACTGGCACCACTGGGGATGCAGTGCAGTGAGTCCAGAGAGTGCACTGGCACCACTGGGGATGCAGTGCCGTGAGTCCAGAGAGTGCACTGGCACCACTGGGGATGCAGTGCAGTGAGTCCAGAGAGTGCACTGGCACCACTGGGGATGCATTGCAGTGAGTCCAGAGAGTGCACTGGCACCACTGGGGATGCAGTGTAGTGAGTCCAGAGAGTGCACTGGCACCACTGGGGATGCAGTGCCGTGATCCAGAGAGTGCACTGGCACCACTGGGGATGCAGTGCAGTGAGTCCAGAGAGTGCACTGGCACCACTGGGAATGCAGTGCAGTGAGTCCAGAGAGTGCACTGGCACCAATGGGGATGCACTGCAGTGACTCCAGAGAGTGCACTGGCACCACTGGGGATGCAGTGCAGTGAGTCCAGAGAGTGCACTGGCACCACTGGGGATGCAGTGCAGTGAGTCCAGAGAGTGCACTGGCACCACTAGGTATGCACTGCAGTGAGACCAGAGATTGCACTGGCACCACTGGGGATGCAGTGCAGTGAGTCCAGAGAGTGCACTGGCACCACTGGGGATGCACTGCAGTGAGTCCAGAGAGTGCACTGGTACGATTGGGGATGCAGTGCAGTGAGTCCAGAGAGTGCACTGGCACCACTGGGGATGCAGTGCAGTGAGTCCAGAGAGTGCACTGACACCACTGGGGATGCACTGCAGTGAGTCCAGAGAGTGCACTGGCACCACTGGGGATGCAGTGCAGTGAGTGCAGAGAGTGCACTGGCACCTCTGGGGATGCAGAGCAGTGAGTGCAGAGAGTACCCTGGAACCAGTGGGGATGCAGTGCAGTGAGTCCAGAGAGTGCACTGGCACCACTGGGGATGCAGTGCAGTGAGTCCAGAGAGTGCACTGGCACCACTGGGGATGCAGTGCGGTGAGTCCAGAGAGTGCACTGGCACCTCTGGGGATGCAGTGAAGTGAGTCCAGAGAGTACCCTGGCACTAGTGAGGATGCAGTGCAGTGACTCCAGAGAGTGCACTGGCACCACTGGGGATGCAGTGCAGTGATCCAGAGAGTGCACTGGCACCACTGGGGATGCAGTGCAGTGAGTCCAGAGAGTGCACTGGCACCACTGGGGATGGTCATTAGTGAGTCCAGAGAGTGCACTGGCACCACTGGGGATGCAGTGCAGTGAGTCCAGAAAGTGCACTGGCACCCCTGGGGATGCAGTGCAGTGACTCCATAGAGTGCACTGGCACCAATGGGGATGCAGTGTACTGATCCAGAGAGTGCACTGGCACCACTGGGGATGCACCCCGGTGAGTCCAGAGAGTGCACTGGCACCACTGGGTATGCACTGCAGTGAGTCCAGAGAGTGCACTGGCACCAGTGGGGATGCAGTGCAGTGAGTCCAGAGAGTGCACTGACACCACTGGGGATGCAGTGCAGTGAGTCCAGAGAGTGCACTGGCACCACTGGGGATGCAGTGCAGTGATTCCATAGAGTACCCTGGCACCACTGGGGATGCAGTGCAGTGAGCCCAGAGAGTGCACTGGCACCACCGGGGATGCAGTGCCGTGAGTCCAGAGAGTGCACTAGCACCACTGGGGATCCAGTGCCGTGAGTCCAGAGAGTGCACTGGCACCACTGGGGATGCAGTGCACTGAGCCCAGAGAGTGCACTGGCACCACTGGGGATGCATTGCAGTGAGTCCAGAGAGTTCACTTGCACCACTGGGGATGCAGTGCTGTGAGTGCAGAGAGTGCACTGGCACCACCGGGAATTCAGTGCAGTGAGTCCAAAGAGTGCACTGGCACCACTGGGGATGCACTGCAGTGAGTCCAGAGAGTGCAGTGGCACCACTGGGGATGCAGTGCAGTGAGTCCAGAGAGTGCCCTGGCACCACTGGGGATGCAGTACTGTGAGTTCAGAGAATACACTGGCACCACTGGGGATGCAGTGCAGTGAGTCCAGAGAGTGCACTGGCACCACTGGGGATGCAGTGCCGTGAGTCCAGAGAGTGCACTGGCACCACCGGGGATGCAGTGCAGTGAGTCCAGAGAGTGCACTGGCACCACTGGGGATGCACTGCAGAGAGTCCAGAGAGTGCACTGGCACCACTGGGGATGGAGTGCGGTGAGTCCAGAGAGTGCACTGGCACCACTGGGCATGCAGTGCAGTGAGTCCAGAGAGTACCCTGGCACCAGTGGGGATGCAGTGCAGTGAGTCCAGAGAGTGCACTGGCACCACTGGGGATGCAGTGCAGTGAGTCCAGAGAGTGCCCTGGCACCACTGGGAATGCAGTGCAGTGAGTTCAGAGAATACACTGGCACCACTGGGGATGCAGTGCAGTGAGTCCAGAGAGTGCACTGGCACCACTGGGGATGCAGTGCCGTGAGTGCAGAGAGTGCACTGGCACCACTGGGGATGCACCCCGGTGAGTCCAGAGAGTGCACTGGCACCACTGGGGATGCAGTGCCGTGAGTCCAGAGAGTGCACTGGCACCACTGGGGATGCAGTGCAGTGAGTCCAGAGAGTGCACTGGCACCACTGGGGATGCAGTGCAGTGAGTCCAGAGAGTGCACTGGCACTACGAGTGATGCACTACAGTGAGTCCAGAGAGTGCACTGGCACCACTGGGGATGCAGTGCAGTGACTCCAGAGAGTGCACTGTCACCACTGGAGATGCAGTGCAGTGTGTCCAGAGAGTGCACTGGCACCACGGGGGATGCAGTGTAGTGAGTCCACAGAGTGCACTGGCACCACTGGGGATGCACTGCAGTGAGTCCAGAGAGTGCACTGGCACCACTGGGGATGCAGAGCAGTGAGTCCAGAGAGTGCACTGGCACCACTGGGGATGCAGTACTGTGAGTTCAGAGAATACACTGGCACGACTGGGGATGCAGTGCAGTGAGTCCAGAGAGTGCACTGGCACCACTGGGGATGCAGTGCCGTGAGTCCAGAGAGTGCACTGGCACCACCGGGGATGCAGTGCAGTGAGTCCAGAGAGTGCACTGGCACCACTGGGGATGCAGTGCACTGAGCCCAGAGAGTGCACTGGCACCACTGGGGATGCATTGCAGTGAGTCCAGAGAGTTCACTTGCACCACTGGGGATGCAGTGCTGTGAGTGCAGAGAGTGCACTGGCACCACCGGGAATTCAGTGCAGTGAGTCCAAAGAGTGCACTGGCACCACTGGGGATGCACTGCAGTGAGTCCAGAGAGTGCAGTGGCACCACTGGGGATGCAGTGCAGTGAGTCCAGAGAGTGCCCTGGCACCACTGGGGATGTAGTACTCTGAGTTCAGAGAATACACTGGCACCACTGGGGATGCAGTGCAGTGAGTCCAGAGAGTGCACTGGCACCACTGGGGATGCAGTGCCGTGAGTCCAGAGAGTGCACTGGCACCACCGGGGATGCAGTGCAGTGAGTCCAGAGAGTGCACTGGCACCACTGGGGATGCACTGCAGAGAGTCCAGAGAGTGCACTGGCACCACTGGGGATGTAGTGCGGTGAGTCCAGAGAGTGCACTGGCACCACTGGGCATGCAGTGCAGTGAGTCCAGAGAGTACCCTGGCACCAGTGGGGATGCAGTGCAGTGAGTCCAGAGAGTGCACTGGCAGCAGTGGGGATACAGTGCAGTGAGTCCAGAGAGTGCCCTGGCACCACTGGGAATGCAGTGCAGTGAGTTCAGAGAATACACTGGCACCACTGGGGATGCAGTGCAGTGAGTCCAGAGAGTGCACTGGCACCACTGGGGATGCAGTGCCGTGAGTCCAGAGAGTGAACTGGCACCACTGGGGATGCACCCCGGTGAGTCCAGAGAGTGCACTGGCACCACTGGGGATGCAGTGCCGTGAGTCCAGAGAGTGCACTGGCACCACTGGGGATGCAGTGCAGTGAGTCCAGAGAGTGCACTGGCACCACTGGGGATGCAGTGCAGTGAGTCCAGAGAGTGCACTGGCACTACGAGTGATGCACTACAGTGAGTCCAGAGAGTGCACTGGCACCACTGGGGATGCAGTGCAGTGACTCCAGAGAGTGCACTGTCACCACTGGAGATGCAGTGCAGTGTGTCCAGAGAGTGCACTGGCACCACGGGGGATGCAGTGTAGTGAGTCCACAGAGTGCACTGGCACCACTGGGGATGCACTGCAGTGAGTCCAGAGAGTGCACTGGCACCACTGGGGATGCAGAGCAGTGAGTCCAGAGAGTGCACTGGCACCACTGGGGATGCAGTACTGTGAGTTCAGAGAATACACTGGCACCACTGGGGATGCAGTGCAGTGAGTCCAGAGAGTGCACTGGCACCACTGGGGATGCAGTGCCGTGAGTCCAGAGAGTGCACTGGCACCACCGGGGATGCAGTGCAGTGAGTCCAGAGAGTGCACTGGCACCACTGGGGATGCACTGCAGAGAGTCCAGAGAGTGCACTGGCACCACTGGGGATGTAGTGCGGTGAGTCCAGAGAGTACACTGGCACCAGTGGGGATGCAGTGCAGTGAGTCCAGAGAGTGCACTGGCAGCAGTGGGGATGCAGTGCAGTGAGTCCAGAGAGTGCCCTGGCACCACTGGGAATGCAGTGCAGTGAGTCCAGAGAATACACTGGCACCACTGGGGATGCACTGCAGTGAGTCCAGAGAGTGCACTGATACCACTGGGGATGCAGTGCAGTGAGTCCAGAGAGTGCACTAGCACCACTAGGTATGCACTGCAGTGAGACCAGAGATTGCACTGGCACCACTGGGGATGCAGTACAGTGAGTCCAGAGAGTGCACTGGCACCACTGGGGATGCAGTGCAGTGATTCCAGAGAGTGCAGTGGCACCACTGGGGATGCAGTGCAGTGAGTCTAGAAGGTCCACTGGCACCACTGGGGATGCACTGCAGTGAGTCCAGAGAGTGCACTGGCACCACTGGGGATGCAGTGCAGTGAGTCCAGAGAGTGCACTGGCACCACTGGGGATGCATTGCAGTGAGTCCAGAGAGTGCAGTGGCACCACTGGGGATGCACTGCAGTGAGTCCAGAGAGTACACTTGCCCCACTGGGGATGCAGTGCAGTGAGTCCACAGAGGGCACTGGCACCACTGGGGATGCAGTGCAGTGAGTCCAGAGAGTGCACTGGTACCACTGGGGATGCAGTGCAGTGAGTCCAGAGAGTGCACTGGCACCACTGGGGATGCAGTGCAGTGAGTCCAGGGAGTGCACTGGCACCACTGGGGATGCAGTGCAATGAGTCCAGAGAGTGCACTGGCACCACTGGGGATGCACTACAGTGAGTCCAGAGAGTGCACTGGCACTACTGGGGATGCAGTGCAGTGAGTCAAGAGAGTGCACTGGCACCACTGGGGATGCAGTGTAGTGAGTCCAGAGAGTGCACTGGCACCACTGGGGATTCACTGCAGTGAGTCCAGAGAGTGCACTGGCACCACTGGGGATTCACTGCAGTGAGTCCAGAGAGTGCATTGGCACCACTGGGGATGCAGTGCCGTGAGTCCAGTGAGTGCACTGGCACCACTGGGGATGCAGTGCAGTGAGTCCAGAGAGTGCACTGGCACCACTGGGGATGCAGTGCTGTGAGTCCAGAAGGTCCACTGGCACCACTGGAGATGCACTGCAGTGAGTCCAGAGAGTGCACTGGCACCACTGGGGATGCAGTGCAGTGAGTCCAGAGAGTGCACTGGCACCACTGGGGATGCAGTGCAGTGAGTCCAGAGAGTGCACTGGCACCACTGGGGATGCAGTGCCGTGAGTCCGGAGAGTGAACTGGCACCACTGGGGATGCACCCCGGTGAGTCCAGAGAGTGCACTGGCACCACTGGGGATGCAGTTCCGTGAGTCCAGAGAGTGCACTGGCACCACTGGGGATGCAGTGCAGTGAGTCCAGAGAGTGCACTGGCACCACTGGGGATGCAGTGCAGTGAGTCCAGAGAGTGCACTGGCACTACGAGTGATGCACTACAGTGAGTCCAGAGAGTGCACTGGCACCACTGGGGATGCAGTGCAGTGACTCCAGAGAGTGCACTGTCACCTCTGGAGATGCAGTGCAGTGTGTCCAGAGAGTGCACTGGCACCACGGGGGATGCAGTGTAGTGAGTCCACAGAGTGCACTGGCACCACTGGGGATGCACTGCAGTGAGTCCAGAGAGTGCACTGGCACCACTGGGGATGCAGAGCAGTGAGTCCAGAGAGTGCACTGGCACCACTGGGGATGCAGTACTGTGAGTTCAGAGAATACACTGGCACCACTGGGGATGCAGTGCAGTGAGTCCAGAGAGTGCACTGGCACCACTGGGGATGCAGTGCCGTGAGTCCAGAGAGTGCACTGGCACCACCGGGAATGCAGTGCAGTGAGTCCAGAGAGTGCACTGGCACCACTGGGGATGCAGTGCAGTGAGTCCAGAGAGTGCACTGGCACCACTGGGGATGTAGTGCGGTGAGTCCAGAGAGTACACTGGCACCAGTGGGGATGCAGTGCAGTGAGTCCAGAGAGTGCACTGGCAGCAGTGGGGATGCAGTGCAGTGAGTCCAGAGAGTGCCCTGGCACCACTGGGAATGCAGTGCAGTGAGTTCAGAGAATACACTGGCACCACTGGGGATACACTGCAGTGAGTCCAGAGAGTGCACTGATACCACTGGGGATGCACTGCAGTGAGTCCAGAGAGTGCACTAGCACCACTAGGTATGCACTGCAGTGAGACCAGAGATTGCACTGGCACCACTGGGGATGCAGTACAGTGAGTCCAGAGAGTGCACTGGCACCACTGGGGATGCAGTGCAGTGATTCCAGAGAGTGCACTGGCACCACTGGGGATGCAGTGCAGTGAGTCTAGAAGGTCCACTGGCACCACTGGGGATGCACTGCAGTGAGTCCAGAGAGTGCACTGGCACCACTGGGGATGCAGTGCAGTGAGTCCAGAGAGTGCACTGGCACCACTGGGGATGCATTGCAGTGAGTCCAGAGAGTGCACTGGCACCACTGGGGATGCACTGCAGTGAGTCCAGAGAGTACACTTGCCCCACTGGGGATGCAGTGCAGTGAGTCCACAGAGGGCACTGGCACCACTGGGGATGCAGTGCAGTGAGTCCAGAGAGTGCACTGGTACCACTGGGGATGCAGTGCAGTGAGTCCAGAGAGTGCACTGGCACCACTGGGGATGCAGTGCAGTGAGTCCAGGGAGTGCACTGGCACTACGAGTGATGCACTACAGTGAGTCCAGAGAGTGCACTGGCACCACTGGGGATGCAGTGCAGTGACTCCAGAGAGTGCACTGTCACCACTGGAGATGCAGTGCAGTGTGTCCAGAGAGTGCACTGGCACCACGGGGGATGCAGTGTAGTGAGTCCACAGAGTGCACTGGCACCACTGGGGATGCACTGCAGTGAGTCCAGAGAGTGCACTGGCACCACTGGGGATGCAGAGCAGTGAGTCCAGAGAGTGCACTGGCACCACTGGGGATGCAGTACTGTGAGTTCAGAGAATACACTGGCACCACTGGGGATGCAGTGCAGTGAGTCCAGAGAGTGCACTGGCAGCACTGGGGATGCAGTGCCGTGAGTCCAGAGAGTGCACTGGCACCACCGGGGATGCAGTGCAGTGAGTCCAGAGAGTGCACTGGCACCACTGGGGATGCACTGCAGAGAGTCCAGAGAGTGCACTGGCACCACTGGGGATGTAGTGCGGTGAGTCCAGAGAGTACACTGGCACCACTGGGGATGCAGTGCAGTGAGTCCAGAGAGTGCACTGGCAGCAGTGGGGATGCAGTGCAGTGAGTCCAGAGAGTGCCCTGGCACCACTGGGAATGCAGTGCAGTGAGTTCAGAGAATACACTGGCACCACTGGGGATGCACTGCAGTGAGTCCAGAGAGTGCACTGATACCACTGGGGATGCACTGCAGTGAGTCCAGAGAGTGCACTAGCACCACTAGGTATGCACTGCAGTGAGACCAGAGATTGCACTGGCACCACTGGGGATGCAGTACAGTGAGTCCAGAGAGTGCACTGGCACCACTGGGGATGCAGTGCAGTGATTCCAGAGAGTGCACTGGCACCACTGGGGATGCAGTGCAGTGAGTCTAGAAGGTCCACTGGCACCACTGGGGATGCACTGCAGTGAGTCCAGAGAGTGCACTGGCACCACTGGGGATGCAGTGCAGTGAGTCCAGAGAGTGCACTGGCACCACTGGGGATGCATTGCAGTGAGTCCAGAGAGTGCACTGGCACCACTGGGGATGCACTGCAGTGAGTCCAGAGAGTACACTTGCCCCACTGGGGATGCAGTGCAGTGAGTCCACAGAGGGCACTGGCACCACTGGGGATGCAGTGCAGTGAGTCCAGAGAGTGCACTGGTACCACTGGGGATGCAGTGCAGTGAGTCCAGAGAGTGCACTGGCACCACTGGGGATGCAGTGCAGTGAGTCCAGGGAGTGCACTGGCACCACTGGGGATGCAGTGCAATGAGTCCAGAGAGTGCACTGGCACCACTGGGGATGCAGTGCCGTGAGTCCAGAGAGTGCACTGGCACCACTGGGAATGCAGTGCAGTGAGTCCAGAGAGTGCACTGGCACCACTGGGGATGCAGTGCAGTGAGTCCGGAGAGTGCACTGGCACCACTGGGGATGCACTACAGTGAGTCCAGAGAGTGCACTGGCACTACTGGGGATGCAGTGCAGTGAGTCAAGAGAGTGCACTGGCACCACTGGGGATGCAGTGTAGTGAGTCCAGAGAGTGCACTGGCACCACTGGGGATTCACTGCAGTGAGTCCAGAGAGTGCACTGGCACCACTGGGGATTCACTGCAGTGAGTCCAGAGAGTGCACTGGCACCACTGGGGATGCAGTGCCGTGAGTCCAGTGAGTGCACTGGCACCCCTGGGGATGCAGTGCAGTGAGTCCAGAGAGTGCACTGGCACCACTGGGGATGCAGTGCAGTGAGTCCAGAAGGTCCACTGGCACCACTGGAGATGCACTGCAGTGAGTCCAGAGAGTGCACTGGCACCACTCGGGATGCACTGCAGTGAGTCCAGAGAGTACACTGGCCCCACTGGGAATGCAGTGCAGTGAGTCCACAGAGGGCACTGGCACCACTGGGAATGCAGTGCAGTGAGTCCAGAGAGTGCACTGGCACCACTGGGGATGCAGTGCAGTGAGTCCAGAGAGTGCACTGGCACCACTGGGGATGCAGTGCAGTGAGTCCAGAGAGTGCACTTGCACCACTGGGGATACAGTGCAGTGAGTCCTCAGAGTGCACTGGCACCACTGGGGATTCACTGCAGTGAGTCCAGAGAGTACACTGGCACCACAGGGGATGCAGTGCCGTGAGTCCAGAGAGTGCACTGGCACCACTGGGGATGCAGTGCAGTGAGTCCAGAGAGTGCACTGGCACCACTGGGGATGCACTGCAGTGAGTCCAGAGAGTGCACTGGCACCAATGGGGATGCAGTGCGGTGAGTCCAGAGAGTGCACTGGCACCACAGGGGATGCAGTGCAGTGACTCCAGAGAGTGCACTGGCACCACTGGGGATGCACCCCGGTGAGTCCAGAGAGTGCACTGGTACCACTGGGGATGCACTTCAGTGAGTCCAGAGAGTGCAGTGGCACCACTGGGGATGCAGTGCAGTGAGTCCAGAGAGTGCACTGGCACCACTGGGGATGCAGTGCAGTGAGTCCAGAGAGTGCACTGGCACCACTGGGGATGCACCCCGGTGAGTCCAGAGAGTGCACTGGCACCACTGGGGATGGAGTGCAGTGAGTCCAGAGAGTGCACTGGCACCTCCGGGGATGCAGTGCAGTGAGTCCAGAGAGTGCACTGGCACCCCTGTGGATGCAGTGCAGTGAGTCTAGAGAGTGCACTGGCACCACTGGGAATTCAGTGCAGTGGGTACAGAGAGTGCACTGGCACCACCGGGGATGCACTGCAGTGAGTCCAGAGAGTGCACTGGCACCACTGGGGATGCAGTGCAGTGAGTCCAGAGAGTGCACTGGCACCACTGGGGATGCAGTGCAGTGAGTCTAAAGAGTGCGCTGGCAACACTGGGGATGCACCCCGGTGAGTCCAGAGAGTGCACTGGCACCACTGGGGATGCAGTGCAGTGAGTCCAGAGAGTGCTCTGGCACCACTGGGAATGCAGTGCAGTGAGTCCAGAGAGTACCCTGGCACCAGTGGGGATGCAGTGCAGTGAGTCCAGAGAGTGCACTGGCACCACTGGGGATGCAGTGCCGTGAGTCCAGAGAGTGAACTAGCACCACTGGGGATGCAGTGCCGTGAGTCCAGAGAGTGCACTGGCACCACTGGGGATGCACTGCAGTGAGTCCAGAGAGTGCACTGGCACCACTGGGGATGCAGTGCAGTGAGTCCAGAGAGTGCACTGGCACCACTGGGGATGCAGTGCGGTGAGTCCAGAGAGTGCACTGGCACCACGAGTGATGCACTACAGTGAGTCCAGAGAGTGCCTTGGCATCACTGGGGATGCAGTGCAGTGAGTCCAGAGAGTGCACTGGCACCACTGGGGATGCAGTGCAGTGAGTCCAGAGAGTGCACTGGCACCACGAGTGATGCACTACAGTGAGTCCAGAGAGTGCCTTGGCATCACTGGGGATGCAGTGCAGTGAGTCCAGAGAGTGCACTGGCACCACTGGGGATGCACTGCAGTGAGTCCAGAGAGTGCACTGGCACCACTGGGGATGCACTGCGGTGAGTCCAGAGAGTGCACTGGCACCCCTGGGGATGCAGCGCAGTGAGTCCAGAGAGTGCACTGGCACCACTGGGGATGCAGTGCAGTGAGTCCAGAGCGTGCACTGGCACCACGAGTGATGCACTACAGTGAGTCCAGAGAGTGCACTGGCACCACTGGGGATGCAGTGCAGTGAGTCCAGAGAGTGCACTGTCACCACTGGAGATGCAGTGCAGTGAGTCCAGAGAGTGCACTGGCACCACTGGGAATGCAGTGCAGTGAGTCCAGAGAGTGCAGTGGCACCACTGGGGATGCAGTGCCGTGAGTCCAGAGAGTGCACTGGCACCACTGGAGATGCAGTGCAGTGAGTCCAGAGAGTGCACTGGCACCACTGGGGATGTACCCCGGTGAGTCCAGAGAGTGCACTGGCACCACTGGGGATGCAGTGCAGTGAGTCCAGAGAGTGCACTGTCACCACTGGAGATGCAGTGCAGTGAGTTCTGAGAGTGCACTGGCACCACTGGGGATGCAGTGTAGTGAGTCCAGAGAGTGCACTGGCACCAATGGGGATGCAGTGCCGTGAGTCCAGAGAGTGCGCTGGCACCACTGGGGATGCACCCCGGTGAGTCCAGAGAGTGCACTGGCACCACTGGGGATGCACCCTGGTGAGTCCAGAGAGTGCACTGTCACCACTGGGGATGCAGTGCAGTGAGTCCAGAGAGTGCACTGGTACCACTGGGGATGCACTTCAGTGAGTCCAGAGAGTGCAGTGGCACCACTGGGGATGCAGTGCAGTGAGTCCAGAGAGTGCAGTGGCACCACTGGGGATGCAGTGCAGTGAGTCCAGAGAGTGCACTGGCACCACTAGGTATGCACTGCAGTGAGACCAGAGATTGCACTGGCACCACTGGGGATGCAGTGCAGTGAGTCCAGAGAGTGCACTGGCACCACTGGGGATGCAGTGCAGTGAGTCCAGAAGGTCCACTGGCACCACTGGGGATGCACTGCAGTGAGTCCAGAGAGTGCACTGGCACCACTGGGGATGCAGTGCAGTGAGTCCAGAGAGTGCACTGGCACCACTGGGGATGCATTGCAGTGAGTCCAGAGAGTGCACTGGCACCACTGGGGATGCACTGCAGAGAGTCCAGAGAGTACACTGGCGCCACTGGGGATGCAGTGCAGTGAGTCCACAGAGGGCACTGGCACCACTGGGGATGCAGTGCAGTGAGTCCAGAGAGTGCACTGGCACCACTGGGGATGCAGTGCAGTGAGTCCAGGGAGTGCACTGGCACCACTGGGGATGCAGTGCAGTGACTCCAGAGAGTGCACTTGCACCACTGGGGATACAGTGCAGTGAGTCCAGAGAGTGCACTGGCACCACTGGGGATGCAGTGCCGTGAGTCCAGAGAGTGCACTGGCACCACTGGGGATGCAGTGCAGTGAGTCCAGGGAGTGCACTGGCACCACTGGGGATGCAGTGCAGTGAGTCCAGAGAGTGCACTGGCACCACGAGTGATGCACTACAGTGAGTCCAGAGAGTGCACTGGCACCACTGGGGATGCAGTGCAGTGAGTCCAGAGAGTGCACTGTCACCACTGGAGATGCAGTGCAGTGAGTCCAGAGAGTGCACTGGCACCACTGGGGATGCAGTGTAGTGAGTCCACAGAGTGCACTGGCACCACTGGGGATTCACTGCAGTGAGTCCAGAGAGTGCACTGGCACCACTGGGGATGCAGTGCAGTGAGTCCAGAGAGTGCACTGGCACCACTGGGGATGCAGTGCCGTGAGTCCAGAGAGTGCACTGGCACCACTGGGGATGCAGTGCAGTGAGTCCAGAGAGTGCACTGGCACCACTGGGGATGCACCCCGGTGAGTCCAGAGAGTGCACTGGCACCACTGGGGATGCAGTGCAGTGAGTCCAGAGAGTGCACTGTCACCACTGGAGATGCAGTGCAGTGAGTCCAGAGAGTGCACTGGCACCCCTGTGGATGCACTGCAGTGACTCCATAGAGTGCACTGGCACCACTGGGGATGCAGTGCAGTGACTCCAGAGAGTGCACTGGCACCACTGGGGATGCAGTGCAGTGAGTCCAGAGAGTGCACTGGCACCACTGGGTATGGTCATTAGTGAGTCCAGAGAGTGCACTGGCACCTCTGGGGATGCAGTGCAGTGAGTCCAGAGAGTGCACTGGCACCCCTGGGGATGCAGTGCAGTGACTCCATAGAGTGCACTGGCACCAATGGGGATGCACTGCAGTGATCCATAGAGTGCACTGGCACCACTGGGTATGCAGTGCAGTGAGTCCAGAGAGTGCACTGGCACCACTATGGATGCTCATTAGTGAGTCCAGAGAGTACACTGGCACCACTGGGGATGCAGTGCAGTGAGTCCAGAGAGTGCACTGGCACCACTGGGGATGCAGTGCAGTGAGTCCAGAGAGTGCACTGGCACCACTGGGGATGCAGTGCAGTGAGTCCAGAGTATGCACTGGCACCACTGGGGATGCACTGCAGTGAGTCCAGAGAGTGGACTGGCACCCCTGGGGATGCACTGCAGTGACTCCAGAGAGTGCACTGGCACCACTGGGGATGCACTGCAGTGAGTCCAGAGAGTGCACTGGCACCACTGGGGATGCAGTGCAGTGAGTCCAGAGAGTGCACTGGCACCACGAGTGATGCACTACAGTGAGTCCAGAGAGTGCACTGGCACCACTGGGGATGCAGTGCAGTGAGTCCAGAGAGTGCACTGTCACCACTGGAGATGCAGTGCAGTGAGTCCAGAGAGTGCACTGGCACCACTGGGGTGCAGTGTAGTGAGTCCACAGAGTGCACTGGCACCACTGGGGATTCACTGCAGTGAGTCCAGAGAGTGCACTGGCACCACTGGGGATGCAGTGCAGTGAGTCCAGAGAGTTCACTGGCACCACTGGGGATGCAGTGCCGTGAGTCCAGAGAGTGCACTGGCACCACTGGGGATGGTCATTAGTGAGTCCAGAGAGTGCACTGGCACCTCTGGGGATGCAGTGCAGTGAGTCCAGAGAGTGCACTGGCACCCCTGGGGATGCAGTGCAGTGACTCCATAGAGTGCACTGGCACCAATGGGGATGCACTGCAGTGATCCATAGAGTGCACTGGCACCACTGGGGATGCACTGCAGTGAGTCCAGAGAGTGCACTGGCACCACTGGGTATGCAGTGCAGTGAGTCCAGAGAGTGCACTGGCACCACTATGGATGCTCATTAGTGAGTCCAGAGAGTACACTGGCACCACTGGGGATGCAGTGCAGTGAGTCCAGAGAGTGCACTGGCACCACTGGGGATGCACTGCAGTGAGTCCAGAGAGTGCACTGGCACCACTGGGGATGCAGTGCAGTGAGTCCAGAGAGTGCACTGGCACCACTGGGGATGCACTGCAGTGAGTCCAGAGAGTGGACTGGCACCCCTGGGGATGCACTGCAGTGACTCCAGAGAGTGCACTGGCACCACTGGGGATGCAGTGCAGTGAGTCCAGAGAGTGCACTGGCACCACTGGGGATGCAGTGCAGTGAGTCCAGAGAGTGCACTGGCACCACGAGTGATGCACTACAGTGAGTCCAGAGAGTGCACTGGCACCACTGGGGATGCAGTGCAGTGAGTCCAGAGAGTGCACTGTCACCACTGGAGATGCAGTGCAGTGAGTCCAGAGAGTGCACTGGCACCACTGGGGTGCAGTGTAGTGAGTCCACAGAGTGCACTGGCACCACTGGGGATTCACTGCAGTGAGTCCAGAGGGTGCACTGGCACCACTGGGGATGCAGTGCAGTGAGTCCAGAGAGTTCACTGGCACCACTGGGGATGCAGTGCCGTGAGTCCAGAGAGTGCACTGGCACCACTGGGGATGGTCATTAGTGAGTCCAGAGAGTGCACTGGCACCTCTGGGGATGCAGTGCAGTGAGTCCAGAGAGTGCACTGGCACCCCTGGGGATGCAGTGCAGTGACTCCATAGAGTGCACTGGCACCAATGGGGATGCACTGCAGTGATCCATAGAGTGCACTGGCACCACTGGGGATGCACTGCAGTGAGTCCAGAGAGTGCACTGGCACCACTGGGTATGCAGTGCAGTGAGTCCAGAGAGTGCACTGGCACCACTATGGATGCTCATTAGTGAGTCCAGAGAGTACACTGGCACCACTGGGGATGCAGTGCAGTGAGTCCAGAGAGTGCACTGGCACCACTGGGGATGCACTGCAGTGAGTCCAGAGAGTGCACTGGCACCACTGGGGATGCAGTGCAGTGAGTCCAGAGAGTGCACTGGCACCACTGGGGATGCACTGCAGTGAGTCCAGAGAGTGGACTGGCACCCCTGGGGATGCACTGCAGTGACTCCAGAGAGTGCACTGGCACCACTGGGGATGCAGTGCAGTGAGTCCAGAGAGTGCACTGGCACCACTGGGGATGCAGTGCAGTGAGTCCAGAGAGTGCACTGGCACCACGAGTGATGCACTACAGTGAGTCCAGAGAGTGCACTGGCACCACTGGGGATGCAGTGCAGTGAGTCCAGAGAGTGCACTGTCACCACTGGAGATGCAGTGCAGTGAGTCCAGAGAGTGCACTGGCACCACTGGGGTGCAGTGTAGTGAGTCCACAGAGTGCACTGGCACCACTGGGGATTCACTGCAGTGAGTCCAGAGAGTGCACTGGCACCACTGGGGATGCAGTGCAGTGAGTCCAGAGAGTTCACTGGCACCACTGGGGATGCAGTGCCGTGAGTCCAGAGAGTGCACTGGCACCACTGGGGATGCAGTGCAGTGAGTCCAGAGAGTGCACTGGCACCACTGGGGATGTACCCCGGTGAGTCCAGAGAGTGCACTGGCACCACTGGGGATGCAGTGCAGTGAGTCCAGAGAGTGCACTGTCACCACTGGTGATGCAGTGCAGTGAGTCCAGAGAGTGCACTGGCACCACTGGGGATGCAGTGTAGTGAGTCCACAGAGTGCACTGGCACCAATGGGGATGCAGTGCCGTGAGTCCAGAGAGTGCACTGGCACCACTGGGGATACACCCCGGTGAGTCCAGAGAGTGCACTGGTACCACTGGGGATGCACTTCAGTGAGTCCAGAGAGTGCAGTGGCACCACTGGGGATGCAGTGCAGTGAGTCCAGAGAGTGCAGTGGCACCACTGGGGATGCAGTGCAGTGAGTCCAGAGCGTGCACTGGCACCACTAGGTATGCACTGCAGTGAGACCAGAGATTGCACTGGCACCACTGGGGATGCAGTGCAGTGAGTCCAGAGAGTGCACTGGCACCACTGGGGATGCAGTGCAGTGAGTCCAGAGAGTGCACTGGCACCACTGGGGATGCAGTGCAGTGAGTCCAGAAGGTCCACTGGCACCACTGGGGATGCAGTGCAGTGAGTCCAGAGAGTGCACTGGCACCACTGGGGATGCAGTGCAGTGGGTCCAGAGAGTGCACTGGCACCACTGGGGATTAATTGCAGTGAGTCCAGAGAGTGCACTGGCACCACTCGGGATGCCCTGCAGTGAGTCCAGAGAGTACACTGGCCCCACTGGGGATGCAGTGCAGTGAGTCCACAGAGGGCACTGGCACTACTGGGGATGCAGTGCAGTGAGTCCAGAGAGTGCACTGGCACCACTGGGGATGCAGTGCAGTGAGTCCAGGGAGTGCACTGGCACCACTGGGGATGCAGTGCAGTGACTCCAGAGAGTGCACTTGCAACACTGGGGATACAGTGCAGTGAGTCCAGAGAGTGCACTGGCACCACTGGGGATGCAGTGCCGTGAGTCCAGAGAGTGCACTGGCACCACTGGGGATGCAGTGCCGTGAGTCCACAGTGTGCACTGGCACCACTGGGGATGCAGTGCAGTGAGTCCAGAGAGTGCACTGGCACCACTGGGGATGCAGTGCAGTGAGTCCACAGTGTGCACTGGCACCACTGGGGATGCAGTGCAGTGAGTCCAGAGAGTGCACTGGCACCACGAGTGATGCACTACAGTGAGTCCAGAGAGTGCACTGGCACCACTGGGGATGCAGTGCAGTGAGTCCAGAGAGTGCACTGTCACCACTGGAGATGCAGTGCAGTGAGTCCAGAGAGTGCACTGGCACCACTGGGGATGCAGTGTAGTGAGTCCACAGAGTGCACTGGCACCACTGGGGATTCACTGCAGTGAGTCCAGAGAGTGCCCTGGCACCACTGGGGATGCAGTGCAGTGAGTCCAGAGAGTGCACTGGCACCACTGGGTATGCACCCCGGTGAGTCCAGAGAGTGCACTGGCACCACTGGGGATGCAGTGCTGTTAGTCCAGAGAGTGCAGTGTCACCACTGGATATGCAGTGCAGTGAGTCCAGAGAGTGCACTGGCACCCCTGGGGATGCACTGCAGTGACTCCATAGAGTGCACTGGCACCACTGGGGATGCAGTGCAGTGAGTCCAGAGAGTGCACTGGCACCACTGGGGATGGTCATTAGTGAGTCCAGAGAGTGCACTGGCACCACTGGGTATGCAGTGCAGTGAGTCCAGAGAGTGCACTGGCACCACTATGGATGCTAATTAGTGAGTCCAGAGAGTACACTGGCAGCACTGGGGATGCACTGCAGTGAGTCCAGAGAGTGCACTGGCACCACTGGGGATGCCCTGCAGTGAGTCCAGAGAGTACACTGGCCCCACTGGGGATGCAGTGCAGTGAGTCCACAGAGGGCACTGGCACTACTGGGGATGCAGTGCAGTGAGTCCAGAGAGTGCACTGGCACCACTGGGGATGCAGTGCAGTGAGTCCAGGGAGTGCACTGGCACCACTGGGGATGCAGTGCAGTGACTCCAGAGAGTGCACTTGCAACACTGGGGATACAGTGCAGTGAGTCCAGAGAGTGCACTGGCACCACTGGGGATGCAGTGCCGTGAGTCCAGAGAGTGCACTGGCACCACTGGGGATGCAGTGCCGTGAGTCCACAGTGTGCACTGGCACCACTGGGGATGCAGTGCAGTGAGTCCAGAGAGTGCACTGGCACCACTGGAGATGCAGTGCAGTGAGTCCTGGGAGTGCACTGGCACCACTGGGGATGCAGTGCAGTGAGTCCAGAGAGTGCACTGGCACCACGAGTGATGCACTACAGTGAGTCCAGAGAGTGCACTGGCACCACTGGGGATGCAGTGCAGTGAGTCCAGAGAGTGCACTGTCACCACTGGAGATGCAGTGCAGTGAGTCCAGAGAGTGCACTGGCACCACTGGGGATGCAGTGTAGTGAGTCCACAGAGTGCACTGGCACCACTGGGGATTCACTGCAGTGAGTCCAGAGAGTGCCCTGGCACCACTGGGGATGCAGTGCAGTGAGTCCAGAGAGTGCACTGGCACCACTGGGTATGCACCCCGGTGAGTCCAGAGAGTGCACTGGCACCACTGGGGATGCAGTGCAGTTAGTCCAGAGAGTGCAGTGTCACCACTGGATATGCAGTGCAGTGAGTCCAGAGGGTGCACTGGCACCACTGGGATGCACTGCAGTGACTCCATAGAGTGCACTGGCACCACTGGGGATGCAGTGCAGTGAGTCCAGAGAGTGCACTGGCACCACTGGGGATGGTCATTAGTGAGTCCAGAGAGTGCACTGGCACCACTGGGTATGCAGTGCAGTGAGTCCAGAGAGTGCACTGGCACCACTATGGATGCTAATTAGTGAGTCCAGAGAGTACACTGGCAGCACTGGGGATGCACTGCAGTGAGTCCAGAGAGTGCACTGGCACCACTGGGGATGCAGTGCGGTGAGTCCAGAGAGTACCCTGGCACCAGTGGGGATGCAGTGCAGTGAGTCCAGAGAGTGCACTGGCACCACTGGGGATGCAGTGCCGTGAGTCCAGAGAGTGCACTGGCACCACTGGGGATGCAGTGCCGTGAGTCCAGAGTGTGCACTGGCACCACTGGGGATGCAGTGCAGTGAGTCCAGAGAGTGCACTGGCACCACTGGGGATGCAGTGCAGTGAGTCCAGAGAGTTCACTGGCACCACTGGGGATCCAGTGCTGTGAGTCCAGAGAGTGCACTGGCACCACCGGGAATTCAGTGCAGTGAGTCCAAAGAGTGCACTGGCAGCACTGGGGATGCACTGCAGTGAGTCCAGAGAGTGCAGTGGCACCACTGGGGATGCAGTGCAGTGAGTCCAGAGAGTGCCCTGGCACCACTGGAGATGCAGTGCAGTGAGTCCAGAGAGTGCACTGGCACCACTGGGAATGCAGTGCAGTGAGTCCAGAGAGTGCACTGGCACCACTGGGGATGCAGTGCAGTGAGTCCAGAGAGTGCACTGGCACCACTGGGGATGCAGTGCCGTGAGTCCAGAGAGTGCACTGGCACCACCGGCGATGCAGTGCAGTGAGTCCAGAGAGTGCACTGGCACCACTGGGGATGCACTGCAGAGAGTCCAGAGAGTGCACTGGCACCACTGGGGATGCAGTGCGGTGAGTCCAGAGAGTGCACTGGCACCACTGGGGATGCAGTGCAGTGAGTCCAGAGAGTGCACTGGCACCACTGGGGATGCAGTGCAGTGAGTCCAGAGAGTGCACTGGCACCACGAGTGATGCACTACAGTGAGTCCAGAGAGTGCACTGGCACCACTGGGGATGCAGTGCAGTGAGTCCAGAGAGTGCACTGGCACCACTGGAGATGCAGTGCAGTGAGTCCAGAGAGTGCACTGGCACCACTGGTGATGCAGTGTAGTGAGTCCACAGAGTGCACTGGCACCACTGGGGATGCACTTCAGTGAGTCCAGAGAGTGCACTGGCACCACTGGGGATGCAGTGCAGTGAGTCCAGAGAGTGCAGTGGCACCACTGGGGATGCAGTGCAGTGAGTCCAGAGAGTGCACTGGCACCACTAGTTATGCACTGCAGTGAGACCAGAGATTGCACTGGCACCACTGGGGATGCAGTGCAGTGAGTCCAGAGAGTGCACTGACACCTCTGGGGATGCAGGGCAGTGAGTCCAGAGAGTGCAGTGGCACCACTGGGGATGCAGTGCAGTGAGTCCAGAGAGTGCACTGACACCACTGGGGATGCAGTGCAGTGAGTCCAGAGAGTGCACTGGCACCAGTGGGGATGAACTGCACTGAGTCCAGTGATTGCACTGGCCCCACTGGGGATGCAGTGCAGTGAGTCCAGAGAGTGCACTGGCACCACTGGGGATGCAATGCAGTGAGTCCAGAGAGTGCACTGGCACCACTGGGGATGCACTGCAGTGACTCCAGAGAGTGCAGTGGCACCACTGGGGATGCCGTGCAGTGAGTCCAGAGAGTGCCCTGGCACCACTGGGGATGCAGTGCAGTGAGTCAAGAGAGTGCACTGGCACCACTGGGGATGCAGTGCAGTGAGTCCAGAGAGTGCACTGGCACCACGAGTGATGCACTACAGTGAGTCCAGAGAGTGCACTGGCACCACTGGGGATGCAGTGCAGTGAGTCCAGAGAGTGCACTGGCACCACTGGGTATGCAGTGCAGTGAGTCCAGAGAGTGCACTGGCACACCTGGGGATGCAGTTCAGTGAGTCCAGAGAATGCACTGGCACCACTGGGGATGCACTGCAGTGAGTCCAGAGAGTGCACTGGGACCACTGGGGATGCACTGCAGTGACTCCAAAGAGTGCACTGGCACCCCTGGGGATGCACTGCAGTGAGTCCAGAGAATGCACTGGCACCACTGGGGATGCAGTGCAGTGAGTCCAGAGAGTGCACTGGCACCACCGGGGATGCAGTGCAGTGAGTCCAGAGAGTGCACTGGCACCACTGGGGATGGTCATTAGTGAGTCCAGAGAGTGCACTGGCACCACTGGGGATGCAGTGGAGTTAGTCCAGAGAGTGCACTGGCACCTCTGGGGATGCATTGCAGTGAGTCCAGAGAGTGCACTGGCACCACTGGGGATTCACTGCAGTGAGTCCAGAGAGTGCCCTGGCACCACTGGGGATGCAGTGCAGTGAGTCCAGAGAGTGCATTGGCACTACGAGTGATGCACTACAGTGAGTCCAGAGAGTGCACTGGCACCACTGGGTATGCAGTGCAGTGAGTCCAGAGAGTGCAGTGGCACCACTGGGTATGCACCCCGGTGAGTCCAGAGAGTGCACTGGCACCACTGGGGATGCAGTGCAGTTAGTCCAGAGAGTGCAGTGTCACCACTGGATATGCAGTGCAGTGAGTCCAGAGAGTGCACTGGCACCCCTGGGGATGCACTGCAGTGACTCCATAGAGTGCACTGGCACCACTGGGGATGCAGTGCAGTGAGTCCAGAGAGTGCACTGGCACCACTGGGGATGGTCATTAGTGAGTCCAGAGAGTGCACTGGCACCTCCGGGGATGCAGTGCAGTGAGTCCAGAGAGTGCACTGGCACCCCTGGGGATGCAGTGCAGTGACTCCATAGAGTGCACTGGCACCAATGGGGATGCAGTGCAGTGATCCATAGAGTGCACTGGCACCACTGGGGATGCACCCCGGTGAGTCCAGAGAGTGCACTGGCACCACTGGGTATGCAGTGCAGTGAGTCCAGAGAGTGCACTGGCACCACTATGGATGCTAATTTGTGAGTCCAGAGAGTACACTGGCAGCACTGGGGATGCAGTGCAGTGAGTCCAGAGAGTACCCTGGCACCAGTGGGGATGCAGTTCCGTGAGTCCAGAGAGTGCACTGGCACCACTGGGGATGCAGTGCCGTGAGTCCAGAGTGTGCACTGGCACCACTGGGGATGCAGTGCAGTGAGTCCAGAGAGTGCACTGGCACCACTGGGGATGCAGTGCAGTGAGTCCAGAGAGTTCACTGGCACCACTGGGGATCCAGTGCTGTGAGTCCAGAGAGTGCACTAGCACCACCGGGAATTCAGTGCAGTGAGTCCAAAGAGTGCACTGGCAGCACTGGGGATGCAGTGCAGTGAGTCCAGAGAGTGCAGTGGCACCACTGGGGATGCAGTTCAGTGAGTCCAGAGAGTGCCCTGGCACCACTGGGGATGCAGTGCAGTGAGTTCAGAGAATACACTGGCACCACTGGGGATGCAGTGCCGTGAGTCCAGAGAGTGCACTGGCACCACTGGGGATGCAGTGCAGTGAGTCCAGAGAGTGCACTGGCACCACTGGGGATGCAGTGCCGTGAGTCCAGAGAGTGCATTGGCACCACCGGCGATGCAGTGCAGTGAGTCCAGAGAGTGCACTGGCACCACTGGGGATGCACTGCAGAGAGTCCAGAGAGTGCACTGGCACCACTGGGGATGCAGTGCGGTGAGTCCAGAGAGTGCACTGGCACCACTGGGGATGCAGTGCAGTGAGTCCAGAGAGTGCACTGGCACCACTGGGGATGCAGTGCAGTGAGTCCAGAGAGTGCACTGGCACCACGAGTGATGCACTACAGTGAGTCCAGAGAGTGCACTGGCACCACTGGGGATGCAGTGCAGTGAGTCCAGAGAGTGCACTGGCACCACTGGGGATGCAGTGTAGTGAGTCCACAGAGTGCACTGGCACCACTGGGGATGCACTTCAGTGAGTCCAGAGAGTGCAGTGGCACCACTGGGGATGCAGTGCAGTGAGTCCAGAGAGTGCAGTGGCACCACTGGGGATGCAGTGCAGTGAGTCCAGAGAGTGCACTGGCACCACTAGGTATGCACTGCAGTGAGACCAGAGATTGCACTGGCACCACTGGGGATGCAGTGCAGTGAGTCCAGAGAGTGCACTGACACCTCTGGGGATGCAGGGCAGTGAGTCCAGAGAGTGCACTGGCACCACTGGGGATGCAGTGCAGTGAGTCCAGAGAGTGCACTGACACCACTGGGGATGCAGTGCAGTGAGTCCAGAGAGTGCACTGGCACCAGTGGGGATGAACTGCACTGAGTCCAGTGAGTGCACTGGCCCCACTGGGGATGCAGTGCAGTGAGTCCAGAGAGTGCACTGGCACCACTGGGGATGCAATGCAGTGAGTCCAGAGAGTGCACTGGCACCACTGGGGATGCACTGCAGTGACTCCAGAGAGTGCAGTGGCACCACTGGGGATGCCGTGCAGTGAGTCCAGAGAGTGCCCTGGCACCACTGGGGATGCAGTGCAGTGAGTCAAGAGAGTGCACTGGCACCACTGGGGATGCAGTGCAGTGAGTCCAGAGAGTGCACTGGCACCACGAGTGATGCACTACAGTGAGTCCAGAGAGTGCACTGGCACCACTGGGGATGCAGTGCAGTGAGTCCAGAGAGTGCACTGGCACCACTGGGTATGCAGTGCAGTGAGTCCAGAGAGTGCACTGGCACACCTGGGGATGCAGTTCAGTGAGTCCAGAGAATGCACTGGCACCACTGGGTATGCAGTGCAGTGAGTCCAGAGAGTGCACTGGGACCACTGGGGATGCACTGCAGTGACTCCAAAGAGTGCACTGGCACCCCTGGGGATGCACTGCAGTGAGTCCAGAGAATGCACTGGCACCACTGGGGATGCAGTGCAGTGAGTCCAGAGAGTGCACTGGCACCACCGGGGATGCAGTGCAGTGAGTCCAGAGAGTGCACTGGCACCACTGGGGATGGTCATTAGTGAGTCCAGAGAGTGCACTGGCACCACTGGGGATGCAGTGGAGTTAGTCCAGAGAGTGCACTGGCACCTCTGGGGATGCATTGCAGTGAGTCCAGGGAGTGCACTGGCACCAGTGGGGATGCAGTGCAGTGAGTCTAGAGAGTGCACTGGCACCACTGGGGATGCAGTGCAGTGAGTCCAGAGAGTACACTGGCCCCACTGGGGATGCAGTGCAGTGAGTCCAGAGAGTGCACTGGCCCCACTGGGGATGCAGTGCGGTGAGTCCAGAGAGTGCACTGGCACCACTGGGGATGCACTGCAGTGAGTCCAGGGATTGCACTGGCACCACTGGGGATGCAGTGCAGTGACTCCAGAGAGTGCACTGGCACCACTGGGGATGCAGTGCAGTGAGTCCAGCGAGTGCACTGGCACCACTGGGGATGCACCCCGGTGAGTCCAGAGAGTGCACTGGCACCACTTGGGATGGAGTGCAGTGAGTCCAGAGAGTGCACTGGCACCACTGAGGATTCAGTGCAGTGAGTCCAGAGAGTGCACTGGCACCACTGGGGATGCAGTGCAGTGAGTCCAGAGAGTGCACTGGCACCACTGGGGATGCAGTGCAGTGAGTCCAGAGAGTGCCCTGGCACCACTGGGGATGCACCCCGGTGAGTCCAGAGAGTGCACTGGCACCACTGGGGATGCAGTGCAGTGAGTCCAGAGAGTGCACTGGCACCACTGGGAATGCAGTGCAGTGAGTCCAGAGAGTGCACTGGCACCACTGGGGATGCAGTGCAGTGAGTCCAGAGAGTGCAGTGGCACCACTGGGGATGCAGTGCAGTGACTCCAGAGAGTGCACTGGCACCACTGGGGATGCACCCCGGTTAGTCCAGAGAGTGCACTGGTACCACTGGGGATGCACCTCAGTGAGTCCAGAGAGTGCAGTGGCACCACTGGGGATGCAGTGCAGTGAGTCCAGAGAGTGCACTGGCACCACTGGGGATGCATTGCAGTGAGTCCAGAGAGTGCACTGGCACCACTGGGGATGCACTGCAGTGAGACCAGAGATTGCACTGGCACCACTGGGGATGCAGTGCAGTGAGTCCAGAGAGTGCACTGGCACCACGAGTGATGCACTACAGTGAGTCCTGGAGGTCCACTGGCACCACTGGGGATGCACTGCAGTGAGTCCAGAGAGTGCACTGGCACCACTGGGGATGCAGTGCAGTGAGTCTAGAGAGTGCACTGGCACCACTGGGGATGCACTGCAGTGAGTCCAGAGAGTACACTGGCCCCACTGGGGATGCAGTGCAGTGAGTCCAGAGAGTGCACTGGCACCACTGGGGATGCAGTGCGGTGAGTCCAGAGAGTGCACTGGCACCACTGGGGATGCACTGCAGTGAGTCCAGGGAGTGCACTGGCACCACTGGGGATGCAGTGCAGTGACTCCAGAGAGTGCACTGGCACCACTGGGGATGCAGTGCAGTGAGTCCAGAGAGTGCACTGGCACCACTGGGGATGCACCCCGGTGAGTCCAGAGAGTGCACTGGCACCACTGATGATGGAGTGCAGTGAGTCCAGAGAGTGCACTGGCACCACTGGGGATGCAGTGCAGTGAGTCCAGAGAGTGCACTGGCACCACTGGGGATGCAGTGGAGTGAGTCCAGAGAGTGCACTGGCACCACTGGGGATGCAGTGCAGTGAGTCGAGAGAGTGCGCTGGCACCACAGGGGATGCACAACGGTGAGTCCAGAGAGTGCACTGGCACCACTGGGGATGCAGTGCAGTGAGTCCAGAGAGTGCACTGGCACCCCTGGAAATGCAGTGCAGTGAGTCCAGAGAGTGCACTGGCACAACTGGGTATGCAGTGCAGTGAGTCCAGAGAGTGCACTGGCACCACTGGGGATGCAGTGCAGTGAGTCCAGGGAGTGCACTGGCACCACTGGGGATGCAGTGCAGTGAGTCCAGAGAGTGCACTGGCACCAATGGGGGTGCAGTGCCGTGAGTCCAGAGAGTGCACTGGCACCACTGGGGATGCAGTGCCGTGAGTCCAGAGAGTGCACTGGCACCACTGGGGATGCACTGCAGTGAGTCCAGAGAGTACACTGGCACCACTGGGGATGCACTGCAGTGAGTCCAGAGAGTGCACTGGCACCACTGGGGATGCAGTGCGGTGAGTCCAGAGAGTGCACTGGCACCACTGGGGATGCACTGCAGTGAGTCCAGGGAGTGCACTGGCACCACTGGGGATGCAGTGCAGTGACTCCAGAGAGTGCACTGGCACCACTGGGGATGCAGTGCAGTGAGTCCAGAGAGTGCACTGGCACCACTGGGGATGCACCCCGGTGAGTCCAGAGAGTGCACTGGCACCACTGATGATGGAGTGCAGTGAGTCCAGAGAGTGCACTGGCACCACTGGGGATGCAGTGCAGTGAGTCCAGAGAGTGCACTGGCACCACTGGGGATGCAGTGGAGTGAGTCCAGAGAGTGCACTGGCACCACTGGGGATGCAGTGCAGTGAGTCGAGAGAGTGCGCTGGCACCACAGGGGATGCACAACGGTGAGTCCAGAGAGTGCACTGGCACCACTGGGGATGCAGTGCAGTGAGTCCAGAGAGTGCACTGGCACCCCTGGAAATGCAGTGCAGTGAGTCCAGAGAGTGCACTGGCACCACTGGGGATGCATTGCAGTGAGTCCAGAGAGTGCACTGGCACCACTGGGGATGCACTGCAGTGAGACCAGAGATTGCACTGGCACCACTGGGGATGCAGTGCAGTGAGTCCAGAGAGTGCACTGGCACCACGAGTGATGCACTACAGTGAGTCCTGGAGGTCCACTGGCACCACTGGGGATGCACTGCAGTGAGTCCAGAGAGTGCACTGGCACCACTGGGGATGCAGTGCAGTGAGTCTAGAGAGTGCACTGGCACCACTGGGGATGCACTGCAGTGAGTCCAGAGAGTACACTGGCCCCACTGGGGATGCAGTTCAGTGAGTCCAGAGAGTGCACTGGCACCACTGGGGATGCAGTGCGGTGAGTCCAGAGAGTGCACTGGCACCACTGGGGATGCACTGCAGTGAGTCCAGGGAGTGCACTGGCACCACTGGGGATGCAGTGCAGTGACTCCAGAGAGTGCACTGGCACCACTGGGGATGCAGTGCAGTGAGTCCAGAGAGTGCACTGGCACCACTGGGGATGCACCCCGGTGAGTCCAGAGAGTGCACTGGCACCACTGATGATGGAGTGCAGTGAGTCCAGAGAGTGCACTGGCACCACTGGGGATGCAGTGCAGTGAGTCCAGAGAGTGCACTGGCACCACTGGGGATGCAGTGGAGTGAGTCCAGAGAGTGCACTGGCACCACTGGGGATGCAGTGCAGTGAGTCGAGAGAGTGCGCTGGCACCACAGGGGATGCACAACGGTGAGTCCAGAGAGTGCACTGGCACCACTGGGGATGCAGTGCAGTGAGTCCAGAGAGTGCACTGGCACCCCTGGAAATGCAGTGCAGTGAGTCCAGAGAGTGCACTGGCACCACTGGGTATGCAGTGCAGTGAGTCCAGAGAGTGCACTGGCACCACTGGGGATGCAGTGCAGTGAGTCCAGGGAGTGCACTGGCACCACTGGGGATGCAGTGCAGTGAGTCCAGAGAGTGCACTGGCACCAATGTGGGTGCAGTGCCGTGAGTCCAGAGAGTGCACTGGCACCACTGGGGATGCAGTGCCGTGAGTCCAGAGAGTGCACTGGCACCACTGGGGATGCACTGCAGTGAGTCCAGAGAGTACACTGGCCCCACTGGGGATGCAGTGCAGTGAGTCCAGAGAGTGCACTGGCACCACTGGGGATGCAGTGCGGTGAGTCCAGAGAGTGCACTGGCACCACTGGGGATGCACTGCAGTGAGTCCAGGGAGTGCACTGGCACCACTGGGGATGCAGTGCAGTGACTCCAGAGAGTGCACTGGCACCACTGGGGATGCAGTGCAGTGAGTCCAGAGAGTGCACTGGCACCACTGGGGATGCACCCCGGTGAGTCCAGAGAGTGCACTGGCACCACTGATGATGGAGTGCAGTGAGTCCAGAGAGTGCACTGGCACCACTGGGGATGCAGTGCAGTGAGTCCAGAGAGTGCACTGGCACCACTGGGGATGCAGTGGAGTGAGTCCAGAGAGTGCACTGGCACCACTGGGGATGCAGTGCAGTGAGTCGAGAGAGTGCGCTGGCACCACAGGGGATGCACCCCGCTGAGTCCAGAGAGTGCACTGGCACCACTGGGGATGCAGTGCAGTGAGTCCAGAGAGTGCACTGGCACCCCTGGAAATGCAGTGCAGTGAGTCCAGAGAGTGCACTGGCACCACTGGGTATGCAGTGCAGTGAGTCCAGAGAGTGCACTGGCACCACTGGGGATGCAGTGCAGTGAGTCCAGGGAGTGCACTGGCACCACTGGGGATGCAGTGCAGTTAGTCCAGAGAGTGCACTGGCCCCAAAGGGGATGCAGTGCCGTGAGTCCAGAGAGTGCACTGGCACCACTGGGGATGCAGTGCCGTGAGTCCAGAGAGTGCACTGGCACCACTGGGGATGCACCCCGGTGAGTCCAGAGAGTGCACTGGCACCACTGATGATGGAGTGCAGTGAGTCCAGAGAGTGCACTGGCACCACTGGGGATGCAGTGCAGTGAGTCCAGAGAGTGCACTGGCACCACTGGGGATGCAGTGGAGTGAGTCCAGAGAGTGCACTGGCACCACTGGGGATGCAGTGCAGTGAGTCGAGAGAGTGCGCTGGCACCACAGGGGATGCACAACGGTGAGTCCAGAGAGTGCACTGTCACCACTGGGGATGCAGTGCAGTGAGTCCAGAGAGTGCACTGGCACCACTGGGGATGCAGTGCAGTGAGTCCAGAGAGTGCACTGGCACCACTGGGGATGCAGTGCAGTGAGTCCAGGGAGTGCACTGGCACCACTGGGGATGCAGTGCAGTGAGTCCAGAGAGTGCACTGGCACCAATGGGGGTGCAGTGCCGTGAGTCCAGAGAGTGCACTGGCACCACTGGGGATGCAGTGCCGTGAGTCCAGAGAGTGCACTGGCACCACTGGGGATGCAGTGCAGTGAGTCCAGAGAGTACACTGGCCCCACTGGGGATGCAGTGCAGTGAGTCCAGAGAGTGCACTGGCACCACTGGGGATGCAGTGCGGTGAGTCCAGAGAGTGCACTGGCACCACTGGGGATGCACTGCAGTGAGTCGAGGGAGTGCACTGGCACCACTGGGGATGCAGTGCAGTGACTCCAGAGAGTGCACTGGCACCACTGGGGATGCAGTGCAGTGACTCCAGAGAGTGCACTGGCACCACTGGGGATGCAGTGCAGTGAGTCCAGAGAGTGCACTGGCACCACTGGGGATGCACCCCGGTGAGTCCAGAGAGTGCACTGGCACCACTGATGATGGAGTGCAGTGAGTCCAGAGAGTGCACTGGCACCACTGGGGATGCAGTGCAGTGAGTCCAGAGAGTGCACTGGCACCACTGGGGATGCAGTGCAGTGAGTCCAGAGAGTGCACTGGCACCACTGGAGATGCAGTGCAGTGAGTCGAGAGAGTGCGCTGGCACCACAGGGGATGCACCCCGGTGAGTCCAGAGAGTGCACTGGCACCACTGGGGATGCAGTGCAGTGAGTCCAGAGAGTGCACTGGCACCCCTGGAAATGCAGTGCAGTGAGTCCAGAGAGTGCACTGGCACCACTGGGGATGCAGTGGAGTGAGTCCAGAGAGTGCACTGGCACCACTGGGGATGCAGTGCAGTGAGTCGAGAGAGTGCGCTGGCACCACAGGGGATGCACAACGGTGAGTCCAGAGAGTGCACTGGCACCACTGGGGATGCAGTGCAGTGAGTCCAGAGAGTGCACTGGCACCCCTGGAAATGCAGTGCAGTGAGTCCAGAGAGTGCACTGGCACCACTGGGTATGCAGTGCAGTGAGTCCAGAGAGTGCACTGGCACCACTGGGGATGCAGTGCAGTGAGTCCAGGGAGTGCACTGGCACCACTGGGGATGCAGTGCAGTGAGTCCAGAGAGTGCACTGGCACCAATGTGGGTGCAGTGCCGTGAGTCCAGAGAGTGCACTGGCACCACTGGGGATGCAGTGCCGTGAGTCCAGAGAGTGCACTGGCACCACTGGGGATGCACTGCAGTGAGTCCAGAGAGTACACTGGCCCCACTGGGGATGCAGTGCAGTGAGTCCAGAGAGTGCACTGGCACCACTGGGGATGCAGTGCGGTGAGTCCAGAGAGTGCACTGGCACCACTGGGGATGCACTGCAGTGAGTCCAGGGAGTGCACTGGCACCACTGGGGATGCAGTGCAGTGACTCCAGAGAGTGCACTGGCACCACTGGGGATGCAGTGCAGTGAGTCCAGAGAGTGCACTGGCACCACTGGGGATGCACCCCGGTGAGTCCAGAGAGTGCACTGGCACCACTGATGATGGAGTGCAGTGAGTCCAGAGAGTGCACTGGCACCACTGGGGATGCAGTGCAGTGAGTCCAGAGAGTGCACTGGCACCACTGGGGATGCAGTGGAGTGAGTCCAGAGAGTGCACTGGCACCACTGGGGATGCAGTGTAGTGAGTCCACAGAGTGCACTGGCACCACTGGGGATGCACTGCAGTGAGTCCAGAGAGTGCACTGGCACCACTGGGGATGCAGTGCCGTGAGTCCAGAGAGTGCACTGGCACCACTGGGGATGCAGTGCAGTGAGTCCAGAGAGTGCACTGGCACCACTGGGGATGGAGTGTAGTGAGTCCAGAGAGTGCACTGGCACCACTGGGGATGCACTGCAGTGAGTCCAGAGAGTGCACTGGCACCACTGGGGATGCAGTGCAGTGAGTCTAGAGAGTGCACTGGCACCACTGGGGATGCACTGCAGTGAGTCCAGAGAGTACACTGGCCCCACTGGGGATGCAGTGCAGTGAGTCCAGAGAGTGCACTGGCACCACTGGGGATGCAGTGCAGTGAGTCCAGAGAGTGCACTGGCACCACTGGGGATGCACTGCAGTGAGTCCAGGGAGTGCACTGGCACCACTGGGGATGGAGTGCAGTGAGTCCAGAGAGTGCACTGGCACCACTGGGGATGCACTGCAGTGAGTCCAGAGAGTGCACTGGCACCACTGGGGATGCAGTGCAGTGAGTCCAGAGAGTGCACTGGCACCACTGGGGATGCAGTGTAGTGAGTCGAGAGAGTGCGCTGGCTCCACTGGGGATGCACCCCGGTGAGTCCAGAGAGTGCACTGGCCCCACTGGGGATGCAGTGCAGTGACTCCAGAGAGTGCACTGGCACCACTGGGGATGCAGTGCAGTGAGTCCAGAGAGTGCACTGGCACCACTGGGGATGCACTGCAGTGAGTCCAGGGAGTGCACTGGCACCACTGGGGATGGAGTGCAGTGAGTCCAGAGAGTGCACTGGCACCACTGGGGATGCAGTGCAGTGAGTCCAGAGAGTGCACTGGCACCACTGGGGATGCAGTGCAGTGAGTCCAGAGAGTGCACTGGCACCACTGGGGATGCAGTGTAGTGAGTCGAGAGCGTGCGCTGGCTCCACTGGGGATGCACCCCGGTGAGTCCAGAGAGTGCACTGGCACCACTGGGGATGCAGTGCAGTGAGTCCAGAGAGTGCACTGGCACCCCTGGAGATGCAGTGCAGTGAGTCCAGAGAGTGCACTGGCACCACTGGGGATGCATTGCAGTGAGTCCAGAGAGTGCACTGGCACCACTGGGGATGCAGTGCAGTGAGTCCAGGGAGTGCACTGGCACAACTGGGGATGCAGTGCAGTGAGTCCAGAGAGTGCACTGGCACCACTGGGGATGCACTGCCGTAAGTCCAGAGAGTGCACTGGCACCACTGGGGATGCAGTGCAGTGTGTCCAGAGAGTGCACTGGTACCACTGGGGATGCACTTCAGTGAGTCCAGAGAGTGCAGTGGCACCACTGGGGATGCAGTGCAGTGAGTCCAGAGAGTGCAGTGGCACCACTGGGGATGCAGTGCAGTGAGTCCAGAAGGTCCACTGGCACCACTAGGTATGCACTGCAGTGAGACCAGAGATTGCACTGGCACCACTGGGGATGCAGTGCAGTGAGTCCAGAGAGTGCACTGGCACCACTGGGGATGCAGTGCAGTGAGTCCAGAAGGTCCACTGGCACCACCGGGGATGCACTGCAGTGAGTCCAGCGAGTGCACTGGCACCACTGGGGATGCAGTGCAGTGAGTCCAGAGAGTGCACTGGCACCACTGGGGATGCATTGCAGTGAGTCCAGAGAATGCACTGGCACCACTGGGGATGCACTGCAGTGAATCCAGAGAGTACACTGGCACCACTGGGGATGCATTGTAATGAGTCCAGAGAGTGCACTGGCACCACTGGGGATGCAGCACAGTGACTCCAGAGAGTGCACTGGCACCACTGGGAATGCAGCACAGTGACTCCAGAGAGTGCACTGGCACCACTGGGAATGCAGTGCCGTGAGTCCAGAGAGTGCACTGGCACCACTGGGGATGCAGTGCCGTGAGTCCAGAGAGTGTACTGGCACTACTGGGGATGCAGTGCTGTCAGTCCAGAGAGTGCACTGTCACCACCGGGGATGCAGTGCCATGAGTCCAGAGAGTGCACTGGCACCACTGGGGATGCATTGTAATGAGTCCAGAGAGTGCACTGGCACCACTGGGGATGCAGCACAGTGACTCCAGAGAGTGCACTGGCACCACTGGGAATCAGTGCAGTGAGTTCAGAGAGTGCACTGGCACCACTGGGGATGCACTGCAGCGAGTCCAGGGAGTGCACTTGCACCACTGGGGTTGCACTGCAGTGAGTCCAGAGAGTGCACTGGCACCACTGGGGATGCAGTGCAGTGAGTCCAGAGAGTGCACTGACACCACTGGGGATGCAGTGGAGTGAGTCCAGAGAGTGCACTGGCACCACTGGGGATGCACTGCAGTGATACCAGTGAGTGCACTGTCACCACTGGGTATGCAGTGCAGTGAGTCCAGAGAGTGCACTGGCACCACTGGGGATGCAATGCCGTGAGTCCAGAGAGTGCACTGGCACCACTGGGGATGCACTGCAGTGAGTCCAGAGAGTGCACTGGCACCACTGGGGATGCAGTGCCGTGAGTCCAGAGAGTGCACTGGCACCCCTGGGGATGCACTGCAGTGAGTCCAGAGAGTGCACTGGCACCACTAGGGATGCACTGCGGAGAGTCCAGAGAGTGCACTGGCACCCCTGGGGATGCAGTGCGGTGAGTCCAGAGAGTGCACTGGCACCACTGGGGATGCAGTGCAGTGAGTCCAGAGAGTGCACTGGCACCACTGGGGATGCAGTGCAGTGAGTCCAGAGAGTGCACTGGCACCACGAGTGATGCACTACAGTGAGTCCAGAGAGTGCACTGGCAGCACTGGGGATGCAGTGCAGTGAGTCCAGAGAGTGCACTGGCACCACTGGGTATGCAGTGCAGTGAGTCCAGAGAGTGCACTGGCACCACTGGGGATGCAGTGCCGTGAGTCCAGAGAGTGCACTGGCACCCCTGGGGATGCACTGCAGTGAGTCCAGAGAGTGCACTGGCACCACTGGGGATGCAGTGCAGTGAGTCCAGAGAGTGCACTGGCACCACTGGGGATGCAGTGCAGTGAGTCCAGAGAGTGCACTGGCAGCAGTGGGGATGCAGTGCAGTGAGTCCAGAGAGTGCACTGGCACCACTGGGGATGCACTGCAGTGAGTCCAGAGAGTGCACTGGCACCACTGGGGATGCACTGCAGTTACTCCAAAGAGTGCACTGGCACTACGAGTGATGCATTGCAGTGACTCCAGAGAGTGCACTGGCACCACTGGGGATGCAGTGCAGTGAGTCCAGAGAGTGCACTGGCACCACTGGGGATGGTCTTTAGTGAGTCCAGAGAGTGCACTGGCACCAATGGGGATGCAGTGCAGTGAGTCCAGAGAGTGCACTGGCACCCCTGGGGATGCAGTGCAGTGACTCCATAGAGTGCACTGGCACCAATGGGGATGCAGTGCAGTGATCCAGAGAGTGCACTGGCACCACTGGGGATGCACCCCGGTGAGTCCAGAGAGTGCACTGGCACCACTGGGTATGCAGTGCATTGAGTCCAGAGAGTGCACTTGCACGACTGGTGATGCAGTGCAGTGAGTCCAGAGAGTGCACTGGCACCACTGGGGATGCAGTGCAGTGATTCCAGAGAGTACCCTGGCACCACTGGGGATGCAGTGCAGTGAGCCCAGAGAGTGCCCTGGCACCACTGGGGATGCAGTGCCGTGAGTCCAGAGAGTGCACTAGCACCACTGGGGATGCAGTGCCGTGAGTCCAGAGTGTGCACTGGCACCACTGGGGATGCAGTGCAGTGAGTCCAGAGAGTGCACTGGCACCACTGGGGATGCATTGCAGTGAGTCCAGAGAGTTCACTGGCACCACTGGGGATGCAGTGCAGTGAGTCCAGAGAGTGCACTGGCACCACCGGGAATTCAGTGCAGTGAGTCCAAAGAGTGCACTGGCAGTACTGGGGATGCAGTGCAGTGAGTCCAGAGAGTGCACTGGCACCACTGGGGATGCAGTGCAGTGAGTCCAGAGAGTGCAGTGGCACCACTGGGGATGCAGTGCAGTGAGTCCAGAGAGTGCACTGGCACCACTGGGGATGCAGTGCAGTGAGTTCAGAGAGTACACTGGCACCACTGGGGATGCAGTGCAGTGAGTCCAGAGAGTGCACTGGCACCACTGGGGATGCAGTGCAGTGAGTCCAGAGAGTGCACTGGCACCACTGGGGATGCAGTGCCGTGAGTCCAGAGAGTGCACTGGCACCACCGGGGACGCAGTTCAGTGAGTCCAGAGAGTGCACTGGCACCACTGGGGATACACTGCAGAGAGTCCAGAGAGTGCACTGGCACCACTGGGGATGCAGTGCAGTGAGTCCAGAGAGTGCCTGGCACCACTGGGGATGCAGTGCAGTGAGTCCAGAGAGTACCCTGGCACCAGTGGGGATGCAGTGCAGTGAGTCCAGAGAGTGCACTGGCACCACTGGGGATGCAGTGCAGTGAGTCCAGAGAGTACCCTGGCACCAGTGGGGATGCAGTGCAGTGAGTCCAGAGAGTGCACTGGCACCACTGGGGATGCAGTTCCGTGAGTCCAGAGAGAGCACTAGCACCACTGGTGATGCAGTGCAGTGAGTCCACAGTGTGCACTGGCACCACTGGGGATGCAGTGCAGTGAGTCCAGAGAGTGCACTGGCACCACTGGGGATGCAGTGCAGTGAGTCCAGAGAGTGCACTGGCACCACTGGGGATGCAGTGCAGTGAGTCCAGAGGTTGCACTGGCACCACGAGTGATGCACTACAGTGAGTCCAGAGAGTGCACTGGCACCACTGGGGATGCAGTGCAGTGAGTCCAGAGAGTGCACTGTCACCACTGGGGATGCAGTGTAGTGAGTCCAGAGAGTGCACTGGCACCACTGGGGATGCAGTGCAGTGAGTCCAGAGAGTGCACTGGCACCACTGGGGATGCAGTGCTGTGAGTCCAGAGAGTGCACTGGCACCACTGGGGATGCAGTGCGGTGAGTCCAGAGAGTGCACTGGCACCACTGGGGATGCAGTGCGGTGAGTCCAGAGAGTGCACTGGCACCACAGGGGATGCAGTGCCGTGAGTCCAGAGAGTGCACTGGCACCACTGGGGATGCAGTGCAGTGAGTCCAGAGAGTGCACTGGCACCACTGGGAATTCAGTCCAGAGGGTACAGAGAGTGCACTGGCACCACTGGGGATGCACTGCAGTGACTCAAGAGAGTGCACTGTCACCACTGGGGATGCAGTGCAGTGAGTGCAGAGAGTGCACTGGCACCACTGGGGATGCAGTGCTCTGAGTCCAGAGAGTGCACTGGCACCACCGGGAATTCAATGCAGTGAGTCCAAAGAGTGCACTGGCAGCACTGGAGATGCAGTGCAGTGAGTCCAGAGAGTGCACTGGCACCACTGGGGATGCAGTGCAGTGAGTCCAGAGAGTGCACTGGAACCACTGGGGATGCAGTGCAGTGAGTCCAGAGAGTGCCCTGGCACCACTGGGGATGCAGTGCCGTGAGTCCAGAGAGTGCACTGGCACCACCGGGGATGCAGTGCAGTGAGTCCAGAGAGTGCAGTGGCACCACTGGGGATGCACTGCAGAGAGTCCAGAGAGTGCACTGGCACCACTGGGGATGCAGTGCAGTGAGTCCAGAGAGTGCACTGGCACCTCTGGGGATGCAGTGCAGTGAGTGCAGAGAGTACCCTGGAACCAGTGGGGATGCAGTGCAGTGAGTCCAGAGAGTGCACTGGCACCAGTGGGGATGCAGTGCAGTGAGTCCAGAGAGTGCACTGTCACCACTGGGGATGCAGTGCAGTGAGTCCAGAGAGTACCCTGGCACCTGTGGGGATGCAGTGCCGTGAGTCCAGAGAGTTCACTGGCACCACTGGGGATGCAGTGCCGTGAGTCCAGAGAGTGCACTGGAACCACCGGGGATGCAGTGCAGTGAGTCCAGAGAGTGCACTGGCACCCCTGGGGATGCACTGCAGAGAGTCCAGAGAGTGCACTGGCACCACTGGGGATGCAGTGCGGTGAGTCCAGAGAGTGCACTGGCACCTCTGGGGATGCAGTGAAGTGAGTCCAGAGAGTACCCTGGCACTAGTGGGGATGCAGTGCAGTGACTCCAGAGAGTGCACTGGCACCACTGGGGATGCAGTGCAGTGAGTCCAGAGAGTGCACTGGCACCACTGGGGATGCACTGCAGTGAGTCCAGAGAGTACCCTGGCACTAGTGGGGATGCATGGCAGTGAGTCCAGAGAGTTCACTGGCACCCCTGGGGATGCAGTGCCGCGAGTCCAGAGAGTGCCCTAGCACCACTGGGGATGAAGTGCCGTGAGTCCATAGTGTGCACTGGCACCACTGGGGATGCAGTGCAGTGAGTCCAGAGAGTGCACTGGCACCACTGGGGATGCAGTGCAGTGAGTCCAGAGAGTGCACTGGCACCACTGGGGATGCACTGCAGTGACTCCAGAGATTGCACTGGCACCACTGGGGATGCAGTGCAGTGATCCAGAGAGTGCACTGGCACCACTGGGGATGCAGTGCAGTGAGTCCAGAGAGTGCACTGGCACCCCTGGGGATGCAGTGCAGTGACTCCATAGAGTGCACTGGCACCAATGGGGATGCAGTGTAGTGATCCAGAGAGTGCACTGGCACCACTGGGGATGCACCCCGGTGAGTCCAGAGAGTGCACTGGCACCACTGGGTATGCACTGCAGTGAGTCCAGAGAGTGCACTGGCACCACTGGGGATGCAGTGCAGTGAGTCCAGAGAGTGCACTGACACCACTGGGGATGCAGTGCAGTGAGTCCAGAGAGTGCACTGGCACCAATGGGGATGCAGTGCAGTGATTCCATAGAGTACCCTGGCACCACTGGGGATGCAGTGCAGTGAGCCCAGAGAGTGCACTGGCACCACCGGGGATGCAGTGCCGTGAGTCCAGAGAGTGCACTAGCACCACTGGGGATGCAGTGCCGTGAGTCCAGAGTGTGCACTGGCACCACTGGGGATGCAGTGCAGTGAGTCCAGAGAGTGCACTGGCACCACTGGGGATGCAGTGCACTGAGCCCA